>NC_092822.1:97283500-97589000 GCF_023375885.2 Dermacentor andersoni | reverse complement strand
GCACCATGAAATGCGATGAAGCGCGTAAGCTGCACGCTCTTCTTCTGGCCTACCATTAAAGAGAAGCGTCTATTTTGCAAGACGCCGTCTTCAATATACGATACCTTTTTTCTGGTGGAGGTGCTGGGTACATGCTAACACTACCAGATCGAACACTGTCTACAAGCCCAGTACAAAGTCCGGTCGAGCTAACTCCTGTTCGCATACGCAAAAGCCGTCGACTTCAAGGACTGCCACCCGAGCAGAAGCTTCTACCCAATCAAGTCACAAGGATGAGTACATCGATTCCGTCTTCTTCCTCAATGGCGCTGACTCAGGTCATCCTCAACCAGCCGCGAATCCCCACGTCCTTCCATGGGGACACCTTCGAGGATCTAGAAGACTGGCTCGATCACTTTGAGCCGGTCGCAGAATTCAACAGCTGGACTCCAGAGCGCAAGCTACGCAACGCCTGCGTTGCCTTCGAGGACAATGCGCCGACATGGTTTGAGAACCGTAAGGCGGCCCTATCGACGTGGGAGGAATTCCTCCGGCAGCTAACCAGCACATACACCAGCCTCGATCGCAAGGAGCGGGCTGAATCTGCAATTCAGGCGAGAGTACAGCGGCCAAACCAAAGCGCCGCAATGCTTGTCTATGATATGTGCCAACTTTCCCGACGCGCGTATCCGTCCATGCCGGAAGAAAAGAAGCTCAGGAACTTGATGTGCGGTATCAAGTAAGAGTTATTCGGTGCCCTAATACGCAACCCACCAATGAACGTTGCGGAGTTTCTCGCAGAAGCCATATCAATGAAAAAGGCACTGCAGCAGCTAACAAGGCCGTACAACCACGGCGTGTCGACCCTACCACGTGACCCTCTCGCTGTACCCCTGGACAATACCGACGCCTTGCAGGAGCCGATTAGGCTTGGTGCTCGAGCAGAGCTCCAAAACCTTCAGGTAGCTCCGGCATCGGTACAGCGACTCGCTCTGGCTGAAGTCGTCCTGTAGGAAATCAGGCAGGCAGTCCAAGTGCTAGAACGAAGCGAGACATCACAGCACGAGGTACGGGAACCACAGCCTCGCATGTTGTAAGCGGAAGCTGCACGAACTTCGTGGTGCCCGATTTTTCGCGATGTGAGCGGCGTCCCGGAATATTATGGTTTGCGCGCCGTTGAAGAAGCAACTGGCGACTTCAGGCCTCGCCGCACGCCATTCATGGCTGCAACACGACAACCCCGCAAGAGCGACGTATGGCGCACTGCAGACCGGATGCCCTTGTGTCTTTATTTCGGTGAAGCCGATCACCTCTAAAGGACGTGTCCTTACCGCAGAGCTGGGCTCTGTGGATTTTCACTGAATGCGCCGTGCCCGCGCAATGGTGAACGCCCCCTAGAGATTGAAGCATACCTCGCGGACGCCAGAACCTCGTTTGCCTCACGATATTGTGAACCCCGGCCACCGTCACCCGCCCGAAACTGGTATTCCAGCCCCCTCTTCACGGCGAGAGCAATAAGGCGTCACTCACCTAGCCCTACCTTCCGGGAAAAGTAAGTCCAGCGACCTGCGGAAGTGAAGTCGTTGACATTCCGAACGCTGAAAATCCTCCAATTTGACGACCGCGATATGACGTAATTGAGACCCAGTGAAAGCAGCGTAGTTCGGTGTCAGTATCTTGCGACGTACCAGTTACCATAGATGACCACGAAGTCACGGCGTTAAACGACACGGGGGCGGACACGTTTGTTATGAGCCAGAATCTCGTGCCTATACCGAACAATATATCGACGCAATGGACCGGAACTCAGCTTTGTACTGCAGGAAGGCACTTCTTAACTCCACTGGGCCGGTGCACGGCACGAGTTAACATTCAGGTCTTCACGTACGTCGGCGATTTCGTCATTCTTCCTGAATGTTCAAAGGAACTTTTACTCGGCATGGATTTCCATCAAGCGAACGGTGCCATCATCGACCTGCGAGAAGAGTCCAGAGTCAGCTTCGCTACTACGCAAGTAATAGCGAACAGTAATCACAACGCCCGTGACATCGCGTAGCTGACGATCACGTCACATTGCAACCCAAGAGCAGCGTGCTTACCCTTGTCCGATGCGACAAGGAGGACGACGCCAAAGGAATTGCTGAGGCAAACATGCCCCTGCTTCTTGAGCGCCACATTTGCATAGCCCGAGGGCTTCTTCAGGTGCGAAACAAATGTTCAGTCGTTTTGCTAACAATACTTAGGAACGGGTATCGGCATGTACCGCGAGGACCGACAATCGCATTTCTCCGCGAATTCATTGATGTTACTGGCATTGCCACATTGGAAACCGCATGGTCTCAGCAGTCTGAGTTATCCAGCATAAAAGAACGTATTCAGGCTAGCGGCGCCCCGGAGTTCTGCCTCAGGGGATCTCCTTGGCTATAATTCGCGCTTTGTAGGGTGATGAGGTCGAGCCATTCACAGTGCAAGATCATTACAGTTCAGCCCATACCGTGACGTCATCGCACGGTACTGACGTCGACATTAAGAAAATGGTCTCCTCTGACCTTACACCTGCTCAAGCTGAAGCTCTTTGCCGCAATCTTGAAGGCTGTCGTGACATTTTTGACTTAGACAATAGACCGTTAGGTCAAACGTCCGTCGTGACCCATCGCATAATTACTGACGATGCGAACCCTATTCACCGACGTCCATACCGTGTTTCTGCGTCGGAACGAGGTGTTATCTAACAGGAAGTCACAAAGATGCTTGCAAAGGACCTTATCGAGCCTTCCTGTAGTCCCTGGGCAGCTCCCGTCGTACTTGTCAAAAGGAAGGATGGAACGTGGCGCTTTTGTGTAGATTATAGCCACCTGAACAAAATCACAAAAAAGGACGTGTACCCTTTGCCACCTATTGATGACGATCTAGACTGCCTGTACGGTGCCAGCTATTTTTCGTCTATCGACTTACGGTCCGGCTACTGGCAGATATCCGTCGATGACATGGACCGAGAGAAGACTGCATTTGTTACTCCTGACGGCCTTTATCAGTTCAAGGTGATGCCTTTCGGTCTCTGTAACGCGCCCCCCACCTCCGAACGAATGATGGACTCTTTGCTTGAGGGGTTCAAGTGGTCCACCTGTTTGTGCTATCTGGACAACGTCATCTTTTATTGGCCCACATTCGACACGCATCTAGACCGTCTTTCAGCGATTCTTGACGTGTTCCGCCGCGCCGGTCTCCAGTTGAACTCGTCAAAATGTCATTTCGCTCGCCACCAAATCGCCGTCCTTGGACACCTCGTAGACGCCAGAGGCGTGCGACCCGATCCGTACATAATTCGCGCCCTTAGGAATTTTCCTGTTCCGAAGTCTACCAAGGACGTTCGTAGTTTCGTAGGGCTGTGCTATTGTTTCCGACGCTTTGTGAAGGATTTTGCGACCATCGCACGTCCCCTTACCTACCTCTTGAAGAATGACGCCCCTTTTTCTTGGGGTCCTGACCATGCCGCATCTTTCTCGCAGCTGACTACTCTCCTTACCACGCCTCCAATTTCGGCCCACTTTGACCCGTATGCCCCAATGGAAGTTCGAACTGATGCCAGTGGTCACGGCATAGGAGCAGTGTTAGTACAGCGCCAGCGTGGACATGATCGCGTTATAGCCTACGCCAGCCGACTTCTATCACCCGCCGAGCGCAATTATTCAACCACAGAGCGCGAGTGCCTCGCTCTTGTGTGGGCTGTTGCGAAATTTCGTCCATACTTGTACGGACGCCCCTTCTGTGTCATCACTGATCACCACGTTCTCTGCTGGCTATCCTCGTTCAAGGACCCCACGAGGCGACTCGCTCGCTGGGCGTTACGCCTGCAAGAATATACCTTCTCCGTGGTATATAAGACTGGACGCTTGCACCAGGATGCCGATTGTTTGTCCCGCTACCCCGTCGACAAACCGCCTGATGCGGACGCCATCGCATGCGTTTTCTCTGTGTCCCAGTTGCTTCAAATCGGCAACGAGCAACGGTGCGATCCTTCATTACGCGCCCTCATCGACCGTCTGGAGTCAACTCCTGGCGACGCCTCTCTCCGGATGTTTCTCCTTAAGGAGGCGACATTATACCGCCGCAATCTCGATTCACACGGCTTTGACCTTCTGCTCGTCATTCCATCGCACCTGAATTCGACTGTTCGCCAACAACTTCACAATGCTCCCTTGGCTGGACACTTGGGTGTCTCGCGCACATACGACCGTGTACGTCGTCGATTCTTTTGGCCGGGTCTCGCCCGCTCCGTGCGGCGCTACGTTGCCGCTTGTGAGCCCTGCCAGCGCCGGAAGAAGCCCTCAACACCTCCAGCTGGATGTCTCCAGCCGATCGACATCCCACCCGAACCCTTTTTCCGTGTTGGTCTAGACCTTCTAGGACCATTTCATCGCTCGGATGCCGGAAATAAATGGGTCACCGTCGCTACCGATTATACTACGCGGTACGCAATCACCAGAGCCCTGCCGACAAGTTGAGCTACTGACGTTGCTGACTTTCTGCTCTATGACATCATTCTAGCGCACGGTGCTGCACGCCAATTACTCACTGACCGTGGTCGCAGCTTTCTGTCGGCAGTCGTCGAGGACATCCTCCGATCCTGCTCGACAAAGCACAAGTTCAGCACGTCCTACCACCCCCAGACCAACGGCCTCACGGGACGCCTCAACCGGACCATCACCGACATGCTTTCCAAGTACGTTGCGACCGACCACCACGACTGGGATCTTCACTTACCATATATGACGTTCGCGTATAATTCATCGCGTCACGACACCGCCGGCTATTCACCGTTCTATCTCCTATATGGCCGAGAGCCCGTGTTGCGCTTGGACACTTTGCTGCCCTCGGCCACACGTTCCGCCACTGAATACGCCCGCGACGCGATCGCACACGCCGACCACGGGCGCCAGCTCGCCCGCTCCCGTGTCGAGGCCTCACAGGAGCATCAGAGATGCCTCCATGATTGCCACCATCGTGACGTGCACTTTTCTGCGGGTTCTCTGGTGCTTCTCTGGTCACCCATTCGCCGTGTAGGCCTTTCCGAAAAGTCGCTGTCGCTCTACACTGGCCTTACCGTGTGGTACGAGAAGTGACCGATGTCACGTATGAAATCATCCCCGCCGATCTCTCAGCGTCATCATCAGGTGCAAGTGACATCGTTCACGTGGCAAGACTAAAACCCTACCACACAGCTTTCCCCGCGGATGTGTAGATTGAGCACCGAGACGGTGCTTCTACAGCCGGGGGTGATGCTACGGAACAGCCGCCACAGTGTGGCTGCACTGAGGACGACGAAGACGACGTGTTTGCAGTTTTGATATAGCGTCGCCATTTTGGCCTCCGTGAGCTTACCTGTAAATAAATTGTAAATAGTATTCGGCTTCATCTTCACGTAACAATATTCTTTTAGATGCCCAAAACGTGGTTTCACTATCAAGACCACGAGGCTATTTCAGCCTTCCGCTAATCTTTTCGTTGCTGTTCGACTTCTTCAAGTATTCCGCTGCTTGTTTACGAAGGTAACTCAGCAAAAGCACATCACATTTTATCGGATATGGCTGCAGTGTGACTCATCTTGTACTGTTGCAAAATACAGAGCGCTGTTCTTTGTAGAGTTTGTACCTATAAACAAGGTCAACAACACTTCACCCATTTCAACTTGATTTCCGGATTCGCATTAACAATCATACAGTTTTTAACCGTGCTCAACAGACTCTCACATAAACTAAATGCTAGGCTGCAGAGTACTAGTGCGAGATAAAAATGGAAATCCCCGCCATTATTTCTCTCTTTGCCGAACTACATGCTTCATCATTTCATACTTTGTGACAAACTCACAATGATTTCGTGATAGCGATGGGAAGGGCTGCTGCGTTTGCAGTGTTTACTAATATTTTATCCTTTAAGTGCATCATTTCGGCAGAACCTGCACTCAAGTTGCTTCTGTGGGCTGCCTTCATTGGTAAGGCGGCGTGGCGATCGGCTCAGCCTTCAGCGGCACCGTGTGAGTTCCGCGAAACACCGAGGTGGCCGATTCTACCGAGGCATGCTTCTGCGGCGCTCGTATGAAACGTGTCAGCCGTTCTAAATTGCAGTTTTAAGGCAATCGAAAGCATCGAGGCCCATTTTCGACCTCAGACGCTCGAGAAAGGACGTCAAATTTACGGCTACAACCATGTTCATCGTGTCTAATTAAACAGCACAGATATCGCAGCGATGTGCCTTAATGAAATTATGGGGTTTTAGGTGCCAGAACCACGGTACGATTATGAGACTAGCAATAGCGGGGGCTACGGAACAATTTGGACCACCTGGGGTTCTTTAACGTGAACCTAAATTTAAGTACACGGGTGTTTTCGCATTTCTCCCCCATCGAAATTAGGCCGTCGTGGCCGGGATGTGATCCCGTGACCTCTCTCTTAGTAGCCCAACTACATAGCCACTAAGCAAGCACCGCAGGTCGCGAAGTGTTTGTCTCAATAAAGCAAGCATGCTTACGACGTCAAACTCAAAGTAAGTTAACAATTTAGTATTTCATGCCTCTTAAGTGAGCAAATGCGGCCGTGGACGTTTTTCAACTGTCAGATTTCGCTACATTACTTGGGGAGTGCCTTGCACCTCACAATTGTAAAGGTTTTGGCGAAATGGTACGTAGGTGTGTTTTTCTCCGTTGACAAAGTGCCTCGCGCATATTCTAGTAATGTCGTGCGGGCTTGAATGTGTGAGGGCATTACGGCTGAAGCATAATAGAGAGCAATCAGGTGAAAGTATACAACGTGAACACTGAAAAAATATTCGCTAGCGCGCGCGAGAGAGATGCTAATTTTCGAATACTGGACGTGTCCTGCGGTGTACTCCAACCTTAGTTCTGTTCTTCTAAGCGCGAGAAAACATCGGCACGAATGAGCCCGGTTCCTTTAGTCGCGTCTTGATCTTCAAGCAGGAAGAAGCGCAGTGCGTACAAAGCTCTAGCACGGAGCGCTTACGAAGCCAGGTTTGACACGTAACAACATTTGCGCGATAATGTTTTTTTTTAGCAAGACGTTGTTTTTGCATTTATCTGAATTCGTTGAACAGAAATTCGCAAGGTCGACACTAACCGCGACGATCCACTTCATCCATCCGGTTGCTTCCACCGGTGTTGAAGGGAAGCGGTACAATATGACACCGACGTTTCCTTCGAAGTTGTCACTATCCTTAACGAAGCAGTATCTCCGCTTGTTCTTGTTGTTCACACTTCTCACGGAGGAGCTGCCAAGAAACCACTGCGAATTCAATGGAAAAGCAGGCTTTCAGGTGGAGCTGTGCACGACACGCACAATGGTGAAACGACGGTGAGGGCCTACTCGCGGGTGCTCAATGCCGCTGCTAGGTGGCGCGACATGTACAGGCAGATTTCATTGCAGGGTGCCCATAAGTGAGACTATATCTGGTGGCGTCCCTGCCTGCGCAATACCATACATAAGAGGTGAACTGATGAACAAAGAATATTTCTTTCCCAAGCCTACAGGTCGCCCCAGCATCTCGACCTTATCAACGACCGCCATTTTGGATGAACAGCCGCGGCACCCTTTGGCAGTGAAAAATGAGAACACTTATCGGGGACGTGTAACGACATCAGGGCCGCTGTTCAGCATAAAAGCTGGGCATATATGACAAATACCGTTGAAGCCGCAGCTTTGTTGTTGTGACTACAAACAACGTTAGGCACTTCGACGCTCGACTAATTAGGTATATGTAGAAGCTTCAAGTTATTCGCACGTACCCATTCCGGGAGATTGGTCAAGAGCCCGTTAGGTCAAACTAAGGTATTCTAATAGCTATCCCGAACAACCCTTCCCTTCCTCCACGGGAGCTTAATAATGGCGGGAACCAAGGGGTTCCATGTTTAGTAATCATCGTATGATACCAGCACAGAATGGAAGAAAAGGGATAATAAGTATATAAATATTTTTAAAGTTTGGGAGAAAACACGCAAGATAGAGTGGAAGAATAATCACGTTGATGCTAAAGGGAGTCGAGTGGCGAAACTTGCCATTTCTCGGTCGCGTCATATGCTGGCGACGTATTGACTCCCTCCAGTTTCATTTCCTTCTTTACGAACATAAATCCTACCATAAAGAAATACTTCTCCTATAAGTATCTGTACCTCCGTAGAAAAACAAAACAGTTCGTTTCCCCAAATCTTTCCTGGGGCTCTTCGTTTGTTTGCTTGGTATTTTTACAAATATAGCCAAAAATACCGGTCACAAATTGCCACCCGCGTACAGACTGTTTCAACGAACACTTTCAAAAATCTTTAAAGGCTGACTGTGGCAGATATCACAATTCTAGTTTACCAGCTTGTCTACTCGACGCCACGGACAATACTTGCACAAAAAATTGAGATTCAAGATTTGAATGAAAAGTACATTCTCGACGCAAGTTATACAAAAGATTATCAGCGGCTTTTCCGGCTCGCATGCAGGACAAACACACAAGACTCCCGCTTGGGTTTCGGGTGCAAATATAATGTTCACAATTCATACCGATCTCATTGCGACCACTTTCCTTCGGTTTTATTCTCCTGCAGAGGAACATTTCCCGAGTGTTTTGTTTACGAACAGAGGGCGCCACCGGAGACACTGGCGCAAATAGCGGGGCATCAATCTGTCTTCTAGGTTGGCCCCGACGGCGCGTTGACACGAATCGTTCATTAAATAAGGTGCCTAGACAGTAATTATTTCAGTGTGTTTGCAGACTGCAGGCGTTAGGGGAACATTACGTTAAATATTCTTGCCTGCGATGCGTTTGTGCTTAAACGGTAACTCTGGCGTTTTTTTAACCATATTAGGATATGGTCATTTACAAATGGCATCGACAGTGCTGTCACCAGTAATGTGATGAAATTTGCTTAGAAATTCATAAATGATTTCACCAGCTATCGAAACGCGTAGTTTATTAGTTTGTCGCAACAGAACTGCTTGTTGGCCTAGTGGGTGCTTACTAAAAGACATGTTTTTTGCCGCAATTGAACACTCACAAAAGGAAGACACATAAAGACAACACGGTCGGCACTTCCAATTGATTTATTTTGGGCTGTGACCCAAGAATATATATATACATACACGCATGCGCTGACTGTTCACAGATCTACGTTACCCAGCGGTCAAACAATCTAGTTTCTGATTTATAGAGCACGATAGATGTATCACTAAAGCAATTTGTTCCTTTCTTTCTTATATAGTAGGCTTCCATCAGCTCATGTGCGGTTTGAAATCTACTTCTGCCAAGAATCCTAATCTCAGAAAACCGTGGTTTGCACAGCAGGTCTTGCAGTGCGCAGGCAAATGTGCCACGCCATCTGGGTAACGTAGATCTGTGAACAGCGAGCGCATGCGTGTATGTATATATATATTCTTGGGTCTCAGCCCAAAATAAATCAGTTGGAAGTGCCGCCCGTGTTGTCTTTATGTGTGTTCCTTTTGTGAGTGTTCAATTGCGGCAAAAAACACGTATTTCATTAGTTTGTCGTCGCAATGAGTCGGCGACGTCTCATCCAACACTATCATAATGTAAACACGCAGTATGCGTGGCGGTAACTCGAATGAATCGAGTCTGATGATGTCGCCTCACGACGCACGGTGCGTTTACAGAGTTTCTGAACTTGACAGGCGGTGATTTAAGCGAAAATCTGAGTGACAGTGGTGGTTTAGTCTCTGACGTCATAAAAACAGGATGGCCGGTTGAATGTCATGAGTCGGGAACGCTACCAATCTTTAAAATTCATTTTCAGGAAACTAAATGACTTGCTGCCCTATTGTTCGGCCCACATAATTAGAGTGCGAAAGAGAACATATATTCAGCCTTTAATTAGGATCAGTGGAAATCTAAAAATCATCGGAGTTGCCCTCTAAATGGTCGCTAAAGGGAACCACTGCAATTTTGAGAGAGACAAAGGCTTTTTTTTTTAAACTAGTTTGAACATTACATGATAAAATGTCAGCCAAAATTAAATTTTTTTAGCTTGACGCCAAGCAACACACGCCCGTGCGTCAATGAGACGTCATGATTATCAATAAATTTTAACGCTTAGATATATTAAACTGGGCTCCACGCACTTTAAATGTCACCCATGTACGTACGTCACACAATCATGTTCACCCAAATCCACTAGATCGTGATACTACCTAACTCTAAGAAAGTAGGCTTAGAAATTTTAGAAATGCTTCCGTTATCAATGCAAGTATGCTCTCGATGACGTCTATTCGTCGCAATGGAGATATTTAGGTTTCATTTCCTTTATGGCAGATTTATTTCGTAGTGAACCGGACGGAAAGCTTCGACAAACTTAAAGTTAGTAGAAATGGTATTGTGTCGAATTGTCCATCAACCAGGCTTTGCAGTTTTGCGCACGCCTCATGTATTTCCAAACAAGACAGAAGTGAACATCATGTCGGACACCTGAAATATTGAGCAGAAGCTGAGCAAGGAATGTCACTTTAGGTCAACTTTTCGACAAGGATACCTGTTATCTTCAGGGCAGCAATAGTTCTCCTTAGCAGCATCTTTATGTAAGCTTAGGTAACTCACCTTGACCTTGAATGGAGAAGATGAGGAAAATACTCTACTGCGTGGTGGACCGCCTATAATAGTTGCGTCCTCGTCGATTGCTGCCTTTAGTGGACGAAGTCAGTCGTTTAAGGTTAAGCCAGGCGAGAGAAAATGACATGGTAGTGTTTACTGCGATAATTCTTATGTTGTCGCAGATGAGTTCGGAAAGAAAGCAATCGCTAAACGCTGCGGTGTTTTTCACAGCGAATCTCTCTATTGCTAGTGTCTGGAAAAAAACATGTGTCCGGGACATTGACAAAAAATGCGCCGGTGAGATCAGTCGTCCAACTATTTTCACGTGATGTTAAGTGTCGCGGCAGTAGCCGTGGATGTATTCTTTCTTCCGGCAGGCAAGTACAGAGGGAGGGACAAGAAGCAGGGGGAAGAAACTAACTGTGAGCTGTTGTCACGCTTGCGTGTTCTTCTCGAAAACTCCTGGGCAAGGGCGCATGCGCTTAGGCAAGCGCCCTTTCCCAGCCTTTCACGCGACGACGGCAACTGGATGGTGTGCTTCCTGTTGGAACGGTTTGGAATTGAGTTGTACACGGACGCCAATGTGCCGACCACGCGTCATCAGCCGTGTATAGCTTTATCCTTTGGCAAAAACGTGTTTAGCTTAACAGCCTAATTGCTGTTCACTGCTCACAGCTGAATGTGTGTTAAGCATGAACCAACTAGTACAGCAACAAATTTTGTTAACATGCTAGCGTAGCAGTAGAACCAATCACGGTGTACCACGGCGACCACAAAACTATTGTCACTAGGCTAACCAATTAGACAAAATAAAGACAGTAACTACCAAGAAGGTACGTCTATGTTTCTTCATTCAGTCAATATAGCAAAAACTATGCATATCAACGGATCGCGAATATAGTCACCCCAATACAGCTTCGCTGGTTATCCTTTTCAAAGACTGGCAATGCATTAAATTTTCTGGCGGGGTCTTTGAGCGCTAATTCCTAAAAGTAAATGTTCGCACACTGCAAGTCCAGGTGGGAGATCAGCACAACCACGACGTAGGAAGTTGCCAGCCTGATGTCACGGGTTTAACCACGTTAATAAAGAACTTCATCCACGGAGCCATGACAGGGACCTGTTTAGAAAAAGTTTATCTCAACAAGAGACGAGATTAACACTGAGTAATAATCACGGTACAATTTCACCAGGCGGGAACATATGCAAACTACGAAGCATTTTATACATGGCACGTTTTTAAAGTAGTGTCTGAGTCCTCGCACTCACTAACATATAACCACAAGGACCCACGGAAATTCACATTCAAACATAAACTAATTGTCATGTGTATAAAATTATGTTTATTATATACAATGTATACAATGGCTATATGCAATGATGATGTGATAAATACATTTTGCATAACTTAGTAATGTTTCTATAAGATGTCTATACACAAAAATGATCATATAGCAAGAGCACGCACACTCAGAAAATACTGGCGCCTACATTCTATGCGCATTCAATGACTTCATCTGATAGCCTGGCTACAACAACCACGCTGGTCGAAAATCAAGTCATACGCGTCCATCACCCACCGACATGAAACGACATGACCACTGTCGAAGAAACTCTTCTTCCTCAAAGAAGAACAGCTCCTCTGACAGAAACGACAGTAGCTCAGAGTAGAGAATCTCCAAAAAGAGCAGGGCGACAATGTCCCGAGGCAATAGCCAGTTACGGCAGAAACAAAAGGCCCCCGCAACAATAAAATGTCGCGCAACGCGGCCACACGGGCAGCAACCGGATGTTATAAAGCGGTGAACTACAAGGGCACGCAAACCACCATACACGCGGCCATCCCATATACCCTGCAACGACGCATTGCAGCAGCAGACGTTTAGTGGATTCTTCAAAGGGGCAAATCGGACACAGAAAAGATGGGGCTATGACCCCCTTTCTAGTAAACGCATTGGGAGCACTTGCCACACTATACTAGGTGGTCAGGCAGAAATGACACCATTATCCAACACGACGACACATTATTCGAACGTGCGCGGCACCCTGGGCAAACTAGAGGAAGCAGTAACGATGACATTGCATCTAGATCACAGTTCTCGAGAACGTCTACATCAGGACATATCTCTTGTATGTGGCAATAAAATACCACGGCCGTACTTTAAGATGCCGGTGCGTTTAGCACTTGTGGTCCGCGATTCAACTGCACGTCCGGTAACATGTAACGAGTTTTTGTGCCAAGCGAATAGCAGGCGAGTTCACGCGCGGAACACTGATCACGCTGTAACAGGCGGAGCAGAAACCGCAGAGCAAGCAGCCGGAAACGGATAGACAGGGATGACAACACGAACCCACCGCGAGAGCGTGGTTGCCCAAGCTCCGCGCGACCAACCAGTTCTGTACTGCCCAACCAGAAGAAGGAATCTAGAAGGGACTGCAAGGACCTACAAACCCGTAATTGGTGGCGGTGCAACGTGACAAACGTACCACACTCAGCCGCAAAGTACTGATTGTGCTAAGAACCGTCTTTCTCATAGGGCTAGATCATACTCTTGAATATCGTGACCATATCGCCTTACATCTTCAAAAATTGAGAGCCACACAGGGTCTGATATACTTTCGTGGATGCAATCAAGGCCTGAAATATGAAAAAAAAAAACACTCTTTTGAAGTCGGAAAAGGGGAATTAAGCTTGTCTGTGCTGAACCAATGAACAAATAACAAGGTTTTGAAAAATTTAGCGCAGTACCTTAAATATTTCCGTACTCCGTGAAAATTCGAAGGTTACGGGATGTGCTTTCTTCATTCCCAAGATACAATCTTACGTCATCGTTGAAGGCTGTCACCTTCACAACATCGCTACCAGGGTCTCATCTCATCTCACTCATAAGGGTCTCTCAGTATTCAGCGCGGAAATGGGTCGACGCTGAGCACAAACCGCACTGGGGATAGAGGGCACCCTTGACAAACACCACAAGTAACGGAAAATGGTGCACTTTCACGGCCATGAAGGAACAATGTACTTAGGATATTTAAATAGGCATTCCTAATAAGTTCCTATAAATTTGATAAGCCGAACGCGGTCACTACATAAATTATGTAGCTATGTTCTAGACAATCGAAGGCCTTTTCTTGATCTAGTGAAACTAAGAGACCACGTGCTCACCTGGTGAGCGTGTACGTCATCATGTCACGCGTAACGAACGGATAACTGCGTATCTTTCTGCCAGGGACTGAGCATGCCTGATGGTGTCCTATTAAGGAAGGCATCAGACTTCCTAAGCGCCGGGTGACTATAGATGTGAAGGTTCTGTATTCAACGTTGAGAAGCGTGATTGGCATCCATTCCTCTGGACGAACTGATGATGGATCGTGCTTAGGTATCAGCACAACCCGACCCTCGCGGAAACTAGACGGGAATTCAAAGTTCTCAAAGCAGCGGCTGATAACAGATACGAAAGTGGCCCCAATATCTTCCCAGAACATTGGATAAAACTCAATTGGTAAACCGTCCGGCCCGGGGGCCGAGCCACGCTTCGGTAGTCAAACGTCACACGGTGACCAGAGACTAGCAAATAATTGCGGACCAGAGTTGTGACACTCACTTTCATACGAACGAAGCGTGTGCCCGTGAGCACGCCACGTCGTCCGCTCATAAGACCAGCGTTGACAGATAGAACCTTGCCGTATGGTGATAGTGCCTAGACGAGGACTTCGTTCGGAACGAAGGACGGCAGGCTACGTTGGTGATTTGCGGGCCGAGGGGAACGACAGTACAATGCTCGGCCCCGTTGATAAGGAAGCCAGCATCGACGATTAGTTATGGAAGCTGAACGCAGCAGACCTCAGAGAGGCGAATTATCGAGGCCGTCGAGTCGACGACAGTCTATATAATCACATACACCCAGGAAAAAATGGGGGTCAGAGTGTGAGTGTGCATGGAGCCAAATTACATATATTTTAACGTAATACTCCTTTGTCTCAGCTCCACTAGTTGCACAAGGTGCCTCTAAAAAGGTTTCTTATTTTACCTTCTAAACTTAAAACATACATTTATTTGTAAAAACATTGAGACTCCAAATCTAACGAAGCACAGAAGTTTAATTTGAAGCAGCATGGTTGATCCATTCTTCTTAGGAATCGGCATAGCAAGAAAGGGAAACGTGTTTTCACAGAAGCTGTGTGTGTTTGTGGACTGGCAGTCCGCAGCAGAGAAAACTGCACAATTTGCGCGTGCACGACGGTGTTGCAGGTTTGCTTGACGCTCGGGGTGCTTTTGCCGAACGGCGACTTGCTGTCGAATCGCTTCGGTGAAGGTACGAGCATTTTGGACCGGCCCCGCTGTGTCTTGGGAAGCTAGTTAAATTACGAAGCGCTTAACGTCAGCAGAGCGAGTGGCAGTGTTCACCGTGTGCGGCGCGAACACGCGACGGCGTCTTGCTTCATGCCGGCATGTTTCAAGAAGGATAAAAGTGACATAAGTCCGTCAACGACGTTGCCTTTCTGCGCCTGTTGTTTACGGTTAACGGTTTTCTTCGTTGGTGCCATCGCAAGGGAAACAGCAGCTGGTGCGTAAGCAATGCTGACGCGTGTTGAAGCTTCACTCCGCGAGGCCTCCCTGACTAATCGGACGCGAAAGACAAACCACGTGCGGAAACTGCTTAGCCAGCTCAGAAGAATGCCTACACCGCCTACACCAGGTTACACCGGGCAGGAGCCTCCGCTGCACTGGCGCTACTGAAGTGGTGACTGGTTATAGTATTGATGCAGTACTTCGCTTCCGTGCTCCTAGATAGCAGGGCCACCTAGGTCCGTCAATAAAGAGCATACTTTACGCGTTCGCGCTGAAGGCCGTTACAAGAAGTTGACGGCTGACCCCCGGCATAAAACACTTTCGTGTTAAAAATTCAGAACACGTCTGATTTAAACTTTATTATCACCTTTAATCCTATGAGAACTCTCGTCGTGTTTCGCGACATCCACTGTGACGGAGAACCTTTTTTGACAACATAGAGGTATCGCGCCTCCGGTATATACCCCTAAACTGAACTGAACTGGGCGTTCTGCTGGATGAGCAGAATCGCCATCGTGAACGCCCTGCTCGGTAGGCACCTGGTGGCGCATAATTCAACCATACATTCACAGAGCTAATCTTGCTGTAACCAAATGTAAAACGTCTTAAACCTTTGAAGATACAGTATGTTGCATATTTTGCGCTGCCGAAACGTTACACCAGCAGCACATAGAATACATTTGGTTACTATTATGTTAGCTCTGTGCTTGTCTGATTTAGCTGTTGGCGAGGCGGTGGCGGCACCATCCCCGCCATTCACGTTAACACCTCTCAAAAATGCGGCAACTCTACCAGCTCCCTTGCACTTACCGGGATACCCGACATGCTCCCTTTAATGAGACTAAAACAACGGAAGCAACGCGCACGCAAGCTAGTGTGCGGCTGAGAAACCTACCGCACCTTAATCCACCTGTGTTCAAGCTCGCGAAGGGAAGGCCCAATTAGTTTGCTTTTAACAGCTCAATAAGACGAAATACACCACTGAGAGTGGTGTATTTTTGGGCTGTTCCCTTCCGCCCCTGCGCAAACGCGAAACCGTCGCACGTGGGCTCAGCGTCGATTCAATTTCTGTTCCAAGGACTGGAAAGCGCTCTAAAACGTCGTAGGACTACTTGGCATGGCAGAACATTGGCACAAGCTCCGACCTCGTAGACTTCCCTTCTATCGCACAGAAAGTTGACGAGAATATTGGCGCCCTGTTTCAACAAGATGAGGCTCTAAGTCTTCCATTTATTCTACTAGGGACCCTGGCCAGGACGGCCGCTTTCGGATAGGGGAGAAATGCTAAAACACCCGTGTACTTCGATTTAGGAGTACTTAAAGAACCCCAGGTGCTCCAAATTATTTCCGAGTCCGTTGCTCCGGCGTGCGTCATAATGAGATCGTGATTTTGCCACGTTACGCCCCATTGTTTCCTTTTTTAACTCAAGTATCGCCAAATGCAGTCGCTATCGTAGCGATGAGAACAAATCCGCCTCTATTTTACACTGTGGAAGTGGCTGTACAGCGAAGCTGTTGCCGACATTACACGACCTTACACAAGGACCACCACCACCACCACAAGCGACGTGCTTCACGCGCGCGCGCACGTGTGCGGCAGTGCAGCACACATCCTCATTTTTCTAAGGCTTCCGTCAAGCTCAAGTGCTTTATGAATTGAATGAATGTTAGTTGCACACTCTGTGAGAAAGTGCGCGAAGTGTGACTTTGATGTCATTCGATTACGAATTGTTATTCGAATGTAGCAGAAAACATAAATCTGTTACGCAGGAGCTGAAAGGCAAAGCCCATTTCCAGCTGCCGTTTACTTTTGAGTGGGCATACACCGAAAAATTCCGACCAGCTAGGAACTCACGGCTTCACTCTAGAGCATTTTTAAAACAAAGCGACACACCCGTGCGACAACCTTGAAGCCTTGCGATAAAACAATTTAAAGGAATGGCATGATGGGAAATAGGCCGTCACGTGATAGGCAAGCAGTAGCTTCAGTCGGCTCTCTTTGGTTGCGTCTCCTGGAGGATCTTGGGATATGCGCACATAGTCGGCGTCGTAAACGCAAGCCGAGGTCGAGTTAAGGAATTTAAATGTTTGAAGTACTCGAGTCCGTGTTATGTAAATCAGGTAAAGCACAGGACCACCACGCGGATCGCCGCTTAAGCAAGCAGCAGACAGGCGCCAATGCAGTAGCCAACAAAGGCGTCAGCATTATGGTCGAAAACCCGCGACGACCTCCTCAAAAACGACTGGTCGTGTTAGGGGGCAGTTTCCGGGAAACGAGGAAACCTATCGCTTTGAAAACGTAGGAAGGCATCCAAGCCACCCTTTCTACGGCGATTCGTCGCGTTTGCGGCTATCTTCTGGGAAACAATATGATGTCCTTGCCCCCTTAAAACACGCGCAGGAGATGAAGCGAGCATCCAGGGTCCGCATCGACACCTTTCCCGTGTGCTCAACCATGGACTGGCGAGCCCGCGACCACGACCACATATGAGGCCATGCCGGCCGACTGTTATAGCAGACGCTCCTAGTCGGCGCTATCGTTCTGCTCAATGCCTTCTGCCTATCAGCAGACGACCAAGAACTCAATAGGCGCGTCTCAACAGCGTAAGCAAGTTACACACTTACAAAATCTTACACAATCTTACAAAATAGTGCACGTGAATCTGAACGGAAGGCGAGGACATTGGCGTTACGGGTGCATATGGTAATGCTATTTATTTATTTCACAGCAAAAGAAGCACAGCTGAGCCATTTCCAAAGCTATGATGCGACAAATCTGTAACCCGCCAAAAATTGTCTCCCATGCTATAGAGATGCTAGATAGCGGAACAAAACTCAGCAAGAAAATACGCACCGGAGATTCAAGTACACAACACCTGATTTGACAAACACTAGACCAGGCTCATGCCGGCGTACTCTGGACAGGTTCCTAGGTGAGAGTGCCGAGTAGCGGTGGTAAACGCAAGTCACGCGTTGAGAATTATGTCACCATGGGTCTGGCTCCCCAGTCTGTCTCCGTTTCAAGGCAGCGCATTTGAAGCAAACAACGATGTCTGTGGTAGCAGAAACCCACGCGTTGTACTTTCTATGTGCCCCCGTGCCTTTGAAGGGAGGCGCCACCAAGACACTCATCGTTACCACCTACCAAAAAACCCGAATTGTCCGGCAACAACGTTGTCCTATTCTTATCCAAAGGGCACCGCGCACAAGGCCCCCGCAAGCGCAAAGGGTGGCTTCAGAGGAGGTTGGCTTGCCGAGGCTGGCAGAGTAAAGCGACGCTCCTTGCTAATTTTTGTCTTTCCTCCAAGGCTTCCGAGCACGTAGGCTAATGAGCCGACATATCTTCACGTCATTGCCCTGATGGCCGCAATCTTCAATGCACATTTGCAGCATGTCGACATTCGAAAGCCTTATCGTGGATAGTGGCGGCGCTATACGATTTGTTCGTGAACCAGTTTACGCAAAGACCGCCCTTGGTGCAACGCGCAATTACTGCACTTACGCGCACATGAATAAAGGCAACATACCCATCGATGCCTCACGAAAGCAGGAGGGCAGTGGAATATCCAGAGCAAGCAGATCTTAGCTTTCTTCCTAAGCCATCAAAACAGAAAAGAGATATGAATGACCGCAAGAGAGAAAAAACCCCGCATGCTGCTGCTTAACACAGTGCGCCTCAGATAAATAACGAAGTGCCCGCATTTAACATTCACCTGGCCTTTTGTCCGAGTCTCAAGTACCTGGAAAGCGTTTTTCTTTTAATCAATGACCCAAATGTTTCCTCCATTCGCTACATGGACGTACTTTAGCGTACTCTGCATTGCTGGTGGCGCTAATTTTTTGTTTCTCATTTCAATATTTTATCTCGTGAATTTGCCAAAACTGGTAACGTAGATTTGAAAGACAGGCAGCATTCCCGAAAAATGACTTGTTTGAAAGCTAATATATTCCTTTAGATCCCAAAAAGGTGGTCTGAATATGAAGCCCATGAGGCTATTTCAGCCAGGAAGAAATGGGGAAAATTTAAATCCCCGCCATTGTTTCTTTCTTTTCCGCAGAACTTTCTTCATCATATCATACTTTTTGAGAAACTCACAATGATTTCCTGATAGCGATGCGACGGGCTGCTGCGTTTGCAGTATGTACTAATATTTTAATAATTTAAGTGCAGCAGTTGGGCAGATCCTGCACTCAAGTTTTCTCTGTTGGCTGCCTTCAATGGTAAGGTGGCGCGGCGATCGGCTCATCCTTCAGCGCCACCGTGTGTGTTCCACGAAACACCGAGGCGGCAGCTTCTACGGAGGCATGGTTTTTCGGCGCTCGTTTGAAACGTGTCGGTCGTTCTCAATTGCGGTTTTGAGGCAATCGAAAGCACGGAAGCCCATTTTGGACCACCGACGCTTGCGAAATGGCGTGTAATTTACAACTACAACCATGTATATCGTGTCTAAAACGATAACCGCACGGACATCGCTGCGAGGTGCCTAAGTTAAATTATGGGCATTTAGGTGACAGGACCACGGTCTAATTATGAGGCATGCCGTAGCGGCGGACTCCGGAATAATTTGTACCACCTGGGGTTCTTTAATGTAAACCTAAATTTAGGTGCACGGGTGTTTTCGCATTTGGCCCATGGAAATTAGGCTGTCTTGGCCCGGTTTGGATCCCGTGACCTCGCGCGTAGCAGCTAACAACATACCCACTAAGCAACCACCGCAGTTCGCGATGTGTTTATCACAAGAAAGCAAACATGCTTACGACGTCAAACTCAAAGTAAGTTAACAAATGAGTATGTTATGACTCTTAAGTGAGCAAATACGGCCGTGGACGTTTTTCAACTGTCAGATGTAGTTTCATTACTTGGGGAGTGCCTTGCACCTCACAATTCTAGAGGATTTGGCGAAATGGCACTTAGGTGCTTTTTTTTTCGGTTCACAAAAGTGCCTCGAACATATTCTAGTAGTGTCGTACGGGCTCAAATGTGACAGGGCGTTACCGCTAAAGCATAACAGAGAGCAATCAGTTAAATCAGCGTAATCAGCAATCTGTGAGAACGAAGTTGGTCGAAAATTATGTCACACGCGTCCATCATGCACTGATATGAAACGCTATGACCACTGGCGAAGGAAGCCTTCCTCCTCAAAGGAGAACAACTCTTTGACAGAAACGATAGCAGCTCAGAATAGAGCCTCTCCATAAGTGGAATCACAGCGTGGTGATGTTGTACAGTGGCTACTGTCTCGCATTCAAATGCAGCTGTGTTTAACACTTGTGGTCCGTGGTTCAACTGCACGCCCGGTAACATGTAAGAAGTTTTTGTGCCAAGCGAATAGCAGGCGAGTTCACGCGCGGAACAGTGATCACGCTGTAACAGGCGGAGCAGAAACCGCAGAGCAAGCTGCCGGAAACGGACAGACACGTAGGAGAACGCGAACCCACCGCGAGAGCGTGGTTGCCCAAGCGCCGCGCGACCGACCACTTCTGTACTGCCAAACCAGAAGAAGGGACCAAGAAGGGACTGCAAGGACTTTGTAACCCGCAATGGTGGCTGTACAACATGACAAGCGTACCACATTCGGCCGCAAAATACTGATTGTGATAAGTACCTTCTTTCTCATAGGGATAGATCATAGCCGGAAATATCCTGAATATTTCGCCTAACATATTCATGAATTGAGTCACACAGTCAGATATACCACCATGGGTGTAATCAAGGACTAATATATCAAAAGAATCACTTTTTTGAAGACGGAAAAGGGGAATTAGGCGTGTCTATGGTGAACCAATGAACAAATAACGACATTTTGAAAGATTTAGCGCAGCACCTGAAATACTTCTGTACTCATTGAAAATTCGAAGGCTACGGGATCAGCTATCTTCATTCCTGAGATACAATGCTATGTCATTTACGAAGGTGGTCACTGTCACAACACTGGTACCAGGCAGTGGGAGGCCGCACACATAAGGGGCTCTCAGTATTGAGCGCCGAAATGGCTCAAGACTTACCACAAAGAGTACTGGGGATAGAGGGCACCCTTGACGAACATCTCGATTGACGTGAAATAGTGCATTTTCACCACCATCAAGAAAATTTTTCTTCGGATATTTGTATAGGCATTCCTGATAAGTTCAACAAGATTTGATGAAAGGCCGAACGAGGTCAGTGCAATAAATATGTAGCTATGTTTGTGGCGATCGATGGCCTTTTCTTCAATTTAGTGAAACTAAGAGACCACGTGCTTACCTGCTCAGAAGTCTACGTCATTATTTCATGCGTAACAAACGAGAGATTATGTATCTCTCTGCCAGTGAGTGAGCATGCTTGATGGTGTACTATTAAGAAAGGCATCAGGCTTCCCAAACGTTAAGTGGCAACAGGTGTGAGGGTTCTGTAGTTAACGTCGAGAAGCGTGATTGGCCTTCATTCTAACAGAAGAACTGATGTTGGATCGTGCTTAGGTATCGGCACAAGACAACCGTCGCGAAAGCTAGACGGAAAATCAAAGTTTTCGAAGGAGCGGATAGTGATAGACACGAAAGCGGCACTAATATCTTCCCAGAATGTCGGATAACACTACAGAGGCAGGTGTGTTTAGAAAAAGTTTATTTCAACAAGAGACTATACGAACACTGAGTCATAATCACGGCGCAACTCCACCAGGAATTTAATATATACGTCACGTCTTTAAGTAGTGTCCGAGACCTCACTCACAAGCATATAATTACATAGATCGACGCAAGAACAGCGGGTGGAAACAACCGCGTGCATGGAGCCAAATCCCACATATTCCCACGTAATACTCCTTTCTTCTAGCTCCGCTAGTTGGACAGGTTGCCTCTGAAAATTTTTCTTAACCTAGCCATCTAGACTTGATATATTAATTTATTTTCAAAAATCGTCAGAGTTGGAATCTGACAAAGCACGGAAGTTTAACTTGAAAAACATATGACTGATCCCTCTTTCTCAGAAATCGGCATTATAAGAAAGTGAAACATGTCTTCACCCAAGCTGTGCATGTTTGTTGACTGACAGTCCGCTGCCGCGAAAGGAGCACAATTTGTGGGTGCACCACGGTTGCAGATTTGCTTGACGCTCGGCGTTCTTTTGCCGAGCGACGACCTGCTGCCGAGTCGCTTCGGCGAAAGTACGAGCATTTTGGACCGGCTCCTTAGTGTCTTTGGAAGCCAGCTGAACTACGACGCGCTTAACGTCTGCAGTGCGAGTGGCAGAGTTCGACGCGTACGGCGCGAACAGACGAAGGAGTGCTTTTCTTGCTGGGGTGTTTCACGAAACATAAAAGCGAGATCAGCCCGTCGACAACGTTGCCTTTCCTGCGTCGGTTAACACTTACCGTTAACGGTTCTCTTCGTTGGTGCTATCGCAAGGGAAACCGTAGCCGACGTGCAAGCACTGCTGACGCGTGTTAAAGCTTCACTCCGTAGGTGACGAGGCCTCACCGACCGATCGGACGCGGAAGGCAAACCATATGCAGAAACTCCTTAGCCAGCACAGAGCAATGCCTACACCGCCTACACCAGGTTACACCGGGTAGGAGCCTCCGCTGCACTGACACGTGAAGCGCTCGCTGTGGGCGCTGGTTACAGTAATGATGCAGTACTTCGCTTCCCTGCTCCTAGATGGCGGAGCCATCCATGTAAAAAAAAGAGCGTATATTACGCGTTCGCGCCGACACCCGTTACGGGAAGTTGATTGCCGAACCCAGCATAAAACACTTTCTTGTTAAACATTCAGAGCAGATATGCCACGTCTGATTTAAACTTTAATCAAGCGGAGCTTTCTTTGCCTTTTCTTTCGACTTGCCCACTGGTGGTGCTGCTGTGGGCTGCTATGTGCAGCTGTGGGCTGCTGCTGACGCGCACACCGTGTCGGAGGGGTGGTTAAGAGTGTGTATATATATGACAGGCGCGAGTACGAGAGGAAAGGCGACGGGAGAAGCTCTATTTCATCCCACCGCGTCTGATGTGGACAATACCTCCTGGAGATCCCTGGCCGTCGCCACATTAGCCGCTTAAACGCTGTAATTATGCGTGACTTCGCTCACGAGCATTGCAGAAAGTGCAGCGCTTCCCTGTGCGACTCCAGAGGCGGCATAGATAGAAAAATCTAGGAACAAGGGAGGAGAAGAGGAAGTTCCCATGCAAGAGAGCGTGGGTCACGTGAGAAGGCATGGAAAGCCTACTACTATACAACAGCGCTTGCGGGGAAACAGGATAAGCTTAAGTTCAAGATACGGTACAGTACGCCACTGCTATTTCTGAAATATTAACGCCACTAAATATGTCAAATAGGCAATTTACGAAGGGCACGCAAAGCAGAGCCACAATAACTAAAGTGCACCGCAGAGTCCTGGACTCAATACGGAAGCGGTCGACCGTCAAATGAACACTTTTGGGCCGCCGCGTTAGCTTTGCAGCTATGGCATTGCTAGAAGGCGCGGATTTGATCCCTATCGCACTCAGCCGCCTTTCGAGGGGGGTGAAATAGAAAACGCACGTGGACTTCGATTTTGCGACATGTTAATGGACATGACGGTGTCAAAATTTAATCCAGAGTCCGCCACTACGACGTGCTTCACAATCCGAGGGGGGTTTTGCCACGTACAGCCCCATAATCCAATTCAAGATTAGTACTTCTGCCACAGTGCTATGCGTTATGTGAGGCAATGACAATGCTCAACCCTCTCGGAGGTTTTAAAATGTGGCTTACAAAAGTTGCTCAAGCAAAGACCTGTCCCTGAGTGTTCTGTGTACTACGCAGACAAACACCAGTGGAACACACAAAGGTAACGTATAACATCAACTCACCACCCTCGTGTTAGACTAAACGTTGAAGAAATTAAGCTTCAGCCGTCAACATCACCGCTAATTATCGTCCAACCATCCAGCACCGAAAAGCTTCGCTGACATCGATTCCCACAATCCGTGGGCTCCGCATAAATTTTATTACCCACAATTCTATTGGAATTCCCGCAGTGATTCGTGACATCTACTCTCACGGAGAACCTTTTCTGACAACAGTGATGTTTAGCGACTCCGGTATATATGCGCAAATTCAAGTAAGCAGGGCGTTCTGCTGGAAGAGCAAAATCGAAATTGTGAATGCTCTGCTCGGTAGGCACGTGGTAGCGCAGAATTCAACCAGCCAAACACAGAGCTGATGTTTCTCTAACCAAATGCAAAACGTATTAAGCCTTTGAAGAGACAACATGTTGCGGATTATGCGGCTCTCCGAAAGTTACACCAGCAGCAGAAAGAATACACTTGCTTACTGCTATGTTAGCTCTGTGTTTGTCTGATTGAGCTGGTTGCGACGAGGTGCGGGCACCATGTACGCCATTCACGTTTACACCACTCAAACATCCGGCAAATCAAGCAGCGCCCTTGAACTTGAACTTGAAATTTGCATTTACTCTCCGACGAGAGTAAATCAACGGAGGCATTGCGCACAGAAGCAAGAGTGAGCCTCAGAAACCTCCCGCACTTTAGTCCAAGTGAGTTCAAGCTCGGGAACGGAAAACCGAAACCCTTTGCTTGCCACAGCTAAATAAGACGAAATACACCACTGAGAGTTGACCTGTCTTTCGGCTTTTCCCTTCCGCCCCTGCGCAAACGCGAAACCGTCGCACGTGTACGCAGCGTCGATTCAACGTCCGTTACAAGGAATCTAAGGCGTTCTCAAGCGTCGTGGGACTACTTAGCATCGCAGAAGATTTGCAGAAGCTCCGACCCCGTAGACCTCCCTTCTACGCCATAGAAACTGGACGCAAGTACAAGCACCCTGTTTCGGCGAGATGGCGCTGTAAGTCTTCCATTTATGACACTGGTGTCCCCGGCAATGACGGCCGCTTTTCGATGGGGGATCAATGCGACAACATCCGTGTACTTAGATTTACGTGCACGTTAAAGAACCCCATGTGCTCCAAATGGTTCCCGAGTTCCCAACTGCGGCGCGCGTCACAATCAGATCGTAATTTGGCACGTAATACCACATTATTTTTTGTAACACTGGGGTGGCGATGAGGAAAAATCCGCCTTCACTCCACCGTAGAAAAGTGGATGCGCAGCGAAGCTGTTGCTGATGTTACGCGACCTTACACAAAGACCATCGCCGCCACAAGCGATGTACTTCACGCGCGCGCGCATGTGTGCGGAAGTGGAGCATTCATTCTCATTTTGGAGGTCCTCCAATTGCTTTACAAACTAAATTATTGTTCAGTTGTAAACTCCGTCAGAAAATGCATGACGTACCATTTTGTTGTCAGTCGAATACGCGTTGTTATTCGAATATACAAGAAAACATAAATCCGTTACTCAGGAACTGAAAGGGAAAGTCCTTTTCCAGCTGCCGTTTGAAGTCGGTGTGAGTGGCCTCGGCCGAAAGGTGGAGGCACCGTTTTGGACCGAGTTTGCCGTAATGTAAGTTAAGGTCGGCGCATTCGGTGCCCGACAGATGCAATGGGTAAACACGCACTCAACAAAGACGGGTACATCCTGTGCCCACGTTCCTGATGCGCGCACGCACATGTTCGAAAGTGCAGCGAACAATATTATTAGTGTACGCCCTCTGCGTAGCACAATGGTGTTATTGAGCTAATTTGATTTCTCAACGAAAAATTCGCAAGAAAATTCGTGAGGTAGGGCTTATACACAACCTGCACACATGATAGCACCGGATTTTAATTCGAGAAAACATATTTATGTGATGCGGAAACTCTAAGGGCAAAGCCTCTTTACAAGCTGACGTTTACTTTTTGAGTGGGCACAGACCGAAGAAATCCGACCAACTACAGATGCTCACGGCTTCGCTGTAAAACGTTCCTTAACCTTAGCGACGCAGCCGCGCGTCTTGTTGAACGGGCAGGCCCATGAGAACAACACGTACAATTTGGCACTCGAGCTAACTTCCAAACGAATCGTCTAGGGTATACCTCTCGGAGATTCACTCCGGAACATCACCGTCCGGGTCGCTGCTCCGAATTATTCTGTCGCCATCACTGCGAAACAACTCGGCAATACCACGACGGTCATCGTGTTCTTTTCTGGAATAAAAGTTCCCACCTTCGTCAGCTACGGAGACGCACTCATCATGTGTGCGATATACAGAATACAAGTCGACCTGTGCCACCAATGCGGCCGACTAGGCCAATGCGTAGACGTGTGCCCCGTCCGTAAGACCACATCTGCGGAGGATGCGGCACGACCAGCCCAGGCACCGAGCACCGGTGCTACCACCGTTGCGAACTTTGCGGGGTTGTGTAATTAACAGCTGATAAGAATTGCAAGGCTCGCCTCAAGACGCCATATAAACTCAAGATACAACAATGGGAAAGACAACGACAACAGGAAAAATTTTTAGCCTCGAAGGCTACGAGGGAACCAGTTCGACGCCCTGCCCGGGAGACCAGGCCCCCTTGGCACGCTAGGGCCCGCTGGAGAACCAAAATTCCAGATCACTGAGCCGCGCACCCGGACCGGCGTGAACCAGATCCAGGGGCCGTACGTGATCGTGGTCCCGGTGCAGGGGAGGCGAGGCGACCGACAAGGTGAGCTGGCCAGACACGTTCAAAGACTCGTCACACTGCGGTGGATCTGAGGAGACTGCAGCTTCTGGGGAAATGACACGGTGAACACAGCGATGATACCGCAAAATTCACACTTAAGAGAAAATCTCACACCTCACGAGCAAAATCAGGGAACTCCAGAATTCTCGAACGGCGGAGATAACACCCCACCCGAGTTCTTGTAGTGGAGGGGTGACTGCAGTAACCCCCGATAATTGCATGGAGGAGGACGACAACTCTCCGCCATCTAAGAAAAAGGGTCCGCCCGTTAGCAGCCAAACGGGATCGCAACTGGCCGACCTAGGACAGAAACTAACGGAAATGCAACACGTACTGTGACAAGCAGAAACCGTCGGTAACCTAGTGCTGGCGGTCTGAACCTTATTGCCGAGACTTTACAAATTCGAAAACAATGTGGCCAACCTAAGTCTTAAGGTAGTAAAACTGCAGCCAGTTACCGCCGGAGGGGCCCCTAACATTTCTTCGCATCTAATTAATTCCACAACGCTACTACAAACACCGTAGCAGTATCTCGGGTCCTTCACACCGCCACCCCACGACTAGATCAACATAGGCTAACACGGTCAAAGAGGCACGCTGACGATATGCCAGCCGAATTACATGAATTGCATGGTGCAATAAACTTCACTAATCACAGGATTCCTGCTACCGTACCTACTTCTGCTACTTACTTCTGAAACGGTGCTAAAGTCAACACAGCAATATTTTGGCCAATGCTCCACTACGATGTATTTTCCGATAGCGTGGCCGTGCCTGTCACCGAGTGTAGGGTTAACTGGAAGGCACGGAGCTGGTGAGGGCTTGCCGGGTGTAATGGCAGTATTTAATCACGTGATCTTGAGCAAGGTTCTAGATGCCGTGGTTATGAACTCCTTGTGGATGGTTTCTATTGACCTGATCTAAATCTGCGTACATCGTAGAGTCGTTTAATGACATCCGTTTCTTAGAGGTGGTAGTAAAACGACGTAATGGAGGGCGTTTTACTCCAGCATACCAGAGTAACTTTTTACTACAAGGGAGTTTTCAAAGTGGATGAGCGGTGAAAACCCCAATCTTGGCTAATTTTCGCTAACAGTGCAGCGCACACAAATCTATCAGACCTCGGCGCACTTTGTCCCCATCTGATATCGCAGAAGCCTGGCTCAGAGTGCTTGGCGAGATGCTTCTTGTGCTGCCGACCTACGCTATGTACTACACTGTTTCATAAAGAACGGGTGGCACTACAAAAGCTATAAAAGCTTATTTTACGGTTCACGTTCACAACAAAAAGAACGCATCACATCCGAAAGAAAGATACGGCTATGCCTAATGTAATTTAACATACGTGTCATACTTTTATATTGCAAGATATCAGTTATTCACAACGTCGACAGCATCACCGATAGGAAATCCTCTGTCACCGATTCCGAATTTCAACACATTTCTGCAGCAAGCGGGCACAATGCATCGCGTGCCCTCACGACGCAACGCTGAAGTTGCATTGTAGTACGTTAACACCATAGCTTAATCTGTGAGCACGTTTGTCAAGCTTGCTTTTCATCCACAGGATTAAGTTTACCGAATGCCGTGGCAGCTTGTGGATGTGCGCTTGATGCTTGCTTCCCGGCTTCCTTTGTCTATAATTCGCAAGCAAATGCTATAGCATTGACGTGGGAGCGGCCTACATCAGTCACAGACTATGCCTCGGGACTTAAATAAAGTTCTTCATACCATGCCATACTGCAGGAGTAAGCACGTGGCGCGTGATTACTCTGCTTCATTGTAGATGCTTCAACATAAAATATATTTTATTGTTGACGCCTCTACGTCCAACCCTAAATTTAATGGCCTGATGAGTGCTTGCATACAACGGCTGGCTCAGAGCTGCCTCTTCAATATTTGAACTCGTCAACACCTGTACAAGGACAACTTGCATGAAATGCGATCATACACGTGTGGCAGCATTGGATTGGCATGTCTGGGAGAAGCAGTGGTTTGCACTCCGAAACCGAGGTTCCGTCGCTCGCCTGTTCCCTTCGCAGATTTATTTCCCTCGCTCTTTACTTCTCCTCGCGGTGCTGCTTTGTCTTCCAGCTGTTATCGTTTTGGTGTTGGATCTAGTTATTCTAGTCGGGTTGTCGTGAACTTATGCGCTGAGCATCCAGCTGCGTGTTCATAAATGCTCGTGCTCCACGCGAAAGTACAGGCCACTGGAAGCTTTTAATGCCTGTCACAAAAGCCTTAAGGCCCGGTCACCCTGTTATTTTCAAACAGCCGCACTTTTGCCGGAATCTCATTCACAACGAGATCGGTTACAATAACCTCACTAGCAAAAAAAAAAAGCAAAAAAAAAAAACAAAGCGTGGCAGTTTCGTGCTCAATTTCATTTATTGGTTCCTTGAGGATTATCTTTATGCCGTATGGTTATGTTAACCTGTAAGACGGCCATGGGAAGCACGCGTTAATTAGCCTGCTACTTTAAAGAGCGACAATGAGGAGCTAAACGAAAACATATACACAGGAAGCGAAGTGGTACATTAAGCGGCAATACTTGTGTGCCTCGGATCACGGCAGGCGTTCGTTACGCTACAATATCTGTTGAGGGCTCTTCAGTTTTGATGCTCTAGCCTTTGGAAAAATTACCATAATAGTCATTATCAAGCTTTTTGGCAGAATATATCGCAAACAAAATATTCGCTTAGATGATAACTGGAACCTTTTCACGAGTCGGCGACGAATTTTTAACCTGCCACCACTGCCACCGTGATAAGCGCATTCTTCATATCAATATCGACAATCACGCCGCGGGCATCCCCTTCGTCCCCCCATGCAGCAATTAATCTTGCCAAATAACGAAAGTCTCTTACTAAACAACGGTATTTTACACAATAAACAAGTTTCATTCCACTTTAATTAGCGTCAACTGTCTGAATATCAAAAGAGGAGTTTAGCCTTTGCCGAAGTCGACCGCTCGAATGGCTCTACGTTTCTTCGGTCGTATCCGTTGACTCGGCGAGCACACCGCTGGGCACAATGCGGGCGAGTACAAAAGCTCCTGCGCTGCTGAAAACCGGAATGTCCTCCGACCACCGGGCGAGGTCCTTCCAAGCTTCCCACTCGGCGCTTGACCAGGAAGACCTGCCGTACGCGAACATTCGCTTGTGTTTTTCCAGTAGTCCATAATCCAGGTCGTGGAGGAAGATAACGTTGGTCCAAGGCTGGAAGTGGCATGCGTCGGGCCTGAGAACGAAAGAATCATATTGTTATGTTCCGATACGTTGGTGAAACTTCTGCGTTCAACTTCCCCTCATACTTTAATTACGGACCCTAGCTGCAATACCCAAACTCTCTGTGAATTCTGCATGAATTGCACAGACATACCGAATAAAGCCCACGGAAATGGGCTCTTGCTTTGGGCGGCAAGATCAGTTAATGTGACAGCAGCCCATACTTCCAGTCGACAGCGCCATCTTTTGAACAGCAACTTCTTTAAGCTGCGCACAACGTGGTCCTCAGCCACTACAGTATAGTGTTATGACTTCCGAAATACATGAACAGACACCAATTCTGAAATTTACCTTTCTCGCCAATCGTTTAAGTGGCTCAAAGGCTTCCGCTTTTACCTAGTTCTCCTTTTGCTCATCTTGTTGAATATCATCGCCCGACTTCCCCGTGTTTTCCCTCAACGGGTATAGGGCTTTCTGCTCTCGAGAATGACGCCGCTGACTCGATATCAGGAAAAAGCGGCCATATTATCATGCTAAAAAATTAGCGCATCTTGGACTATTTTCCAGACGGCATTAGCGTAACCTAAAGTGGACCTTTTGAGCATGTTCACTTGTCGGTAAGGTTCTACATCTAGAAGGGACAGTTATGAGATTATGAAAGCTGCTGCGGACACCACAGTATAATTTCTAGCACGTTGAGTTCATAAATTCATTCCAACATCCCAATGTGCCGCAAGTGACTGAGTGTAGCTCTGCCTTGAAATTCCGGCCTACGCCGCTACTTTAACGCCAAGTACCAGGCCACACAAAACATTCAGCGTGCTCACATTTAAGGAAGAACACATTGTGTTTAAAGTGATATCTCAGCAAGCAGATCTGAATGCGAAACAGACCAGAAAGTATCAACTTTAAACGCCAGTATTGGTTCTCTCGTGTAGATAACATAGGCGACACCTTGGTGAATGCAAGCGATCCTTAACCACTTCAATACTGCGCCTCTCATAGGCAGATGTTTGCTTCCAAAGATGTATACAACGTCAAACAATTATTACGCGTGATTTTTTATCGCACCTGAATATTTTGTCAATGAGAGCGAGCCAGTCGCCCACAGCCTTTCTCTTGCTGTCATGGAGTTCGTGTAGGCCAACGTAGGCGGGCATCTCTGGTGTGTCAAGAAAGAAACAAAAATAAGACAGAACCGTGAACTACTGCGCCATCACTCTTTCATTCGTTGTTGAGGATCCACTATTTGCAAGTTTTCAAAAAGCTTGTTTTACATGTACACAAACAGTTGCAGTTTCTAGGGTGCAGCTCGCCATGTAATCGGTAAATCCTACATCGGTGACACTATAATTAGAGAGGTTCGGGATATCTGCATCTACCGCTCTACTGTTACCGCTACTGCCTATGCTACGAGTCATGGGCTCAAGCTGGCTATATTCCGTTTCATGCTTATCGAATGCAGCACTGTGGAAGTTGCCCAAGAAGTGCGGTCACGGAAGTCTCACTAAGAGTGCTTCACGGTGCAGTTGATTTTTGAGCTGCCGCGCTATCTGCAGAATACCTATTTCGTACAGTAAAACTTGAACTTGTGTACATATTATTACATCAAAAGTTGTATTATTTGGGCACCACGGCGCTAACCAGCAAGTGATGCCGAATGTTTTGGTCACGAGCGTAACTGGTGCGCGTGGAGAAACGCGTCACACCACGCATTCAGTGTCAAATCGGTTAACATTCGGAACGCCTTCCCTGTAATATACACAGAATGATTTGGGGCTCCCGCACCGCATGACGGCGTGTGCAAAAGTCGGCACCATGAAATGCGATGAAGCTCGTAAGCTTCACGCTCTTCTTCTGGCCTACCATTAAAGAGAAGCGTCTATTTTGCAAGACGCCGTCTTCAATATACGATACATTTTTCTGGTGGAAGTGCTGGGTACATGCTAACACTACCAGATCGAAAACTGTCTGCAAGCCCAGTTCAAAGTCCGGTCGAGCTAACTCCTGTTCGCATACGCACAAGCCGTCGACTTCAAGGACTGCCACCTGAGCAGAAGCTTCTACCCAATCAAGTCACAAGGATGAGCACATTGATTCCGTCTTCTTCCTCAACGGCGCTGACTCAGGTCATCCTCAACCAGCGGCGAATCCCCACGTCCTTCCATGGAGACACCTTCGAGGATCTAGAAGACTGGCTCGATCACTTTGAGCCTGTCGCAGAATTCAACAGCTGGACTCCAGAGCGCAAGCTACGCAACGCCTGCGTTGCCTTCGAGGACAATGCGCCGACATGGTTTGAGAACTGTGAGGCGGCCCTATCGACGTGGGACGTATTCCTCCGGCAGCTAACCGGCACATACACCAGCCTCGATTGCAAGGAGCGGGCTGAATCTGCAATTCAGGCGAGAGCACAGCGGCCGAACCAAAGCGCCGCAATGCTTGTCGATGATATGTGCCAACTTTCCCGACGCGCGTATGCGTCCATGCCGGAAGAAAAGAAGCTCAGGAACTTGATGTGCGGTATCAAGCAAGAGTTATTCGGTGCCCTAATACGCAACTCACCAATGAACGTTACAGAGTTTCTCGCAGAAGCCATATCAATGGAAAAGGCACTGCAGCAGCTAACAAGGCAGTACAACCACGGCGTGTCGACCCTACCACGTGACCCTCTCGCTGTACCCCTGGACAATACCGACGCCTTGCAGGAGCTGATTAGACTTGTTGCTCGAGCAGAGCTCCAAAACCTTCAGGTGGCTCCGGCATCGGTACAGCGACTCGCTCTGGTTGAAGTCGTCCAGGAGGAAATCAGGCAGGCAGTCCAAGTGCTAGAGCGAAGCGAGACATCAATGCACGAGGTACGGGAACCACAGCCTCGCATGTTGTAAGCGGAAGCTGCACGAAGTTCGTGGTCCCCGATTTTTCGCGATGTGAGCGGCGTGCCGGAATATTAAGGTTTGCGCGCAGTTCAAGAAGCAACTGGCGACTTCAGGCCTCGCCGCACGCCATTCATGGCTGCAACACGACAACCCCGCAAGAGCGACCTATGGCACACTGCAGACCGGATGCCCTTGTGTTTTTATTTCGGTGAAGCCGATCACCTCTAGAGGACGTGTCCTTGCCGCCGAGCTGGGCTCTGTGGATTTTCACTGAATGCGCCGTGCCCGCGCAATGGTGAACGCCCCCTAGAGATTGAAGCATACCTCGCGGACGCCAGAACCTCGTTTGCCTCACGATTTTGTGAACCCCGCCCACCGTCACCCGCCCCAAACTGGTATTCCAGCCCCCTCGTATTCCAGCGACCTGCGGAAGTGAAGTCGTTGACGTTGCGAACGCTGAAAATTCTCAAATTCGACGACCGCGATATGACGTAATTGAGACCCAGTGAAAGCAGTGTAGTTCGGTGTCAGTATCTTGCGACGTACCAGTTACCATAGTGACCACGAAGTCACGGCGTTAAACGACACGGGGGCGGACACGTTTGTTATGAGCCAGAATCTCGTGCGTATACCGAACAATATATTGACGCAATGGACCGGAACTCAGCTTTGTACTGCAGGAAGGCACTTCTTAACTCCACTGGGCCGGTGCACGGCACGAGTTAACATTCAGGTCTTCACGTACGTCGGCGATTTCGTCATTCTTCCTGAATGCTCAAAGGACCTTATACTCGGCATGGATTGCCATCAAGCGAATGGTGCCATCATCGAACTGCAAAAGTCCAGAGTCAGCTTCGCTACTACGCATGTCATAGCGAACAGTAATCACAACGCCCGTGACATCGCGTAGCTGACGATCACGTCACATTGCCACCCAAGAGCAGCGTGCTTACCCTTGTCCGATGCGACAAGGAGGACGACGCCAAAGGAATTGCTGAAGCAAACAAGCCCCTGCTTCTTGAGCACCACATTTGCATAGCCCGAGGGCTTCTTCAGGTGCGAAACAAATGTTCAGTCGTTTTGCTAACAATATTTAGGAACGAGTATCGGCATGTACCGCGAGGACCGACAATCGCATTTCTCCGCGAATTCATTGATCTTACTGGCATTGCCACATTGGAAACCGCATGGTCTCAGCAGTCTGAGTTATCCAGCATAAAAGAACGTATTCACGCTAGCGGCGCTCCGGAGTTCTGCCTTAGGGGATCTCCTTGGCTATAATTCGCGCCTTGTAGGGTGATGAGGGCGAGCCATTCACAGTGGAAGATCGTTACAGTTGAGCCCATACCGTGACGTCATCGCACGGTACTGACGTCGACATTAAGAAGACGGTCGCCTCTGATCTTACACCTGCTCAAGCTGAAGCTCTTTGCCGCAATCTTGAAGGCTGTCGCGACATTTTTTACTTTGACAATAGACCCTTAGGTTAAACGTCCGTCGTGACCCATCGCATAAATACTGGCGATGCGAACCCTATTCACCGACGTCCATACCGTGTTTCTGCGTCGGAACGAGCTGTTATCTAACAGGAAGTCACAAAGATGCTTGCAAAGGACCTTATCGAGCCTTCCTGTAGTCCTTGGGCATCTCCCGTCGTACTTGTCAAAAGGAAGGATGGAACGTGGCGCTTTTGTGTAGATAATCGCCACCTGAACAAAATCACAAAAAAGGACGTGTACCCTTTGCCACCTATTGATGACGCTCTAGACTGCCTGTACGGTGCCACCTATTTTTCGTCTATCGACTTACGGTCCGGCTACTGGCAGATATCCGTCGATGACATGGACCGAGAGAAGACTGCATTTGTTACTCCTGACGGCCTTTATCAGTTCAAGGTGATGCCTTTCGGTCTCTGTAACGCACCCCCCCCCTTCGAACGAATGATGGACTCTTTGCTTCAGGGGTTCAAGTGGTCGACCTGTTTGTGCTATCTGGACGACGTTATAGTTTATTCGCCCACATTCGACACGCATCTAGACTGTCTTTCAGCGATTCTTGACGTGTTCCGCCGAGCCGGCCTCCAGTTGAGCTGGTCAAAATGTCATTTCGCTCGCCGCCAAATCGCCGTCCTTGGACACCTCGTGGACGCCCGAGGCGTGTGACCTGATCCGGACAAAATTCGCGCCGTTACGAATTTTCATGTTCCGAAGTCTACCAAGGACGTTCGTAGTTTCGTAGGGCTGTGCTATTATTTCTGACGCTTTGTGAAGGATTTTGCGACCATCGCACGTCCCCTTACCGACCTCTTGAAGAATGACGCCCCTTTTTCTTGGGGTTCTGACCATGCCGCATCTTTTTCCCAGCTGACTACTCTCCTTACCACGCCTCCAATTTCGGCCCACTTTGACCCGTATGCCTCAATGGAAGTTCGAACTGATGCTAGTGGTCACGGCATAGGAGCAGTGTTAGCACAGCGCCAGCGTGGACATGATCGCGTTATAGCCTACGCCAGCCGACTTCTATCACCCGCCGAGCGCAATTATTCAATCACAGAGCGCGAGAGCCTCGCTCTTGTGTGGGCTGTTGCGAAATTTCGTCCATACATGTACGGACGCCCCTCCTGTGTCATCACTGATCACCACGTTCTCTGCTGGCAATCCTCGCTCAAGGACCCCACGGGGCGACTCGCTCGCTGGGAGTTACGCCTGCAAGAATATCCTTTCTCCGTGGTATGTAAGACGGGATGCTTGCACCAGGATGCCGATTGTTTGTCCCGCTACCCCGTCGACAAACCGCCTGATGCGGACGCCATCGCTTGCGTTTTCTCTGTGTCCCAGTTGCTTCAAATCGGCAACGAGCAATGGCGCGATCCTTCATTACGCGCCCTCATCGACCGTCTGGAGTCAACTCCTGGCGACGCCTCTCTCCGGATGTTTCTCCTTAAGGAGGGGACATTATACCGCCGCAATCTCGATTCGCATGGCTATGACCTTCTGCTCGTCATTCCATCGCACCTGCGTTCGACTGTCCTCCAGCAACTTCACGATGCTCCCTTGGCTGGACACTTGGGCGTCTCGCGCACATACGACCGTGTACGCCGTCGATTCTTTTGGCCGGGTCTCGCACGCTCCGTGCGGCGCTACGTTGCCGCTTGTGAGCCCTTTCAGCGCCGGAAGAAGCCCTCCACACCTCCAGCTGGATGTCTCCAGCCGATCGACATCCTACCTGAACCTTTTTCCGTGTTGGTCTAGACCTTCTAGGACCATTCCCTCTCTCGGTCTCCGGAAATAAATGTGTCGCCGTCGCTACCGATTATGCTACGCAGTACGCAATCACCAGAGCTGTGCCGATAAGTTGAGCTGCTGACGTTGCTGACTTTCTGCTCTATGACATCATTCTAGCGCACGGTGCAGCACGCCAATTACTCATTGACCGTGGTCGCAGCTTTCTGTCGGCAGTCGTCGAGGACATCCTCCGCTCCTGTTCGACAAAGCACAAGTTCAGCACGTCCTACCACCCCCAGACCAACCGCCTCACGGAGCGCCTCAACCGGACCATCACCGACATGCTTTCCAAGTACGTTGCGACCGACCACCACGACTGGGATCTTCACTTACCATATATGACGTTCGCGTATAATTCATCGCGTCGTGACACCGCCGGCTATTCACCGTTCTATCTCCAATATGGCCGAGAACCCGTGTTGCCCTTGGACACTTTGCTGCCCTGGGCCACACGTTCCGCCACTGAATACGCCCGCGACGCGATCGCACACGCCTTCCACGGGCGCCAGCTCGCCCGCTCCCGTCTCGAGGCCTCACAGGAGGATCAGAGATGCCTCTATGATTGCCACCATCGTGACGTGCACTTTTCTCCGGGTTCTCTGGTGCTTCTCTGGTCACCCGTTCGCCGTGTAGGCCTTTCCGAAAAGTCGCTGTCGCTCTACACTGGCCTTACCGTGTGGTACGAGAAGTGACCGATGTCACGTATGAAATCATCCCCGCCGATCTCTCAGCGTCATCATCAGGTGCAAGTGACATCGTTCACGTGGCACGACTAAAACCCTACCACACACCTTTCACCGCGGATGTCTAGATTAAGCACCGAGACGGTGCTTCTACAGCCGGGGGTGATGCTACGGAACAGCCGTCACAGTATGGCTGCACTTAGGACGCTGAAGACGACGTGTTTGCCGTTTTGATATAGCGCCGCCATTTTGGCCTCCGTGAGTTTACCTGTAAATAAATTGTAAATAGTATTCGGCTTCAGCTGCACGTAACAATATTCTTTTAGATGCCCAAAACGTGGTTTCACTATCAAGACCACGAGGCTATTTCAGCCTTCCGCTAATCTTTTCGTTGCTGTTCGACTTGTTCAAGTATTCCGCTGCTTGTTTACGAAGGGCACTCAGGAAAAGCACATCACATTTTATCGGATATGGCTGCAGTGTGACTCATCTTGTACTGTTGAAAAATACAGAGCGCTGTTCTTTGTAGAGTTTGTACCTATAAACACGGTCAACAACACTTCGCCCATTTCAACTTGATTTCCGGATTTGCATTAACAATCATACAGTTTTTAACCGTGCTCAACCGACTCTCACATAAATTATATGCTAGGCTGCAGAGTACTAGTGAGAGATAAAAATGGAAATCCCCGCCATTTTTTCTCTCTTTGCCGAACCACATGCTTCATCATTTCATACTTTGTGACAAACTCACAATGATTTCGTGATAGCGATGCGAAGGGCTGCTGCGTTTGCAGTGTTTACTATTATTTTATTCTTTTAGGTGCATCATTTCGGCAGATCCTGCACTCAAGTTTTCTCTGTGGGCTGCCTTCATTGGTAAGGGGGCGTGGCGATCGGCTCAGCCTTCAGCGCCACCGTGTGAGTTCCGCGAAACACCGAGGTAGCTGATTCTACCGAGGCATGCTTCTGCGACACTCGTATGAATCGTGTCAGCCGTTCTAAATTGCGGTTTTAAGGCAATCGAAAGCATCGAGGCCCATTTTCGACCTCAGACGCTTCAGAAAGGAAGTCAAATTTACGGCTACAACCATGTTCATCGTGTCGAAGTAAACAGCACAGATATCGCAGCGATGTGCCTTAATGAAATTATGGGGTTTTAGGTGCCATAACCACGGTACGATTATGAGAATAGCAATAGCGGGGGCTCCGGAACAATTTGGACCACCTGGGGTTCTTTAACGTGAACCTAAATTTATGTACACGGGTGTTTTCGCATTTCTCCCCCATCGAAATTAGGCCGTAGTGGCAGGGATTTGATCCCGTGACATAGCCACTAAGCAAGCACCGCAGGTCGCGAAGTGTTTGTCTCAATAAAGCAAGCATGCTTACGACGTCAAACTCAAAGTAAGTTAACAATTTAGTATTTATTGCCTCTTAGGTGAGCAAACACGGCCATGGACGTTTTTCAACTGTCAGATTTCGCTACATTACTTGGAGAGTGCCTTGCAGCTCACAATTGTAAAGGTTTTGGCGAAATGGCACGTAGGTGTTTTTTTCTCCGTTGACGAAGTGCCTCGCGCATATTCTAGTAATGTCGTGTGGGCTCAAATGTGTGAGTGCATTACGGCTGAAGCATAATAGAGAGCAATCAGGTGAAAGTATACAACGTGAAGACTGAAAAAATATGCGCTAGCGCGCATATTAGAATACTCGACGTGTGCTGCGGTGGACTCCAACCTTAGATCTGTTCTTCTAAGCGCGAGAAAACATCGGCACGAATGAGCCCAGTTCCTGCAGTCGCGTCTTGATCTTCAAGCAGGAAGAAGCACAGTGCGTATAAAGCTCCAGCACGGAGCGCTTACGAAGCCAGGTTTGACACGTAACAACATTTGCGCGATAATTTTTTTTTTTTTTTTGAGCAAGACGTTTTTTTGCATTTATCTAAGTTCGTTGAACAGAAATTCGCAAGGCCGACACTAACCGCGATAATCCACTTCATCCATCCGGTTGCTTCCACTGGTGTTGAAGGGAAGCGGTACAATATGACACCGACATTTCCTTCGAAGTTGTCACTATCCTTAACGAAGCAGTATCTCCGCTTGTTCTTGTTGTTCACACTTCTCACGGAGGAGCTGCCAAGAAACCACTGCGAATTCAATGGAAAAGCAGGCTTTCAGGTGGAGCTGTGCACGACACGCACAATGGTGAAACGACGGTGAGGGCCTACTCGCGGGTGCTCAATGCCGCTGCTAGGTGGCGCGACATGTACAGGCAGATTTCATTGCAGGGTGCCCATAGGTGAAACCATATCTGGTGGCGTCCCTGCCTGCGCAATACCATACATAAGAGGTGAACTGATGAACAAAGAATATTTCTTCCCCAAGCCTACAGGTCGCCCCAGCATCTCGACCATATCAACGACCGCCATTTTGGATGAACAGCCGCGCCGACTGTTGGCAGTGAAAAATGCGAACAATTATCGGGGACGAGTCACGACATCAGGGCCGCTCTTCAGAATAAAAGCTGGGCATATATGACAAATGCCGTTGAATCCGCAGCTTTGTAGTTGTGACTACAAACAACGTTAGGCACTTCGACGCTCGACTAATTAGGTATATGTAGAAGCTTCAAGTTATTCGCACGTACCCATTTCGGGAGATTGGTCAAGAACACGTTAGGTCAAACTAAGGTATTCTAATAGCTATCCCGCACAAACCCTTCACTTCCTCAACGGGAGCTTAATAATGGCGGGAACCAAGGCGTTCGATGCTTAGTAATCATCGTATGATGCCAGCACAGAATGGAAGAAAAGGGATTATAGGTATATAAATATTTTTAAAGTTTGGGAGAAAACACGCAAGGTAGATTGGAAGAATAGTCACGTTGATGCTAAAGGGAGTCGAGTGGCGAAACTTGCCATTTCTCGGTCGCGTCGTATGCTGGCGACGTATTGACTCCCTCCAGTTTCATTTCCTTCTTTACGAACATAAATCCTACCATAAAGAAATACTTCTTCTATAAGTATCTGTACCTCGTACTCCGTAGAAAAACAAAACAGTTCGTTTCCCCAAATCTTTCCTTTCGCTCTTTGTTTGTTTGCTTGGTATATTTACAAATATCGCGAAGAATACCGGTCACAAATTGCCATCCGCGTACAGAGTGTTTCAGCGAACACTTTCAAAAATCTTTAAAGTTCATGGTATAACTCGTCACCTACAGCGCAAACATAGACGGAGGACAAAAAGGACGACGTGGACAAGCGCTGTCTGCCAACTGATATTTTATTTTTCAGACACAAACGTATATACCCGAAATCACCAAGACAAAAGCGCCCTCTAGAAGCAACAACCCGACATGAGAATGCATTCAGAATTTTACCTAAGATGAACGAGAGCGCATGTGCGATCTCAGGAAACCCAGTTCTTTTTCTGTTAGTGCGATAGATGGCTTACTAACCGAGTCGTCATCGGCAATCGCTGCTGCTTCGATGATAATTCTGGTAGTTTCATTGGGATGCCTAGCCAAGATGGTCGTCTCCTCAAAAATTGGGACGCAGCCGCATTGTGCGCAGTGAACCCCTAGGAAGCCTTCCCGCCCTTTGCGAACTTTATTGCTGTGTTCTTGTAACCTACCGTTGATACATCTACCAGTCTGTCCTATATAAGACCTACCACATTTCAGGGGAATCTTATACACTATACCTTTCGAACAACCTGTAAACTTCTTCCTATGATTAATGCTGCAAATACTACGTTTCTTAGCCGCAGGATTGGTTCTGGCGCAAAGCTGGGCCAGTTTTTTTGGAGCAGAGAAGACAACTTCGATACCTGCTCTTTGTCCTATTTTCTTAAGTTTGTGGGATATTCCATGGACATACGGGATAACAGCTGTTTTTTTTACTTCGTTCATGTACCTGAGACTCAAAGCTGTGAGGATCGCTGCTAAACTTATTACGCAAGCTTTCCGAAACTGAGACCAGAAGGTTGCTCGGGTACCCTGCAGCCCTCAACCGAGCTACCTGTGCACTGAAACTGGGATCTATCAAATGATAACATGATTTCGTTAGTACATTATGCAAGCAGGCCTGAACGATACCTCTCTTAACGATTTTTGAATGAGCAGATGCATACGATAACAGAGGCTTGTTAGCTCGCGGCTCGTACATCCAGCATGCATGTCGCTCGGTAAAAGATAACTTCAAATCTAAAAACCTAAGAGACCCATTATCCTGAAGCTCATGAGTGATTGTGAGGGGAGATAAGCATTCTTCGAACAGGTCTAACACTTGGCGAACAGAGGCGGCTTCAAAGCTCTCCTCACAATTAAACAAAACCAAAAAATCATCGACGTAGCGAAAGGCTTTTTTGATTTTTGTATTGCCCATCCGTGACATGACGTTCCTATCTAGGTAAGCCAAAAATAAATCGCTCAACAAGGGGGCGATGCATGACCCTATACATATCCCACTTTTTTGAAGGAAAACATTTCCATCCCATTCGGCAAATGTTGAGCAAAGGTAAAGTTGAAGCAACTTGATAAAGTCTGAGACAGACACACCACATTCATTCTGGAACGCAATGTCACCAAAACAACTAATGGCTTCTTCAATGACAACCAGGAGCACCTGATGCGGAATAGAATAGAACAAGCCTTTTATATCTATGGACATAGCCTTAAATGGGATATCAGCATGTTGTGACAGGTACAGGATCACCTCGTTAGATCCTTTAACCAGAAACGGATCACTAACATCTAGCTTCTTCAAGTGACACTGAAGCCAACAGGAAAGATTGTACTGCCACGTACCCTTTTCAGAAATTTGCAGCATTAATCATAGGAAGAAGTTTACAGGTTGTTCGAAAGGTATAGTGTATAAGATTCCCCTGAAATGTGGTAGGTCTTATATAGGACAGACTGGCAGATGTATCAACGGTAGGTTACAAGAACACAGCAATAAAGTTCGCAAAGGGCGGGAAGGCTTCCTAGGGGTTCACTGCGCACAATGCGGCTGCGTCCCAATTTTTGTGGAGACGACCATCTTGGCTAGGCATCCCAATGAAACTACCAGAATTATCATCGAAGCAGCAGCGATTGCCGATGACGACTCGGTTAGTAAGCCATCTATCGCACTAACAGAAAAAGAACTGGGTTTCCTGAGATCGCACATGCGCTCTCGTTCATCTTAGGTAAAATACTGAATGCATTCTCATGTCGGGTTGTTGCTTCTAGAGGGCGCTTTTGTCTTGGTGATTTAGGGTATATACGTTTGTGTCTGAAAAATAAAATATCAGTTGGCAGACAGCGCTTGTCCACGTCGTCCTTTTTGTCCTGCGTCTATGTTTGCGCTGTAGGTGACGAGTTATACCATGGAATTCCAACTAGCCCGTAGTCAGACCTTGTTTAAAGTTCACTGTGGCAGATATCACAATTCTAGTTTACCAGCTTGTCTACTCGACGCTACGGACAGTACTTGCACAAAAAATTGAGATTCAAAATTTGAATGAAAAGTACATTCTCGACGCAAGTTATACAAAAGATTATCAGTGGCTTTTCCTGCTCGCACGCAGGACAAACACACAAGACTCCCGCTAGGGTTTCGGGTGCTAGAATAATGTTCACAATTCATACCGATCTCAGTGCGACCACTTTCCTTCGGTTTTATTCTCCTGCAGAGGAACATTTCCCGAGTGTTTTGTTTACGAACAGAGGGCGCCACGGGAGACACTGGCGCAAATAGCGGGTCATCAATCTGTCTTCTAGGTTGGCCCCATCGGCGCGATGACACGAATCGTTCATTAAATAAGGTGCCTAGACAGTAATCATTTGAGTGTGTTTGCAGACTGCAGGCGTTAGGGGAACATTACGTTAAATATTCTTGCCTGCGATGCGTTTGTGCTTAAACGGTTACTCTGGCGTTTGTTTAACCATATTAGGATATGGTCATTTACAAATGGCATCGACAGTCCTGTCACCAGCAATGTGATGAAATTTGCTTAGAAATTCATAAATGATTTTACCAGCTATCGAAACGCGTAGTTTATAAGTTTGTCGCAACAGAACTGCTTGTTGGCCTAGTGGCTGCTTGCTAAAAGACATGTTTTTTGCCGCAATTGAACACTCACAAAAGGAAGACACATAAAGACAACACGGGCGGCACTTCCAACTGATTTATTTTGGACTCTGACCCAAGAATATATATATACATACACGCATGCGCTGACTCTTCACAGATCTACGTTACCCAGCGGTCAAACAATCTAGTTTCAGATTTATAGAGCACGATAGATGTATCACTAAAGCAATTTGTTCCTTTCTTCCTTATATAGTAGGCTTCCATCAGCTCATGTGCGGCTTGAAATCTACTTCAACCAAGAATCCTAATCTCAGAAAACCGTTGTTTGCACAGCAGGCCTTGCAGTGCGCAGGCAAATGTGCCACGCCATCTGGGTAACGTAGACCTGTGAACAGCCAGTGCATTCGTGTATGTATACATATATATTCTTGGGTCTCAGCCCAAAATAAATCAGTTGGAAGTGCCGCCCGTGTTGTCTTTATGTGCCTTCCTTTTGTGAATGTTCAATTGCGGCAAAAAACATGTATTTTATTAGTTTGTCGTCGCCTTGAGTCGGCGACGTCTCATACAACACTATCATAATGTAAACACGCAGTATGCGTGGCGGTAACTCGAATGAATCGAGTCTGATGATGTCGCCTGACGACGCACGCTGCGTTTACAGAGTTTCTGAACTTGACAGGCGGTGATTTAAGCGAACATTTGAGTGACAGTGGTGGTTTAGTCTTTGACGTTATAAATACAGGATGGCCGGTTGAATGTCATGAGTGGGGAACGCTACCAATCTTTAAAATTCATTTTCAGGAAAACTAAATGACTTGCTGCCCTATTGTTCCGTCCACATAATTAGAGTGCGAAAGAGAACATATATTCAACCTTTAACTAGGATCAGTGGAGATCTAAATATCGCCGGAGCTGCCCTTTAAATGGTCGCTAAAGGGAACCACTTCCATTTTCAGAGAGTCAAAGGCTCCTTTCTTTAAAACTAGTTTGAACATTACATGATAAAATGTCAGCCAAAATTAAATCTTTTTAGCTTGACGCCAAACAACACACGCCCGTGCGTCAATGAGACGTCATGATTATCAATGAATTTTAAACCCTAGATATATTATACTGGGCTCCACGCACTTTAAATGTCACCCATGTACGTACGTCACACAATCATGTTCACGCAAATCCACTAGATCGTGATACTACCTAACTCTAAGAAAGTAGGCTTAGAAATTTGAGAAATGCTTCTGTTATCAATGCAAGTATGCTCTCGATGACGTCTATTCGTCGCAATGGGGATATTTAGGTTTCATTTCCTTTATGACAGATTAATTTCGTAGAGAACAGGACGGAAAGCTTCGACAAACTTAAAGTTAGTGGAAATGGTATTGTGTCGAATTGTCCATCAACCAGGCTTTGCAGTTTTGCGCACGCCTCATGTATTTACAAACAAGACAGGAGTGAACATCATGTCGGACACCTGAAATATTGAGCAGAAGCTGAGCAAGGATTGTCGCTTTAGGTCAACTTTTCGACAAGGATACCTGTTATCTTCAGGGCAGCAATAGTTCTTCTCAGCAGCATTTTTATGTAAGCTTAGGTAACTCACCTCCTCCTTGATTGGAGAAGACGAGGAAAATACTCCACTGCGTGGTGGACCGCCTATAATAGTTGCGTCCTCGTCGATTGTTGCCTTTAGTGGACGAAGTCAGTCGATTAAGGTTAAGCCAGGCGAGAGAAAATGACATGGTAGTGTTCACTGCGATAATTTTTATGTTGTCGCAGATGAGTTCGGAAAGAAACAATCGCTAAACGCTGCGGTGTTTTTCACAGCGAAGCTCTCTATTGCTAGTGTCTGGAAAAAAACATGTTTCCCGGACATTGACAAAAATGCGCCGGTCAGATCATTCGTCCAACTATTTTCACGTGATGTTAAGTGTCGCGGCAGTAGCCGTGAATGTATTCTTTCTTCGGGCAGGCAAGTACAGAGGGAGGGACAAGAAGGAGGGGAAGGAACTAACTGTGAGTTGTTGTCACACTTGCGTGTTCGTCGTGAAAACTGCTGGGCAAGGGCGCATGCGCTTAGGCAAGCGCCCTTTCCCAGCCTTTCACGCGACGACGCTAACTGGATGGTGTGCTTCCTGTTGGAACGGTTTGGAATTCAGTTGTACACGGATGTCAATGTGCCGACCACGCGTCACCAGCCGTGTATAGCTTTATCCTTTGGCAAAGACGCGTTTAGCTTAACAGCCTAATTGCTGTTCACTACTCACAACTGAATGTTTGTTAAGCATGAACCAACTAGTACAGCAACAAATTTTGTTAACAGGCTAGCGTAGCATTAGAACCAATCGCGGTGTACCACGGCGACCACAAAACTATTGTCACTAGGCTAACAAATGAGACAAAATAAAGACAGTAAGAACCAAGAAGGCACGTCTATGTTTCTTCATTCAGTGAATATAGCAAAAACTATGTATATCTACGGATTGTGAATATAGTCACCCCAATACAGCTTCGCTGGTTATCCTTTCTCAAAGACTGGCAATGCATTAAATTTTCTGGCGGGGTCCTTGAACGCTAATTGCTAAAAGTAAATGTTCGCACACTGCAAGTCCAGGTGGGATATCAGCACAACCACGACGTAGGAAGTTGCCAGCCTGATGTCACGGGTTTAACCACGTTAATAAAGAACTTGATCCACGGAGCCATGACAGGGACCTGTTTAAAAAAGGTTTATCTCAACAAGAGACGATATTAACACTGAGTAATAATCACGGTACAATTTCACCAGGGCGGTAACTTATGCAAACTACGAAGCATTTTATACATGGCACGTTTTTAAAGTAGTGTCTGAGTCCTCACTCACTAACATACAACCACAAGGACCCGCGGAAATTCACATTCACACATAAACTAATTGTCATGTGTATAAAATTATGTTTAATATATACAATGTATACAATGGCTATATACAATGATGATGTGACAAATACATTTTGCATAATTTAGTAATGTTTCTATAAGATGTCTATACACAAAAATGATCATATAACGAGAGCACGCACACTCAGAAAATAATGGCGCCTACATTTTATGCGCATTCAATGACTTCATCTGATAGCCTGGCTACAACAACCACGCTGGTCGAAAATCAAGTCATACGCGTCCATCACCCACCCACATGAAACGACATGACCACTGTCGAAGAAACTCTTCTTCCTCAAAGAACAAGAACTCCTCTGACAGAAACGACAGTAGCTCAGAGTAGAGAATCTCCAAAAAGAGCAGGGCGACAATGTCCCGAGGCAGCAGCCTCACACCAGTTAAGCCAGAAACAAAAGGCCCCCGCAACAATTAAATGTCGCGCAACGCGGCCACACGGGCAGCAACCGGATGTAATAAAGCGGTGAACTACAAGGCCACGCAAACCACCATACCCGCGGCCATCCCATATACCCAGCAACGACACATTGCAGCAGCAGACGTTTAGTGGATTCTTGAAAGGGGCAATTGGGACACAGAAAAGATGGGACTATGACCCCCTTTCTAGTAAACGCATTGGGAGCACTTGCCACACTATACTAGGAGGTCAGGCAGAAATGACACCATTATCCAACACGACGACACATTATTCGAACGTGCGCGGCACCCTGGGCAAACTAGAGGAAGCAGTAACGATGACATTGCATCTAGATCACGGTTCTCGAGAACGTCTACATCAGGACATATCTCTTGTATGTGGCAATAAAATACCACGGCCGTACTTTAAGATGCCGGTGCGTTTAGCACTTCTGGTCCGCGATTCAACTGCACGTCCAGTAACATGTAACGAGTTTTTGTGCCAAGCGAATAGCGCACGAGTTCACGCGCGGAACACTGATCACGCTGTAAGAGGCGGAGCAGAAACCGCAGAGCAAGCAGCCGGAAACGGATAGACAGGGATGACAACACGAACCCACTGCGAGAGCGTGGTTGCCCAAGCGCCGCGCGACCGACCAGTTCTGTACTGTCCAACCAGAAGAAGGAATCTTGAAGCGACTGCAAGGACCTACAAACCCGCAATGGTGGCGGTGCAACGTGACAAACGTATCACACTCAGCCGCAAAATACTGATTGTGCTAAGAACCATCTTTCTCATACGGCTAGATCATACCCTTGAATATCGTGACCATTTCGCCATACATCTTCAAAAATTGAGAGTCACACAGAGTCTGATATACTTTCATGGATGTAATCAAGGCCTGAAATATGAAAAAAAAATCACTCTATTGAAGTCGGGAAAGGGGAATTAAGCTTGTCTGTGCTGAACCAATGAACAAATAACAAAGTTTTGAAAAATTTAGCGCCGTACCCTAAATATTTCCGTACTCAGTGAAAATTCGAAGGTTACGGGATGTGCTTTCTTTCTTCCTGAGATACAATCTTACGTCATCGGCGAAGGCTGTCACCTTCACAACATCGCTACCAGGCAGTGGGAGGCCACACTCATAAGGGTCTCTCAGTATTCAGTGCGGAATTGGGTCGACGCTGAGCACAAAGAGCACTGGGGATAGAGGGCACCCTTGACAAACACCACAAGTAACGAAAAATGGTCCACTTTCACTGCCATCAAGGAACAATGTAATTAGGATATTTGAATAGGCATTCCTAAAGAGTTCCTCAAAATTTGATAAGCCGAACGCGGTCACTACATAAATTATGTAGCTATGTTCTAGACAATCGAAGGCCTTTTCTTGATCTAGTGAAACTAAGAGACCACGTGCTGACCTGGTGGGCGTGTACGTCATCATGTCACGCGTAACGAACGAAAGACTGCGTATCTTTCTGCCAGGGACTGAGCATGCCAGATGGTGTCCTATTAAGGAAAGCATCAGGCTTCCCAAGCGCCGGGTGACTATATATGTGAAGGTTCTGTATTCAACGTTGAGAAGCGGGATTGGCATCCATTCCTCTGGACGAACTGACGATGGATCGTGCTTGGGTATCAGCACAACCCGACCCTCGCGGAAACTAGACGGGAATTCAAAGTTCTCAAAGCAGCGGCTGATAACAGATACGAAAGTGGCACCAATTTCTTCCCAGAACATTGGATAAAACTCAATTGGTAACCCGTCCGGCCCGGGGGCCGAGCCACGCTTCGGTAGTCAAACGTCACACGATGACCAGAGACTCGCAAATAATTGGGGACCAGAGTTGTGATACTCATTTTGATACGAACGAAGCGTGTGCCCGTGAGCACGCCACGTCGTCCGCTCATAAGACCAGCGTTGACAGATAGAACCTTGCCGTATGGTGATAGTGCCTAGACGAGGACTTCGTTCGGAACGAAGGACGGCAGGCTACGTTGGTGATTTGCGGGCCGACGGGAACGACAGGACAATGCTCGCCCCCGTTGATAAGGAAGCCAGCATCGACGATTAGAGTTACGGAAGCCATGCTCTTGTCGGGGACTTGGAAGTTGAGGCCTCCCATGGGCTGAACGCAGTAGACCTCAGAGAGGCGAATTATTGAGGCCGTCGCGTCGACTACAGTCTATATAATCATATACATCCACGGCGATAGAGGAATACTGTGCGCAGCGTGCATGGAGCCAAATCACACATATTTTAACGTAATACTCCTTTGTGTCAGCTCCACCAGTTCCACAGGGTGCCTCTAAGAATATTTCTTATTTTACCTTCTAAACTTAAAACATAGACTTATTTTTAAAAACGGTGAGACTCCAAATCTAACGAAGCACGGAAGTTTAATTTGAAGCAGCATGATTGATCCCTTCTTGTTAAGAATCGGCATAGCAAGAAAGGGAAACGTGTTTTCACAGAAGCTGTGTATGTTTGTGGACTGGCAGTCCGCAGCAGAGAAAACTGCACAATTTGCGCATGCACGACGGTGTTGCAGGTTTGCTTGACGCTCGCGGTGCTTTTGCCGAACGGCGACTTGCTGTCGAATCGCTTCGGTGAAGGTACGAGCATCTTGGAGCGGCCCCACTGTGTCTTGGGAAGCCAGTTAAATTACGACGCGCTTAACGTCAGCAGAGCGAGTAGCAGGGTTCACCACGTGCGGCGCGAACATGCGAAGGCGTCTGCATCGTGCCGGCATGTTTCAAGAAGGATAAAAGCGAGATAAGTCCGTTGACGACGTTGCCTTTCTGCGCCTGTTGACGTTTACGGTTAGCGGCTCTCTTCGTTGGTACCATCGCAAGAGAAAGAGCAGTTGGTGCGTAAGCAATGCTGACGCGTGTTGAAGCTTCGCTCCGCGAGGCCTCCCTGACTAATCGGACGCGAAAGACAAACCACGTGCGGAAACTGCTTCGCCAGCTCAGAAGAATGCCTACACCGCCTACACCAGGTCACACCGGGCAGGAGCCTCCGCTGCACTGACACTACTGAAGCTGTCACTGGTTATAGTATTGATGCAGTACTTCGCTTCCCTGCTCCTAGATAGCACGGCCACCTAGGTCCGTCAATAGAGAGCATACTTTACGCGTTCGCGCCGAACGCCGTTACAAGATGTTTACGGCGGACCCCCGGCATAAAACACTTTCGTGTTAAAAATTCAGAACAGATATGGCACGTCTGATTTAAAATTTATTATCACCTTTAATCCTATTAGAACTCTCGTCGTGTTTCGCGACATCTACTGCGACGGAAAACCTTTTTTGACAACAGAGAGGTATCGCGCCTCCGGTAGATAGCCCTAAACTGAACTGAACTGGGCGTTCTGCTGGATGAGCAGAATCGCCATCGTGAACGCCCTGCTCGGTAGGCACCTGGTGGCGCATAATTCAACCATACAATCACAGAGCTAATCTTGCTGTAACCAAATGTAAAACGTCTTAAACCTTTGAAGATACAGTATGTTGCATATTATGCGGTGCCGAAACGTTACACCAGCAGCACATAGAATACACTTAGTTACTGTTATGTTAGCTCTGTGCTTGTCTGATTTAGCTGTTGGCGAGGCGGTGGCGCACCATGCCCGCCATCCACGTTAACACCTCTCAAAAATGCGGCAACTCAACCAGCTCCCTTGCACTTACCGGGATACCCGACATGCTCCCTTTAATGAGACTAAAACAACGGAGGCAACGCACAACGCAAGCTAGTGTGCGTCTGAGAAACCTACCGAACCTTAATCCACGTGAGTTCAAGCTCGGGAAGGGAAGACCCAATTAGTTTGCTTGCAACAGCTCAATAAGACGAAATACACCACTGAGAGTGGTGTATTTTTCGGCTGTTCCCTTCCGCCCCTGCGCAAACGCGAAACCGTCGCACGTGGGCTCAGCGTCAATTCAATTTCTGTTCCAAGGACTCGAAAGCGCTCTAAAACGTCGTAGGACTACTTGGCATGGCAGAACATTTCCACAAGCTCCGACCTCGTAGGCTTCCCTTCTATCGCACAGAAAGTTGACGAGAATGTTGGTGCCCTGTTTCAACAAGATGAGGCTCTAGGTCTTCCATTTATTCTACTAGGGCCCCCGGCGAGGACGGCCGCTTTTGGATAGGGGAGAAATGCTAAAACACCCGTGTACTTCAATTTAGGAGTACTTTAAGGAACCCCAGGTGCTCCAAATTATTTCCGAGTCCCTTGCTCCGGCGTGCGTCATAATCAGATCGTGATTTTGCCACGTTATGCCCCATTGTTTCCTTTTTAACCTCAAGTATCGCCAAATGCAGTCGCTATCGTAGCGATGAGAACAAATCCGCCTCTATTTTACACTGTGGAAGTGGATGTACAGCGAAGCTGTTGCCGACGTTACACGACCTTACACAAGGACCACCACCACCACCACAAGGGACGTGCTTCAAGCACGCGCGCACGTGTGCGGCAGTGCAGCACACATCCTCATTTCTCTAAGGCAGCGACCGGTACGCGGCCGTCTCGATACGCTGGGATGGTACGATCATCAACGCAGCATCGGTCAAGGGGGTAACGTCCGAGGTGGCCGAACAGGTGGCAATAGCCATGGCAATGAGGGACCCCGAACGTCCATACATATACACAGATTCGCGATCGGCGGCCAGAGCATTCGCCTCGGGCTCGATATCGCGGAAAGCAGCGGCCGTCCTCGGCAGTGAGGGAGCCGCGGGTCATCACATCCTCAAATGGTTTCCAGCCCACATGGGAGCCGACGTGCACCCCGACTTTCCCAACGCCAACGAGCTGGCACACGGACGCGCGCGAGGACTCACGCACCGCGGCGATCGTGGCGAGCGAAGTGACGGGGAGGGAGGGGAGCACCGAGACCCGCTGCTCACCTTCAACGAAATAACAACACATTATCAGCTGTCGAGGAGGACCTTCCCGCTCCCCCACGCTAAACTTACTCGACCACAGTCATCTATATTCAGAATGCTGCAAACAAGGTCGTTCCCCTCGAGAGGCAGAATGAGCCTTTATTCACCGGACGTAGAGCCGCAATGTCCGGATTGCGGCGAATCGTACTGCTCGCTATCGCACATGCTTTGGCAATGCTCCGCGTTAAGCGGCACCATGTTCAGCAAAGAAGAAGACTGGATGGACGCCCTGCGAAGCGACGACCACCAGACCCAGCTCCGGGCCGTCCAGAGGGCTCACGAAAGGGCGGAGGCTCACGGGCTTCCCGTCCCAACGTGGGTGCGGCCCGCGACCCCTGCCGACCACTAAACCAAGAGTGGGTGGGAAGGGGTTCCTCAGGACCCAATAAAGTTTTTTCCTCCTCCTCCTCTAAGGCTTCCGTCAAGCTCAAGTGCTTTATGAATTGAATGAATGTTAGTTGCACACTCTGTGAGAAAATGCGCGAAGTGTCACTTTGATGTCATTCGATTACGCATTGTTATTCGAATGTAGCAGAAAACATAAATCTGTTACGCGGGAGCTGAAAGGCAAAGCGCATTTCCAGCTGCCGTTTACTTTTGAGTGGGCATACACCGAAAAATTCCGACCAACTAGGGGCTCACGGCTTCACTCTAGAGCTTTTTTAAAGCAAAGCGACACACCCGTGCGACAATTTTGAAGCCTAGCGATAAAACAATTTAAAGGAATGGCATGATGGGAAATAGGCTGTCACGTGATAGGCAAGCAGTAGCTTCAGTTGGCTCTCTTTGGTTGCGTCTCCTCGAGGATCTTGGGATATGCGCACATAGTCGGCGTGGTAAACGCAAGCCGAGGTTGAGTTAAGGAATTTAAATGTTTGAAGTACTCGAGTCCGTGTTATGCAAATCAGGTAAAGCACAGGACCACCACGCGGATCGCCGCTTAAGCAAGCAGCAGACAGGCGCCAATGCAGTAGCCAACAAAGGCGTCAGCAGTATGGTCGAAAACCCGCGACGACCTCCACAAAAACGACTGGTCGCGTTAGGGGGCAGTTTCCGGAAAACGAGGAAACCTATCACTTTAAATACGCAGGAAGGCATCCAAGCCACCCTTTCTACGGCGGTTCGTCGCGTTTGCGGCTATCTTCTGGGGAAACAATATGATGTCCTTCCCCCCTTAAAACACGCGCAGGAGATGAAGCGAGCATCCAGGGTCCGCATCGACACCTTTCCCGTGTGCCCAACCATGGACTGGCGAGCCCGCGACCGCGACCACATATGAGGCCATGCCGGCCGACTGTTATAGCAGACGCTCCTAGTCGGCGCTATCGTTCTGCTCAATGCCTTCTGCCTATCAACAGACGGCCAAGAACTCAACAGGCGCGTCTCAACAGCGTAAGCAAGTTACACACTTACAAAATCTTACACAGTCTCACAAAATAGTGCACGTGAATCTGAACGGAAGGCGAGGACATTGGCGTTACGGGTGCATGGTAATGCTATTTATTTATTTCACAACAAAAGAAGCACAGCTGAGCCATTTACAAAGCTATGACGCGACAAATCAGTACACCGCCAAAAATTTTCTCTCATACTATAGAGATGCTAGATAGCGGAACAAAACTCAGCAAGAAAATACGCACCGGAGATTCAAGTGCACAACACCTGATTTGACAAACACTAGACCAGGCTCATGCCGGCGTACTCTGGACAGGTTCCTAGGTGAGAGTGCCGAGTAGCTGCGGTGGTAAACGCAAGTCACGCGTTGAGAATTATGTCACCATGGGTCTGGCTCCCCAGTCTGTCTCCGTTTCAAGGCAGCGCATTTGAAGCAAACAACGATGTCCGTGGTAGCAGAAACCCACGCGTTGTACTTTCTATGTGCTCCCGTGCCTTTGAAGGGAGGCGCCACCAAGATACTCATTGTTACCACCTACCAGAAAACCCGAATTGTCCGGCAACAACGTTGACCTATTCTTATCCAAAGGGCACCGCGCACAAGGCCCCGCAAGCGGAAAGGGTGGCTTCAGGGGAGGTTGGCTTGCCGAGGCTGATAGAATAAAGCGACGCTCCTTGCTAATTTTTATCTTTCATCCAAGGCTTCCGAGCACGTAGGCTAATGAGCCGACATATCTTGACGTCATTGCCCTGATGGTCGAAATCTTCAATGCACATTGGCAGCATGTCGACATTCGAAAGCCCTATCGTGGATAGTGGCGGCGCTATACGGTTTGTTGGTGAACCAGTTTGCGCAAAGACAGCCCTTGGTGCAACGCGCAATACTGCACTTACGCGCACATGAATAAAGGCAACATACCCATCGATGCCTCACCAAAGCAGGAGGGCAGTGGAATATCCAGAGCAAGCAGATCTTAGCTTTCTTCCTAAGCCATCAAAACAGAAAAGAGATATGAATGACCGCAAGAGAGAAAAAACCCCGCATGCTGCTGCTTAACACAGTGCGCCTCAGATAAATAACGAAGTGCCCGCATTTAAAATTCACCTGGCCTTTTGTCCGAGTCTCAAGTACCTGGAAAGCGTTTTTCTTTTAATCAATGACCCCAATGTTTCCTCTATTCGCTACATGGACGTATTTTAGCGCACTCTGCATTGCTGGTGGCGTTAATTTTTTGTTTCTCATTTCAATATTTTATCTCGTGCATTTGCCAAAACTGGTAACGTAGATTTGAAAGACAGGCAACATTCCTGAAAAATGACTTGTTTGAAAGGTAATATATTGCTGTAGATGCCAAAAATGTGGTCTGAATATGAAGCCCATGAGGCTATTTCAGCCAGAAAGAAATGGGGAAAATTAAAATCCCCGCCATTGTTTCTTTCTTTTCCGCAGAACTTTCTTCATCATATCATACTTTTTGACAAACTCACAATGATTTCCTGATAGCGATGCGACGGGCTGCTGCGTTTGCAGTATGTACTAATATTTTAATAATTTAAGTGCAGTAGTTGGGCACATCCTGCACTCAAGTTTTCTTTGTTGGCTGGCTTCAATGGTAAGGTGGCGCGGCGATCGGCTCGTCCTTCAGCGCCACCGTGTGTGTTCCACGAAACACCGAGGCGGCAGCTTCTACGGAGGCATGGTTTTTCGGCGCTCGTTTGAAACGTGTCGGTCGTTCTCAATTGCGGTTTTGAGGCAATCGAAAGCACGGAAGCCCATTTTGGACCACCGACGCTTGCGAAATGTCGTGAAATTTACAACTACAACCATGTATATCGTGTCTAAAACGATAACCGCACGGACATCGCTGCGAGGTGCCTAAATCAAATTATGGGCATTTAGGTGACAGGACCACGGTCTAATTATGAGGCATGCCGCAGGGGTGGACTCCGGAATAATTTGTACCACCTGGGGTTCCTTAATGTGAACCTAAGTTTAGGTGCACGGGTGTTTTCGCATTTGGCCCATGGAAATTAGGCTGTCGTGGCCCGGTTTGGATCCCGTGACCTCGCGCGTAGCAGCTAACAACATACCCACTAAGCAACCACCGCAGTTCGCGAAGTGTTTATCACAACAAAGCAAACATGCTTACGACGTCAAACTCAAAGTAAGTTAACAAATGAGTATGTTATGACTCTTAAGTGAGCAAATACGGCCGTGGACGTTTTTCAACTGTCAGATGTTGTTTCATTACTTGGGGAGTGCCTTGCACCTCACAATTCTAGAGGATTTGGCGAAATGGCACTTAGGTGCTTTTTTCTCGGTTCACAAAAGTGCCTCGAACATATTCTAGTAGTGTCGTAGGGGCTCAGATGTGACAGGGCGTTACCGCTAAAGCATAACAGAGAGCAATCAGTTAAATCAGCGTAATCAGCAATCTGTGAGAACGAGGCTGGTCGAAAATTATGTCATCATGCACTGATATGAAACGCCATGACCACTGGCGAAGGAAGCCTTCCTCCTCAAAGGAGAACAACTCCTTTGACAGAAACGATAGCAGCTCAGAATAGAGCCTCTCCATAAGTGGAATCACAGCGTGGTGAATCACAGTGGCTACGGTCTCGCACTGAAATGCAGCTGTGTTTAACACTTGTGGTCCGTGGCTCAACCGCACGCCTGGTAACATGTAAGAAGTTTTTGTGCCAAGCGAATAGCAGGCGGATCACGCGATCCACCGCGAGAGCATGGTTGCCCAAGCGCCGCGCGACCGACCAGTTCTGTACTGCCAGACCAGAAGAATAGACCAAGAAGGGACTGCAAGGACTTTGTAACCCGCAATGGTGGCTGTACAACATGACAAGCGTACCACATTCGGCCGCAAAATACTGATTGTGATAAGTACCTTCTTTCTCATAGGGATAGATCATAGCCTCAAATATCCAGAATATTTCGCCTAACATATTCAAGAATTGAGTCACACAGTCAGATATACTACCATGGGTGTAATCAAGGACTAATATATCAAAAGAATCACTTTTTTGAAGACGGAAAAGGGGAATTAGGCGCGTCTGTGGTGAACCTATGAACAAATAACGACATTTTGAAAGATTTAGCGCAGCACCTGAAATACTTCTGTACTCATTGAAAATTCGAAGGCTACCAGGATCAGCTATCTTCATTCCTGAGATACAATGTTATGTCGTTTACGAAGGCGGTCACTGTCACAACACCAGTACCAGGCAGTGGGAGGCCGCACACATAAGGGGCTCTCAGTATTGAGCGCCGAAATGGCTCAAGACTGACCACAAAGAGTACTGGGGATAGAGGGCACCCTTGACGAACATCTTGAGTGACGTGAAATAGTGCATTTTCACGACCATCAAGAAAAATTTTCTTCGGGTATTTGTATAGGTAATCCTGATAAGTTCAACAAGATTTGATGAAAAACCGAACGAGGTCAGTGCAATAAATATGTAGCTAGGTTCGTGGCGATCGACGGCCTTTTCTTCATTTTAGTGAAACTAAGAGACCACGTGCTGACCTGCTCAGTGTCTACGTCATTATTTCATGCGTAACAAACGAGAGATTATGTATCTCTCTGCCTGTGAGTGAGCATGCTTGATGGTGTACTATTAAGAAAGGCATCAGGCTTCCCAAACGTTAAGTGGCAACAGGTGTGAGGGTTCTGTAGTTAACGTCGAGAAGCGTGATTGGCCTCCATTCTAACCGAAGAACTGATGTTGGATCGCGCTTAGGTATCGGCACAAGACAACCGTCGCGAAAGCTAGACCGGAAATCAAAGTTTTCGAAGGAGCGGATAGTGATAGACACGAAAGCGGCACTAATATCTTCCCAGAATGTCGGATAACACTACAGAGGCAGGTGTGTTTAGAAAAAAGTTTATTTCAACAAGGGACTATACGAACACTGAGTCATAATCACGGCGCAACTCCACCAGGAATTTAATATATGCAAAAAGAGAAGCATTGTATATACAGCACGTTTTTAAGTAGTGTCCGAGTCCCCACTCACAAGCATATAATTCCATAAGTTGACGCAAAAACAGTACGATTGTGCGCCGGCGCGCATGGAGCCAAATTTCACATATTCCCACGTAATACTCCTTTCTTCTAGCTCCGCTAGTTGCACAGGCTGCCTCTGAAAATTTTTCTTAGCCTAGCCATCCAAACTTGATATATATATTTATTTTCAAAAATCGTCAGAGTTAGAATCTCACAAAGCACGGAAGTTTAATTTGAAAGAGATATGACTGATCCCTCTTTCTCAGAAATCGGCATTAAAAGAAAGTGAAACATGTCTTCACACAAGCTGTGCATGTTTGTTGACTGACAGTCCGCTGGCGCGAAAGGAGCACAATTTGCGGGTGCACCACGGTTGCAGATTAGCTTGACGCTCGGCGTTCTTTTGCCAAGCGACGACCTGCTGCCGAGTCGCTTCGGCGAAAGTACGAGCATTTTGGACCGGCTCCTTAGGGTCTTTGGAAGCCAGCTGAATTACGACGCGCTTAACGTCTGCAGTGCGAGTGGCAGAGTTCGACGCGTACGGCGCGAACAGACGAAGGCGTGCTTTTCTTGCTGGGGTGTTTCACGAAACATAAAAGCGAGATAAGCCCGTCGACAACGTTGCCTTTCGGCGTCAGTTAACATTTACTGTTAACGGTTCTCTTCGTTGGTGCTATCGCAAGGGAAACCGTAGCCGACGTGCAAGCACGGCTGACGCGTGTTAAAGCTTCACTCCGTTGGTGACGAGGCCTGTCAGGATTGGAGGCTCAATCCCATCGCTCGTGGTCCGTTGTCAAGATTGGAGTCCGGCATGAATTCGAAGGTAGCTGGCCCATGCCGTCGTCCAACTTATCCACGCTGAGGACGTTGATGAAGGGAAGAACTCCTTCTCATCTAGAACGAGGAATATGGGTTTATTTACAATATTTATATCAGTCTAACATGACTGCTTCAGAAAAAGAGTGTCAGTGCAACATGACTGCTCAAGAGAAGTGTGTCGATCATCCGCACAACAGCCGTTTTTAAACACTCGGTCCACCGGCGATACAAGGCGGCGAATGTTCATTTCGTCATCGCAAAACTAGCCACCTCCCGCGATGCAAGGTGACGCGAACGTTCGTTTACTCATTGTAAATTCGCCGCTGCCCCGCAGAACCGTTTACGCACACAAAGGCACACACATTCCGATGTCCGGAGCCGACGTCAGAGGGGAGTCGTTCCGGGTACCTCGGAGCCATTCTGAGTAGCTCGTTGTCCTGCGTCCCGGTCGGCGCGTGGGAAGCAACAAAAAACGGCTTTCCCGCGGCAGCTCACGCACGCGCAGCAGATCAGGTCCGCGCTGGGGAGTTCGGGCACAATAGTTCGTCCGTCGAACTCATTCCGTCACAACGGCGATAGGGCTAGAGGATGGCGGCGGTTTTCAGCACAAAGCCCGCTTCATCGAACGCATCCTAGCTGAAGCGACGGAGAGTGGGGGATGTGCGTCTTGTTCCCCAGTCGTAATTGGGTGGTAATCCCGCATTGCAGCTCGCCATTCTTAACAGCCCTCACCGACCAATCGGACGCGGAAGGCAAACCATGTGCGGAAACTGCTTAGCCAACCCAGAGCAGTGCCTACACCGCCTACACCGGGTTACACCGGCTAGGAGCCTCCGTTGCACTGACACTTGTGAAGCGCTCGCTGTGGGCGCTGGTTACAGTAATGATGCGGTACTTCGCTTCCCTGCTCCTAGATGGCGGAGCCATCCATGTAAAAAAAGAGCGTATTTTACGCGTTCGCGGTGACACCCGTTACGGGAAGTTGATTGCAGAATCCGGCATAAAACAGTTTGTTGTTAAAAATTCAGAGCAGATATGCCACGTCTGATTTAAACTTTAATCAAGCGAAGCTTTCTTTGCCTTTTCTTTCGACTTGCCCACTGGTGGTGCTGCTGTGGGCTGCTGCTGTCGCGCACACCGTGTCGGGGGGTGGTTAAGAGTGTGTATATATATGACAGGCGCGAGTACGAGAGGAAAGGCGACGGTAGAAACTCTATTTCATCCCACCGCGTCTGATGTGGTCAATACCTTCTGGAGCTCCCTGGCCGTCGCCACATTGGCCGCCTAAACGCTGTAATTATGCGTGACTTCGCTCACAAGCATTGCAGAAAGTGCAGCGCTTCCTGTTGCGACTCCAGAGGTGGCATAGATAGAAAAATGTAGGAACAAGGTAGGAGAAGAGGAAGTTCCCATGCAAGAGAGCGTGGGTCACGTGAGAAGGCATGGAAAGCCTACTACTATACAACAGCGCTTGCGGGGACACAGGATAAGCTTAAGTTCAAGATACGGTACAGTACGCCACTGCTATTTCTGAAATATTAACGCCGCTAAATGTGTCAAATAGGCAACTTACGAAGGGCACGCAAAGCAGAGCCACAATAACTAAAGTGTACCGCAGAGTCCTGGACTCAATACGGAAGCGGTCGACCGTCAAATCAACACTTCTGGGCCGCCGCGTTAGCTTTGCAGCTATGGCATTGCTAGAAGGCGTGGATTTGATCCCTATCGCGCTCAGCCGCCTTTCCAGGGGGGTGAAATAGAAAAGGCACGTGGACTTAGATTTTGGGACACGTTAAAGGACATGACGGTGTCAAAATTTAATCCAGAGTCCGCCACTACGACGTGCCTCACAATCTGAGTGTGGTTTTGCCACGTACAGCCCCATAATCCAATTCGAGATTAGTACTTCTGCCACAGTGCTATGTGTTATGTGAGGCAATGACAATGCTCAACCCTCTCAGAGGTTTTAAAATATGGCTTACAAAAGTTGCTCAAGCAAAGACCTGTCCCTGAGTGTTCTGTGTACTACGCAGACAAACACCAGTGGAACACACAAAGGTAACGTATAACATCAACTCACCACCCTCGTGTTAGACTAAACGTTGAAGAAATTAAGCTTTAGCCGTCAACATCACCGCTAATTATCGTCCAACCATCCAGCACCGAAAAGCTTCGCTTACATCAATTCTCAGAATCCGTGGGATCCGCATAAATTTTATTACCCACAATTCTATTGGAATTCCCGCAGTGATTCGCGACATCTACTCTCACGGAGAACCTTTTCTGACAACAGTGATGTTTAACGCCTCCGGTATATATGCGTAAATTCAAGTAAACTAGGCGTTCTGCTGGATGAGCAAAATCGCAATTGTGAATGCCCTGCTCGGTAGGCACGTGGTAGCGCAGAATTCAACCAGCCAAACACAGAGCTGATGTTGCTCTAACCAAATGTAAAACGTATTAAACCTTTGAAGAGACAACATGTTGCGGATTATGCGGCTCTCCGAAATTTACACCAGCAGCAGAAAGAATACACTTGCTTACTGCTATGTTAGCTCTGTGTTTGTCTGACAGAGCTGGTTGCGACGAGGTGGCGGCACCATGCATGCCATTCACGTTTACACCACTCAAACATCCGGCAAATCAAGCGGCGCCCTTGCACTTGAACTTGAACTTGAACTTTGCATTTACTCTCCGACGAGAGTAAATCAACGGAGGCATTGCGCACAGAAGCAAGAGTGAGCCTGAGAAACCTCCCGCACTTCAGTCCAAGTGAGTTCAAGCTCGGGAACGGAAAACCGAAACCCTTTGCTTGCAACAGCTAAATAAGAGGAAATACACCCCTGAGAGTTGACCTGTCTTTCCGCTTTTGCCTTCCGCCCCTGCGCAAACGCGAAACCGTCGCACGTGGACGCAGCGTCGATTCAACGTCTGTTACAAGGAATCTAAAGCGTTCCCAAGCGTCGTGGGACTACTTAGCATCGTAGAAGATTTGCAGAAGCTCCGACCCCGTAGACCTCCCTTCTATGCCATAGAAACTAGACGCAAGTACAAGCACCCTGTTTCGGCGAGATGGCGCTGTAAGTCTGCCATTTATGACACTGGTGTCCCCGGCGACGACGGCCGCTTTTCGATGGGGGATCGATGCGACAATATCCGTGTACGTAGATTTACGTGTACGTTAAAGAACCCCATGTGCTCCAAATCGTTCCCGAGTTCCCAACTACGGCGCGCGTCAAAATCAGATCGTAATTTGGCACGTAATACCACATTATTTTTGTAACACTGGGGTGGCGATGAGGAAAAATCCGCCTTCACTCTACCGTAGAAAAGTGGATGCGCAGCGAAGCTGTTGCTGATGTTACGCGACCTTACACAAGGACCATCGCCGCCACAAGCGATGTACTTCACGCGCGCGCGCATGTGTGCGGAAGTGGAGCATTCATTCTCATTTTGGAGGTCCTCCAATTGCTTTACGAACTAAATTATTGTTCAGTTGTAAACTCCGTCAGAAAATGCATGAAGTACCATTTTGTTGTCAGTCGAATACGCGTTGTTATTCAAATATACAAGAAAACATAAATCTGTTACTCAGGAACTGAAAGGGAAATTCCTTTTCCAGCTGCCGTTTGAAGTCGGTGTGAGTGGCCTCGGCCGCAAAGTGGAGGCACCGTTTTGGCCCGAGTTTGCCGTAATGTAAGTTAAGGTCGGCGCATTCGGTGCCCGACAGATGCAATGGGTAAACACGCACTCAACAAAGACGGGCACATCCTGTGCCCACGTTCCTGATGCGCGCACTCACATGTTCGAAAGTGCAGCGAACATTCTTATTAGTGTACGCCCTCTGCGTGGCACAATGGTGTTATTGAGCTAATTTGATTTCTCAACGAAAAATTCGCAAGAAAATTCGTAAGGTAGGGCTTATACACAACCGGCACACATGATAGCACCGGATTGTAATTCGAGAAAACATATTTATGTGATGCGGAAACTCTAACGGCAAAGCCTCTTTACCAGCTGACGTTTACTTTTTAAATGGGCACAGACCGAAGAAATCCAACCAACTACATATGCTCACGGCTTCGCTGTAAAACGTTCCTAAACCTTAGCGACGCAGCCGCGGTCTTGTTGGACGGGCAGGCCCATGAGAGCAACACGTACAATTTGGCACTCGAGCTAACTCTCAAACGAATCGTCTAGGGTATACCTCTCGGAGATTCACTCCGGGACATCACCGTCCAGGTCGCTACTCCGAATTATTCTGCCGCGATCACTGCTAAACAACTCGGCAATACCACCACGGTCATCGTGTTCTTTTCTGGACTAAAAGTTCCCACCTTCGTCAGCTACGGAGACGCACTCATCATGTGTGCGATATACAGAAAACAAGTCGACCTGTGCCACCAATGCGGCAGACTAGGCCAATGCGTAGACGTGTGCCCCGTCCGTAGGACCACATCTGCGGAGGCTGCGGCACGACCAACCCAGGCTCCGAGCACCGGTGCTACCACCGTTGCGAACTTTGCGCGGTTGAATAATTAACAGCCGATAAGAATTGCAAGGCTCGCTTCAAGACGCCATACAAAGTCAAGATACAACAATGGGAAAGACAACAACAGGAAACGTTTTTAGCCTCGAAGGCTACGAGGGAACCAGTTCGACGCCCTGCCCGGGGGACCAGGCCCCCTTCGCACTCTAGGGCCCGCTGGAGAACCAGAAACTCCAGATCACTGAGCCGCGCACCCGGTCCGGCGCAAACCAGATCCAGGGGCCGTACGTGATCGCGGTCCCGCTGCAGGGGAGGCGAGGCGACCGACACGGTGAGCTGGCCAGACACGTTCAAAGGCTCGTCGCACTGCGGTGGATCTGAGGAGACTGCAGCATCTGGGGAAATGACACGGTGAACACAGCAATGATACCGCGAAATTCACATTTAAGAGAAAATCTCACACCTCACGAGCAAAATCAGGGAACTTAAGAATTCTCGAACGGCGGAGATAACCCCCCCCCCCCCGAGTTTTTGTAGTGGAGGGGTGACAGCAGTAACCCCCGATAACCGCGTGGAGGAGGACGACAACCCTCCGCCATCTAAGAAAAAGAGTCCGCCCGTTAGCAGTCAAACCAGATCGCAACTGGCCGACCTAGGACAGAAATTAACGGAAATGCAAAACGTACTGTGACAACAAGCAGAAACCGTCGGTAACCTAGAGCTGGCGGTCTGAACCTTATTGCCGAGACTTTACAAATTCGAAAACAACGTGGCCAACCTAAGTCTTGAGGTAGTCAGACTGCCGCCAGTTACCGCCGGAGGGACCCCTAACACTTCTTCGCATCTAATCAATTCCACAACGCTTCTACAAACACCATAGCAGTATCTCGGGTCGTTCACACCGCCACCCCACGACTAGATAAACATAGGCTAACACGGTCAAAGAGGCGCGCTGACGATATGCCAGCCGAATTACGTGAATTGCATGGTGCAATAAACCTCGCTAATCACAGGATTCCTGCTACCGTACCTACTTCTCTTTGACTGCGGCTAAAGTCAACACAGCAATATTTTGGCCAACGCTGCACTACGATGTATTTTCCGATAGCGCGGCCGTGCCTGTCACCGAGTATAGGGTTAAGTGGAAGGCACGGAGCTGGTTAGCGCTTGCCGGGTGTAATGGCAGTATTTAATTACATGATCTTGAGCAAGGTTCTAGATGCCGTGGTTATGAACTCCTTGTGGATGGTTTCTATTGACCTGGTCTAAATCTGCGTACGTCGTAGAGTCGGTTAATGACATCTTTTTACTCTGTTTCTTAAAGGTGGTAGCAAAACGAGGTAATGGAGCGTGTTTTACTCCAGCATACCAGAGTAACTTTTTACTACAAGGGAGTTTTCAAAGTGAATGAGCGTTGAAAACCCCAATCTCGGCTAATTTTCGCTAACAGTGCAGCGCACACAAATCTATCAGCCCCCGGCGTACTTTGTCCCCATCTGAAATCGCAGAAGCCTGGCTTAGAGTGCTTGGCGAGATGCTTCTTGTGCTGCCGACCTACGCTATGTACTACACTGTTTCATAAAAACGCGTGGCACTAGAAAAGCTATAAATACTTCTTTTACGGTTCACGTTGACAAGAAAAAGAACGCATCACATCCGAAAGAAAGATACGGCTATGCCTAATGTAATCTAACATAAGTGTCATACTTTTATATTGCAAAATATCAGTTATTCACAACATCGAGAGCATCAGCGATAGAACATCCTTTGTCACCGATTTCGCATTTCAACACATTTCTGCAGCAAGCGGGCACAATGCATCGCGTGCCCTCACGACGCAACACTGAAGTTGCATTGTAGTACGTTAACACCATAGTTTAATCTGTGACCACGTTTGTCAAGCTTGCTTTTCATCCACAGGATTACGTTTATCCAATGCCGTGACAGCTTGTGGATGTGCGCTTGGTGCTTGCTTCCCGGCTTCCTCGCACTTTAATTCGCAAGCAAATGCTATAGCATTGACGTGGGAGCGGCCCGCTTCAGTCACAGACTAATGCCTCGGGACTTAAATAAAGTTCTTCATACCATACCATACTGCCGGAGTAAGCACGTGCCGCGTGCTTACCATATTCATTGTAGATGCCTCAACATAAAATATATTTTATTGTTGACACCTCTACGTCCAACCCTAAATTTAATGGCCTGATGAGTGCTTGCATACAACGGCTGGCTCAGAGCTGCTTCTTCAATATTTCAACTCGTCAGCAGCTGTACAAAGACACCTCGCATGAAATGCGATCGTACACGTGTGGCAACATTGGCTTGGCATGTCTGGGAGAAGCAGCGGTTTGCACTCCGAAACCGAGGTTCCGTCGCTCGCCTGTTCCCTTCGCAGATTTATTTCCCTCGCTCTTTACTTCTCCTCGCGGTGCTGCTTTGTCTTCCAGCTGTTGTTGTTTTGGTGTTGGATCTAGTTATTCTAGTCGGGTTGTCGTGCACTTATGCGCTGTGCATCCAGCTGCGTGTTCATAAATGCTCGCGCTCCACGCGAAAGTACAGGCCACTGGAAGCTTTTAATGCCTGTCACCATAGCCTTTAGGCCCGGTCACCCTGTTAGCACTTCGTTTTTTTCAGACAGCCGCACTTTTGCCGGAATCTCATTCACAACGAGATCGGTTACAATAACCTCACTAGCAAAAAAAAAGCAAAAAAAAAACGAAGCGTAGCAGTTTCGTGCTCAATTTCATTTATTGGTTCCTTGAGGATTATCTTTATGCCGCATGGTTATGTTATTCTGTAAGACGGCCATGGGAAGCACGCGTTTATTAGCCTGCTACTTTAAAGAGCGACAATGAGGAGCTAAACGAAAACATATACACAGGAAGCAAAGTGGTACATTATGCCGCAATACTTGTGTGCCTCAGATCACGGCAGGCGTTCGTTACACTACAATAGCTGTTGAGGGCTCTTCAGTTTTGATGCTCTAGCCTTTGGAAAAATTACCATAATAGTCATTATCAAGCTTTTTGGCAGAATATATCGCAAACAAAATATTCGGTTAGATGATAAGTGGAACCTTTTCACGAGTCGGCGACGAATTTTCAACCTGCCACCACTGCCACCGTGATAAGCGCATTCTTCATATCAATATCGACAATCACGCCACCGGCATCCCCTTCATCCCCCCATGCAGCAATTAATCTTGCCAAATAACGAAAGTCTCTTACTAAACAGCGGTATTTTACACAATAAACTAGTTTCATTCCACTTTATATAGCGTCAACTGTCTGAATATCAAAAGAGGAGTTTAGCCCTTGCCGAACTCGACGGCTGGAATGGCTCTACGTGTCTTCGGTCGTATCCGTGGACTCGGCGAGCACACTGCTGGGCACAATGCGGGCGAGTACAAAAGCTCCTGCGCTGCTGAAAACCGGAATGTCCTCCGACCATCGGGCGAGGTCCTTCCAAGCTTCCCACTCGGCGCTTGACCAGGAAGACATGCCGTACGCGAACATTCACTTGTGTTTTTCCAGTAGTCCATAATCCAGGTCGTGGAGGAAGATAACGTTGGTGCAAGGCTCGAAGTGGGATGCGTCTGGCTTGAGAACGAGAGAATGAGATTGTAATGTTCCGATACGTTGATGAAACTTCTGCGTTCAATTTCCCCTCAAACTTTAATTACGGACCCTAGCTGCAATACCCAAACTCTCTGTGAAATCTGCATGAATTGCACAGACATACAGAATAAAGCCAACGGAAATGGGCTCTTGCTTTGGGCGCCAAGATCAGTTAATTTGACAGCACCACATTCTTCTAGTCGACAGCGCCATATTTTGAACAGCAACTTCTTTAAGCTGCACACAACGTGGTCCTTAGCGACTACAGTATAGTGTTATGACTTCCGAAATACATGCACAGGCACCAATACTGAATTTTACCTTTCTGGCCACTCGCTTAAGTGGCTCAAAGGCTCCCGCTTTTACCTAGTTCTCCTTTTGCTCATCTTCTTGTATATCATCTACCGACTTAACCCGTGTTTTCCCTCAACGGGTATAGGGCTTTCTGCTCTCTAGTATGCGCCGCTGACTCGATATCGGACAAAAGCGACCATATTATCATGCTAAAAAATTAGCGCACCTTGGAGTATTTTCCATACGGCATTAGCGTAACCTAAAGTGGACCTTTTGAGCATGTTCAGTTGTCGGTAAGGTTCTACATCCAGAAGGGACAGTTATGATATTATGAAAGCTGCTGCGGACACCATAGTATAATTTCTAGCACGTTGAGTTCATAAATTCATTCCGACATCCCAATGTGCCTCAAGTGACTGAGTGTAGCTCTGTCTTGAAATTCTAGACTACGCGGCTACTTTAAAGCCAAGTACCAGCCCACACAAAACATTCAGCGTGCTCACATTTAAGGAAGAGCACATTGTGTTTAAAGTGATATCTCTGCAAACAGATCTGAAAGCGAAACAGACCAGCAAGTATCAACATTAAACGCCAGTATTGGTTCTCTCGTGTAGATAACTTAGGCGACACCTTGGTGAATGCAAGTGATCCTTAACCACTTCAATACTGCGCCTCTCATAGGCAAATGATTGTTTCCACAGATGTATACAATGTTAAACAATTATTACCCGTGATTTTTTATCACACCTGACAATTTTGTCGATGAGAGCGAGCCTGTCGCCCACAGCCTTCCTCTTGCTGTCAGGGAGTTCGTGTAGGCCAACGTAGACGGGCATCTATGGTATGTCAAAAAAGAAAAGAAAAATAAGACAAAACCGCGTACTACTGCGCCACCGCTCTTTCGTTGTTTTGGATCCGCTATTTGCAAGTTTTCAGAGAGTTTGTTTTATATATACACAAAGAGTTGCAGTTGCTAGGCTGCAGCTCGCCATGTAATCGGTAAATCCTACATCGGTGACACAGAGATTAGAGAGGTTCAGGATATCTGCATCTACTGCTCTACGGTTACCGCTACTGCCTATGCTACGAGCCATGGGCTCAAGCTGGCTATATTCCGTTTCATGCTTATCGAATGCAGCACTGTGGAAGTTGCCCAAGAAGTGCGGTCGCGGAAGTCTCACTAAGAGTGCTTCACGGTGCAGTTGATTTTTAAGCTGCGGCGCTATCTGCAGAATAGCTACTTGATACAGTAAAACTTGAACTTGTGTACACATTATTACATTAAAAGTTGTATTATTTGGGCACCACGGCGCTAACCAGCACGTGATGTCGAATGTTTTGGTCACGAGCGTAACTGGTGCGCGTGGAGAAACGCGTCACACCGCGCGTTCAGTGTCAAATCGGTTAACATTCTGGACGCCTTCCCTGTAATATACACAGAATGATTTGGGGCTCTCGCACCGCATGACGGCGTGTGAAAAAGTCGGCACCATGAAATGCGATGAAGCGCGTAAGGTGCACGCTCTTCTTCTGGCCTACGAATAAAGAGAAGCGTCTATTTTGCAAGACGCCGTCTTCAATATACGATACATTTTTTCTGGTGGAGGTGCTGGGTACATGCTAACACTACCAGATCGAACACTGTCTACAAGCCCAGTACAAAGTCCGGTCGAGCTAACTCCTGTTCGCATACGCAAAAGCCGTCGACTTCATGGACTGCCACCCGAGCAGAAGCTTCTACCCAATCAAGTCACAAGGATGAGTACATCGATTCCGTCTTCTTCCTCAATGGCGCTGACTCAGGTCATCCTCAACCACCCGCGAATCCCCACGTCCTTCCATGGGGACACCTTCGAGGATCTAGAAGACTGGCTCGATCACTTTGAGCCTGTCGCAGAATTCAACAGCTGGACTCCAGAGCGCAAGCTACGCAACGCCTGCGTTGCCTTCGAGGACAATGCGCCGACAAGGTTTGAGAACCGTAAGGCGGCCCTATCGACGTGGGACGAATTCCTCCGGCAGCTAACCAGCACATACACCAGCCTCGATCGCAAGGAGCGGGCTGAATCTGCAATTCAGGCGAGAGTACAGCGGCCAAACCAAAGCGCCGCAATGCTTGTCGAAGATATGTGCCAACTTTCCCGACGCGCGTATCCGTCCATGCCGGAAGAAAAGAAGCTCAGGAACTTGATGTGCGGTATCAAGTAAGAGTTATTCGGTGCCCTAATACGCAACCCACCAATGAACGTTGCAGAGTTTCTCGCAGAAGCCATATCAATGGAAAAGGCACTGCAGCAGCTAACAAGGCAGTACAACCACGGCGTGTCGACCCTACCACGTGACCCTCTCGCTGTACCCCTGGACAATACCGACGCCTTGCAGGAGCCAATTAGGCTTGTTGCTCGAGCAGAGCTCCAAAACCTTCAGGTAGCTCCGGCATCGGTACAGCGACTCGCTCTGGCTGAAGTCGTCCTGTAGGAAATCGGGCAGGCAGTCCAAGTGCTAGAACGAAGCGAGACATCACAACACGAGGTACGGGAACCACAGCCTCCCATGTTGTAAGCGGAAGCTGCACGAACTTCGTGGTGCCCGATTTTTCGCGATGTGAGCGGCGTCCCGGAATATTATGGTTTGCGCGCCGTTGAAGAAGCAACTGGCGACTTCAGGCCTCGCCGCAAGCCATTCATGGCTGCAACACGACAACCCCGCAAGAGCGACGTATGGCGCACTGCAGACCGGATGCCCTTGTGTCTTTATTTCGGTGAAGCCGATCACCTCTAAAGGACGTGTCCTTACCGCAGAGCTGGGCTCTGTGGATTTTCACTGAATGCGCCGTGCCCGCGCAATGGTGAACGCCCCCTAGAGATTGAAGCATACCTCGCGGACGCCAGAACCTCGTTTGCCTCACGATATTGTGAACCCCGGCCACCGTCACCCGCCCGAAACTGGTATTCCAGCCCCCTCTTCCCGGCGAGAGCAATAAGGCGTCACTCACCTAGCCCTACCTTCCGGGAAAAGTAAGTCCAGCGACCTGCGGAAGTGAAGTCGTTGACGTTGCGAACGCTGAAAATTCTCCAATTTGACGACCGCGATATGACGTAATTGAGACCCAGTGAAAGCAGTGTAGTTCGGTGTCAGTATCTTGCGACGTACCAGTTACCATAGATGACCACGAAGTCACGGCGTTAAACGACACGGGGGCGGACACGTTTGTTATGAGCCAGAATCTCGTGCGTATACCGAACAATATATCGACGCAATGGACCGGAACTCAGCTTTCTACTGCAGGAAGGCACTTCTTAACTCCACTGGGCCGGTGCACGGCACGAGTTAACATTCAGGTCTTCACGTACGTCGGCGATTTCGTCATTCTTCCTGAATGTTCAAAGGAACTTATACTCGGCATAGATTTCCATCAAGCGAACGGTGCCATCATCGACCTGCGAGAAGAGTCCAGAGTCAGCTTCGCTACTACGCAAGTCATAGCGAACAGTAATCACAAGGCCCGTGACATCGCGTAGCTGACGATCACGTCACATTGCAACCCAAGAGCAGCGTGCTTACCCTTGTCCGATGCGACAAGGAGGACGACGCCAAAGGAATTGCTGAGGCAAACATGCCCCTGCTACTTGAGCGCCACATTTGCATAGCCCGAGGGCTTCTTCAGGTGCGAAACAAATGTTCAGTCGTTTTGCTAACAATACTTAGGAACGAGTATCGGCATGTACCGCGAGGACCGACAATCGCATTTCTCCGCGAATTCATTGATGTTACTGGCATTGCCACATTGGAAACCGCATTTTCTCAGCAGTCTGAGTTATCCAGCAGAAAAGAACGTATTCAGGCTAGCGGCGCCCCGGAGTTCTGCCTCAGGGTATCTCCTTGGCTATAATTCGCGCTTTGTAGGGTGATGAGGTCGAGCCATTCACAGTGCAAGATCATTACAGTTCAGCCCATACCGTGACATCATCGCACGGTACTGACGTCGACATTAAGAAAATGGTCTCCTCTGACCTTACACCTGCTCAAGCTGAAGCTCTTTGCCGCAATCTTGAAGGCTGTCGTGACATTTTTGACTTTGACAATAGACCGTTAGGTCAAACGTCCGTCGTGACCCATCGCATAATTACTGACGATGCGAACCCTATTCACCGACGTCCATACCGTGTTTCTGCGTCGGAACGAGGTGTTATCTAACAGGAAGTCACAAAGATGCTTGCAAAGGACCTTATCGAGCCTTCCTGTAGTCCCTGGGCAGCTCCCGTCGTACTTGTCAAAAGGAACGATGGAACGTGGCGCTTTTGTGTAGATTATAGTCACCTGAACAAAATCACAAAAAAGGACGTGTACCCTTTGCCACCTATTGATGACGATCTAGACTGCCTGTACGGTGCCAGCTATTTTTCGTCTATCGACTTACGGTCCGGCTACTGGCAGATATCCGTCGATGACATGGACCGAGAGAAGACTGCATTTGTTACTCCTGACGGCCTTTATCAGTTCAAGGTGATGCCTTTCGGTCTCTGTAACGCGCCCCCCACCTTCGAACGAATGATGGACTCTTTGCTTGAGGGGTTCAAGTGGTCCACCTGTTCGTGCTATCCGGACAACGTCATCTTTTATTGGCCCACATTCGACACGCATCTAGACCGTCTTTCAGCGATTCTTGACGTGTTCCGCCGCGCCGGTCTCCAGTTGAGCTCGTCAAAATGTCATTTCGCTCGCCGCCAAATCGCCGTCCTTGGACACCTCGTAGACGCCATAGGCGTGCGACCCGATCCGTACATAATTCGCGCCCTTAGGAATTTTCCTGTTCCGAAGTCTACCAAGGACGTTCGTAGTTTCGTAGGGCTGTGCTATTATTTCCGACGCTTTGTGAAGGATTTTGCGACCATCGCACGTCCCCTTACCTACCTCTTGAAGAATGACGCGCCTTTTTCTTGGGGTCCTGACCATGCCGCATCTTTCTCGCTGCTGACTACTCTCCTTACCACGCCTCCAATTTCGGCACACTTTGACCCGTATGCCCCAATGGAAGTTCGAACTGATGCCAGTGGTCACGGCATAGGAGCAGTGTTAGCACAGCGCCAGCGTGGACATGATCGCGTTATAGCCTACGCCAGCCGACTTCTATCACCCGCCGAGCGCAATTATTCAATCACAGAGCGCGAGTGCCTCGCTCTTGTGTGGGCTGTTGCGAAATTTCGTCCATACTTGTACGGGCGCCCCTTCTGTGTCATCACTGATCACCACGTTCTCTGCTGGCTGTCCTCGCTCAAGGACCCCACGAGGCGACTCGCTCGCTGGGCGTTACGCCTGCAAGAATATACCTTCTCGGTGGTATATAAGACTGGACGCTTGCACCAGGATGCCGATTGTTTCTCCCGCTACCCCGTCGACAAACCGCCTGATGCGGACGCCATCGCATGCGTTTTCTCTGTGTCCTAGTTGCTTCAAATCGGCAACGAGCAACGGCGCGATCCTTCATTACGCGCCCTCATCGACCCTCTGGAGTCAACTCCTGGCGACGCCTCTCTCCGGATGTTTCTCCTTAAGGAGGCGACATTATACCGCCGCAATCTCGATTCACACGGCTTTGACCTTCTGCTCGTCATTCCATCGCACCTGCGTTCGACTTGGGTGTCTCGCGCACATACGACCGTGTACGCCGTCGATTCTTTTGGCCGGGTCTCGCCTGCTCCGTGCGGCCCTACGTTGCCGCTTGTGAGCCCTGTCAGCGCCGGAAGAAGCCCTCAACACCTCCAGCTGGATGTCTCCAGCCGATCGACATCCCACCCGAACCCTTTTTCCGTGTTGGTCTAGACCTTCTAGGACCATTTCATCTCTCGGATGCCGGAAATAAATGGGTCACCGTCGCTACCGATTATACTACGCGGTACGCAATCACCAGAGCCCTGCCGACAAGTTGAGCTACTGACGTTGCTGACTTTCTGCTCTATGACATCATTCTAGCGCACGGTGCAGCACGCCAATTACTCATTGACCGTGGTCGCAGCTTTCTGTCGGCAGTCGTCGAGGACATCCTCCGCTCCTGCTCGACAAAGCACAAGTTCAGCACGTCCTACCACCCCCAGACCAACGGCCTCACGGGACGCCTCAACCGGACCATCACCGACATGCTTTCCAAGTACGTTGCGACCGACCACCACGACTGGGATCTTCACTTACCATATATGACGTTCGCGTATAATTCATCGCGTCACGACACCGCCGGCTATTCACCGTTCTATCTCCTATATGGCCGAGAGCCCGTGTTGCCTGATTGCCACCATCGTGACGTGCACTTTTCTGCGGGTTCTCTGGTGCTTCTCTGGTCACCCATTCGCCGTGTAGGCCTTTCCGAAAAGTCGCTGTCGCTCTACACTGGCCTTACCGTGTGGTACGAGAAGTGACCGATGTCACGTATGAAATCATCCCCGCCGATCTCTCAGCGTCATCATCAGGTGCAAGTGACATCGTTCACGTGGCACGACTAAAACCCTATCACACACCTTTCCCCGCGGATGTGTAGATTGAGCACCGAGACGGTGCTTCTACAGCCGGGGGTGATGCTACGGAACAGCCGCCACAGTGTGGCTGCACTGAGGACGAAGAAGACGACGTGTTTGCCGTTTTGATATAGGGTCGCCATTTTGGCCTCCGTGAGCTTACCTGTAAATAAGTTGTAAATAGTATTCGGCTTCATCTTCACGTAACAATATTCTTTTAGATGCCCAAAACGTGGTTTCTCTATCAAGACCACGAGGCTATTTCAGCCTTCCGCTAATCTTTTCGTTGCTGTTCGACTTCTTCAAGTATTCCGCTACTTGTTTACGAAGGTAACTCAGCAAAAGCACATCACATTTTATCGGATATGGCTGCAGTGTGACTCATCTTGTACTGTTGCAAAATACAGAGCGCTGTTCTTTGTAGAGTTTGTACCTATAAACAAGGTCAACAACACTTCACCCATTTCAACTTGATTTCCGGATTCGCATTAACAATCATACAGTTTTTAACCGTGCTCAACAGACTCTCACATAAACTAAATGCTAGGCTGCAGAGTACTAGTGCAAGATAAAAATGGAAATCCCCGCCATTATTTCTCTCTTTGCCGAACCACATGCTTCATCATTTCATTCTTTGTGACAAACTCACAATGATTTCGTGATAGCGATGGAAAGGGCTGCTGCGTTTGCAGTGTTTACTAATATTTTATCCTTTAAGTGCATCATTTCGGCAGAACCTGCACTCAAGTTGGCTCTGTGGGCTGCCTTCATTGGTAAGGCGGCGTGGCGATCGGCTCAGCCTTCAGCGGCACCGTGTGAGTTCCGCGAAACACCGAGGTGGCCGATTCTACCGAGGCATGCTTCTGCGGCGCTCGTATGAAACGTGTCAGCCGTTCTAAGTTGCGGTTTTAAGGCAATCGAAAGCATCGAGGCCCATTTTCGACCTCAGACGCTTGAGAAAGGACGTCAAATTTACGGCTACAACCATGTTCATCGTGTCTAAGTAAACAGCACAGATATCGCAGCGATGTGCCTTAATGAAATTATGGGGTTTTAGGTGCCAGAACCACGGTACGATTATGAGACTAGCAATAGCGGGGGCTCCGGAACAATTTGGACCACCTGGGGTTCTTTAACGTGAACCTAAATTTAAGTACACGGGTGCTTTCGCATTTCTCCCCCATCGAAATTAGGCCGTCGTGGCCGGGATGTGATCCCGTGACCTCTCTCTTAGTAGCCCAACTACATAGCCACTAAGCAAGCACCGCAGGTCGCGAAGTGTTTGTCTCAATAAAGCAAGCATGCTTACGACGTCACACTCAAAGTAAGTTAACAATTTAGTATTTCATGCCTCTTAAGTGAGCAAATGCGGCCGTGGACGTTTTTCAACTGTCAGATTTCGCTACATTACTTGGGGAGTGCCTTGCACCTCACAATTGTAAAGGTTTTGGCGAAATGGTACGTAGGTGTGTTTTTCTCCGTTGACAAAGTGCCTCGCGCATATTCTAGTAATGTCGTGCGGGCTTGAATGTGTGAGGGCATTACGGCTGAAGCATAATAGAGAGCAATCAGGCGAAAGTATACAACGTGAACACTGAAAAAATATTCGCTAGCGCGCGAGAGAGAGATGCTAATTTTCGAATACTGGACGTGTCCTGCGGTGTACTCCAACCTTAGTTCTGTTCTTCTAAGCGCGAGAAAACATCGGCACGAATGAGCCCGGTTCCTTTAGTCGCGTCTGGATCTTCAAGTAGGAAGAAGCGCAGTGCGTACAAAGCTCTACCACGGAGCGCTTACGAAGCCAGGTTTGACACGTAACAACATTTGCGCGATAATGTTTCTTTTTTTTTTTTGAGCAAGACGTTGTTTTTGCATTTATCTAAGTTCGTTGAACAGAAATTCGCAAGGCCGACACTAACCGCGATAATCCAGTTCATCCATCCGGTTGCTTCCACCGGTGTTGAAGGGAAGCGGTACAATATGACACCGACATTTCCTTCGAAGTTGTCACTATCCTTAACGAAGCAGTATCTCCGCTTGTTCTTATTGTTCACACTTCTCACGGAGGAGCCGCCAAGAAACCACGGTGAATTCAATGGAAGAGCAGGCTTTCAGGTGGAGCTGAGCACGACACGCACAATGGTGAAACGACGGTAAGGGCCTACTCGCGGGTGGCAATGCCGCTGCTAGGTGGCGCAACATGTACAGGCAGATTTCATTGCAGGGTGCCCATAGGTGAGACTATATCTGGTGGCGTCCCTGCCTGCGCAATACCATACATAAGAGGTGAACTGATGAACAAAGAATATTTCTTCCCCAAGCCTGCAGGTCGTCCCAGCATCTCGACCATATCAACGACCGCCATTTTGGATGAACAGCCGCGCCAACTGTTGGCAGTGAAAAATGAGAACACTTATCGGGGACGTGTAACGACATCAGGGCCGCTGTTCAGAATAAAAGCTGGGCATATATGACAAATACCGTTGAAGCCGCAGCTTTGTAGTTGTGACTACAAACAACGTTAGGCACTTCGACGCTCGACTAATTAGGTATATGTAGAAGCTTCAAGTTATTCGCACGTACCCATTCCGGGAGATTGGTCAAGAACCCGTTAGGTCAAACTAAGGTATTCTAATAGCTATCCCGAACAACCCTTCCCTTCCTCCACGGGAGCTTAATAATGGCGGGAACCAAGGGGTTCCATGTTTAGTAATCATCGTATGATACCAGCACAGAATGGAAGAAAAGGGATAATAAGTATATAAATATTTTTAAAGTTTGGGAGAAAACACGCAAGATAGAGTGGAAGAACAACCGCGTTGATGCTAAAGGGAGTCGAGTGGCGAAACTTGCCATTTCTCGGTCGCGTCATATGCTGGCGACGTATTGACTCCCTCCAGTTTCATTTCCTTCTTTACGAACATAAATCCTACCATAAAGAAATACTTCTCCTATAAGTATCTGTACCTCCGTAGAAAAACAAAACAAATCTTTCCTGGGGCTCTTCGTTTGTTTGCTTGGTATTTTTACAAATATAGCCAAAAATACCGGTCACAAATTGCCACCCGCGTACAGAGTGTTTCAACGAACACTTTCAAAAATCTTTAAAGGTTGACTGTGGCAGATATCACAATTCTAGTTTACCAGCTTGTCTACTCGACGCCACGGACAATACTTGCACAAAAAATTGAGATTCAAAATTTGAATGAAAAGTGCATTCTCGACGCAAGTTATACAAAAGATTATCAGCGGCTTTTCCTGCTCGCATGCAGGACAAACACACATGACTCCCGCTAGGGTTTCGGGTGCAAATATAATGTTCACAATTCATACCGATTTCATTGCGACCACTTTCCTTCGGTTTTATTCTCCTGCAGAGGAACATTTCCCGAGTGTTTTGTTTACGAGGGCGCCACCGGAGACACTGGCGCAAATAGCGGGGCATCAATCTGTCTTCTAGGTTGGCCCCGACGGCGCGTTGACACGAATCGTTCATTAAATAAGGTGCCTAGACAGTAATTATTTCAGTGTGTTTGCAGACTGCAGGCGTTAGGGGAACATTACGTTAAATACTCTTGCCTGCGATGCGTTTGTGCTTAAACGGTAACTCTGCCGTTTTTTTAACCATATTAGGATATGGTCATTTACAAATAGCATCGACAGTGCTGTCACCAGTAATGTGATGAAATTTGCTTAGAAATTCATAAATGATTTCACCAGCTATCGAAACGCGTAGTTTATTAGTTTGTCGCAACAGAACTGCTTGTTGGCCTAGTGGGTGCTTACTAAAAGACATGTTTTTTGCCGCAATTGAACACTCACAAAAGGAAGACACATAAAGACAACACGGTCGTCACTTCCAATTGATTTATTTTGGGCTGTGACCCAAGAATATATATATACATACACGCATGCGCTGACTGTTCACAGATCTACGTTACCGAGCGGTCAAACAATCTAGTTTCTGATCTATAGAGCACGATAGATGTATCACTAAAGCAATTTGTTCCTTTCTTTCTTATATAGTAGGCTTCCATCAGCTCATGTGCGGTTTGAAATCTACTTCTGCCAAGAATCCTAATCTCAGAAAACCGTGGTTTGCACAGCAGGTCTTGCAGTGCGCAGGCAAATGTGCCACGCCATCTGGGTAACGTAGATCTGTGAACAGCCAGCGTATGCGTGTATGTATATATATATTCTTGGGTCTCCGCCCAAAATAAACCAGTTGGAAGTGCCGCCCGTGTTGTCTTTATGTGTGTTCCTTTTGTGAGTGTTCAATTGCGGCAAAAAACATGTATTTTATTAGTTTGTCGTCGCGATGAGTCGGCGACGTCTCATCCAACACTATCATAACGTAAACACGCAGTATGCGTGGCGGTAACTCGAATGAATCGAGTCTGATGATGTCGCCTCACGACGCACGGTGCGCTTACAGAGTTTCTGAACTTGACAGGCGGTGATTTAAGCGAAAATCTGAGTGACAGTGGTGGTTTAGTCTCTGACGTCATAAAAACAGGATGGCCGCTTGAATGTCATGAGTCGTGAACGCTACCAATTTTTAAAATTCATTTTCAGGAAAACTAAATGACTTGCTGCCCTATTGTTCGGCCCACATAATTAGAGTGTGAAAGAGAACATATATTCAACCTTTAATTAGGATCAGTGGAGATCTAAAAATCGTCGGAGTTGCCCTCTAAATGGTCGCTAAAGGGAACCACTGCAATTTTGAGAGAGACAAAGGCTTTTTTTTAAAGCTAGTTCGAACATTACATAATAAAATGTCAGCCAAAATTAAATTTTTTTAGCTTGACGCTAAGCAACACACGCCCGTGCGTCAATGAGACGTCATGATTATCAATGAATTTTAACGCTTAGATATATTAAACTGGGCTCCACGCACTTTAAATGTCACCCATGTACGTACGTCACACAATCATGTTCACGCAAATCCACTAGATCGTGATACTACCTAACTCTAAGAAAGTAGGCTTAGAAATTTTAGAAATACTTCCGTTATCAATACAAGTATGCTCTCGATGACGTCTATTCGTCGGAATGGGGATATTTAGGTTTCATTTCCATTATGACAGATTTATTTCGTAGTGAACCGGACGGAAAGCTTCGACAAACTTATATTAGAAATGGTATTGTGTCGAATTGTCCATCAACTAGGCTTCGCAGTTTTGCGCACGCCTCATGTATTTCCAAACAAGACAGAAGTGAACATCATGTCAGACACCTGAAATATTGAGCAGAAGCTGAGCAAGGAATGTCGCTTTAGGTCAACTTTTCGACAAGGATACCTGTTATCTTCAGGGCAGCAATAGTTCTCCTTAGCAGCATTTTTATGTAAGCTTAGGTAACTCACCTTCACCTTGAATGGAGCAGACGAGGAAAATACTCCACTGCGTGGTGGACCGCCTATAATAGTTGCGTCCTCGTCGATTGTTGCCTTTAGTGGAAGAAGTCAGTCGTTTAAGGTTAAGCCAGGCGAGAGAAAATGACATGGTAGTGTTTACTGCGATAATTTTTATGTTGTCGCAGATGAGTTCGGAAAGAAGGCAATCGCTAAACGCTGCGGTGTTTTTCACAGCGAATCTCTCTATTGCTAGTGTCTGGAAAAAAACATTTGTCCGGGACATTGACAAAAAATGCGCCGGTGAGATCAGTCGTCCAACTATTTTCACGTGATGTTAAGTGTCGCGGCAGTAGTCGTGAATGTATTTTTTCTACGGGCAGGCAGGTACAGAGGGAGGGACAAGAAGGAGGGGAAAGGAGCGGCCCCACTGTGTCTTGGGAAGCCAGTTAAATTACGACGCGCTTAACGTCAGCAGAGGGAGTGGCAGTGTTCACCGCGTGCGGCGCGAACATGCGAAGGCGTCTGCATCATGCCGGCATGTTTCAAGAAGGATAAAAGCGAGATAAGTCCGTCGACGACGTTGCCTTTCTGTGCCTGTTGACGTTTACGGTTACCGGTTCTCTTCGTTGGTACCATCGTAAGGGAAACAGCAGCTGGTGCGTAAGCAATGCTGACGCGTGTTGAAGCTTCACTCCACGAGGCCTCCCTGACTAATCGGACGCGAAAGACAAACTACGTGCGAAAACTGCTTAGCCAGCTCAGAAGAATGCCTACACCGCCTACACCAGGTCACACCGGGCAGGAGCCTCCGCTGCACTGACACTACTGAAGCTGTCACTGGTTACAGTATTGATGCAGTGCATCGCTTCCCTGCTCCTAGATAGCAGGGCCACCTAGGTCCGTCAATCGAGAGCATACTTTACGCGTTCGCGCCGAACGCCGTTACAAGAAGTTTACGGCGGACCCCCGGCATAAAACACTTTCGTGTTAAAAATTCAGAACAGATATGGCACGTCTGATTTAAACTTTATTATCACCTTTAATCCTATTAGAACTCTCGTCGTGTTTCGCGACATCTACTGTGACGTAAAACCTTTTTTGACAACAGAGAGGTATCGCGCCTCCGGTATATAGCCCTAAACTGAACTGAACTGGGCGTTCTGCTGGATGAGCAGAATCGCCATCGTGAACGCCCTGCTCGGTAGGCACCTGGTGGCGCATAATTCAACCATACAATCACAGAGCTAATCTTGCTGTAACCAAATGTAAAACGTCTTAAACCTTTGAAGATACAGTATGTTGCATATTATTCGGTGCCGAAACGTTACACCAGTAGCACATAGAATACACTTAGTTACTGTTATGTTAGCTCAGTGCTTGTCTGATTTAGCTGTTGGCGAGGCGGTGGCGGCACCATGCCCGCCATTCACGTTAACACCTCTCAAAAATGCGGCAACTCAACCAGCACCCTTGCACTTACCGGGATACCCGACATGCTCCCTTTAATGAGACTAAAACAACGGAAGCAACGCGCACGCAAGCTAGTGTGCGGCTGAGAAACCTACCGCACCTTAATCCACCTGTGTTCAAGCTCGGGAAGGGAAGGCCCAATTAGTTTGCTTGCAACAGCTCAATAAGACGAAATACACCATTGAGAGTGGTGTATTTTTGGGCTGTTCCCTTCCGCCCCTGCGAAAACGCGAAACCGTCGCACGTGGGCTCAGCGTCGATTCAATTTCTGTTCCAAAAACTCGAAAGCGCTCTAAAACGTCGTAGGACTACTTGGCATGGCAGAACATTTGCACAAGCTCCGACCTCGTAGACTTCCCTTCTATCGCACAGAAAGTTGACGAGAATATTGGCGCCCTGTTTCAACAAGATGAGGCTCTAAGTCTTCCATTTATTCTACTAGGACCCCCGGCCAGGACAGCCGCTTTTGGATAGGGGAGAAATGCTAAAACACCCGTGTACTTCGATTTAGGAGTATTTAAAGAACCCCAGGTGCTCCAAATTATTTCCGAGTCCCTTGCTCCGGCGTGCGTCATAATCAGATCGTGATTTTGCCACGTTACGCCCCATTGTTTCCTTTTTTAACTCAAGTATCGCCAAATGCAGTCGCTATCGTAGCGATGAGAACAAATCCGCCTCTATTTTACACTGTGGAAGTGGATGTACAGCGAAGCTGTTGCCGACGTTACACGACCTTACACAAGGACCACCACCACCACCACAAGCGACGTGCTTCACGCGCGCGCGCACTTGTGCGGCAGTGCGGCACACATCCTCATTTTTCTAAGGCTTCCGTCAAGCTCAAGTGCTTTATGAATTGAATGAATGTTAGTTGCACACTCTGTGAGAAAGTGCGCGAAGTGTGACTTTGATGTCATTCGATTACGAATTGTTATTCGAATGTAGCAGAAAACATAAATCTGTTACGCGGAGCTGCAAGGCAAAGCCCATTTCCAGCTGCCGTTTACTTTTGAGTGGGCATACACCGAAAAATTCCGACCAACTAGGGGCTCACGGCTTCACTCTAGAGCATTTTTAAAACAAAGCGACACACCCGTGCGACAATCTTGAAGCCTTGCGATAAAACAATTTAAAGGAATGGCATGATGGGAAATAGGCCGTCACGTGATAGGCAAGCAGTAGCTTCAGTCGGCTCTCTTTGGTTGCGTCTCCTGGAGGATCTTGGGATATGCGCACATAGTCGGCGTCGTAAACGCAAGCCGAGGTCGAGTTAAGGAATTTAAATGTTTGAAGTACTCGAGTCCGTGTTATGTAAATCAGGTAAAGCACAGGACCACCACGCGGATCGCCGCTTAAGCAAGCAGCAGACAGGCGCCAATGCAGTAGCCAACAAAGGCGTCAGCATTATGGTCGAAAACCCGCGACGACCTCCTCAAAAACGACTGGTCGCGTTAGGGGGCAGTTTCCGGGAAACGAGGAAACCTATCGCTTTGAAAACGTAGGAAGGCATCCAAGCCACCCTTTCTGCGGCGATTCGTCGCGTTTGCGGCTATCTTCTGGGAAACAATGTGATGTCCTCCCCCCCTTAAAACACGCGCAGGAGATGAAGCGAGCATCCAGGGTCCGCATCGACACCTTTCCCGTGTGCTCAACCATGGACTGGCGAGCCCGCGACCAGGACCACATATGAGGCCATGCCGGCCGACTGTTATAGCAGACGCTCCTAGTCGGCGCTATCGTTCTGCTCAATGCCTTCTGCCTATCAGCAGACGACCAAGAACTCAATAGGCGCGTCTCAACAGCGTAAGCAAGTTACACACTTACAAAATCTTACACAATCTTACAAAATAGTGCACGTGAATCTGAACGGAAGGCGAGGACATTGGCGTTACGGGTGCATATGGTAATGCTATTTATTTATTTCACAGCAAAAGAAGCACAGCTGAGCCATTTCCAAAGCTATGACGCGACAAATCTGTACCCCGCCAAAAATTTTCTCCCATACTATAAAGATGCTAGATAGCGGAACAAAACTAAGCAAGAAAATACGCACCGGAGATTCAAGTACACAACACCTGATTTGACAAACACTAGACCAGGCTCATGCCGGCGTACTCTGGACAGGTTCCTAGGTGAGAGTGCCGAGTAGCTGCGGTGGTAAACGCAAGTCACGCGTTGAGAATTATGTCACCATGGGTCTGGCTCCCCAGTCTGTCTCCGTTTCAAGGCAGCGCATTTGAAGCAAACAACGATGTCTGTGGTAGCAGAAACCCACGCGTTGTACTTTCTATGTGCCCCGTGCCTTTGAAGGGAGACGCCACCAAGACACATCGTTACCACCTACCAAAAAACCCGAATTGTTCGGCAACAACGTTGACCTATTCTTATCCAAAGGGCACCGCGCACAAGGCCCCCGCAAGCGGAAAGGGTGGCTTCAGAGGAGGTTGGCTTGCCGAGGCTGGCAGAGTAAAGCGACGCTCCTTGCTAATTTTTATCTTTCCTCCAAGGCTTCCGAGCACGTAGGCTAATGAGCCGACATATCTTCACGTCATTGCCCTTATGGCCGCAATCTTCAATGCACATTTGCAGCATGTCGACATTCGAAAGCCTTATCGTGGATAGTGGCGGCGCTATACGATTTGTTCGTGAACCAGTTTACGCAAAGACCGCCCTTGGTGCAACGCGCAATTACTGCACTTACGCGCACATGAATAAAGGCAACATACCCATCGATGCCTCACGAAAGCAGGAGAGCAGTGGAATATCCAGAGCATGCAGATCTTAGCTTTCGTCCTAAGCCATCGAAACAGAAAAGAGATATGAATGACCGCAAGAGAGAAAAAAACCCCGCATGCTGCTGCTTAACACAGTGCGCCTCAGATAAATAACGAAGTGCCCGCATTTAAAATTCACCTGGCCTTTTGTCCGAGTCTCAAGTACCTGGAAAGCGTTTTTCTTTTAATCAATGACCCCAATGTTTCCTCTATTCGCTACATGGACGTATTTTAGCGTACTCTGCATTGCTGGTGGCGTTAATTTTTTGTTTCTCATTTCAATATTTTATCTCGTGCATTTGCCAAAACTGGTAACGTAGATTTGAAAGACAGGCAACATTCCTGAAAAATGACTTGTTTGAAAGGTAATATATTGCTGTAGATGCCAGAAATGTGGTCTGAATATGAAGCCCATGAGGCTATTTCAGCCAGAATGAAATGGGGAAAATTAAAATCCCCGCCATTGTTTCTTTCTTTTCCGCAGAACTTTCTTCATCATATCATACTTTTTGACAAACTCACAATGATTTCCTGATAGCGATGCGACGGGCTGCTGCGTTTGCAGTATGCACTAATATTTTAATAATTTAAGTGCAGCAGTTGGGCACATCCTGCACTCAAGTTTTCTTTGTTGGCTGGCTTCAATGGTAAGGCGGCGCGGCGATCGGCTCGTCCTTCAGCGCCACCGTGTGTGTTCCACGAAACACCGAGGCGGCAGCTTCTACGGAGGCATGGTTTTTCGGCGCTCGTTTGAAACGTGTCGGTCGTTCTCAATTGCGGTTTTGAGGCAATCGAAAGCACGGAAGCCCATTTTGGACCACCGACGCTTGCGAAATGTCGTGAAATTTACAACTACAACCATGTATATCGTGTCTAAAACGATAACCGCACGGACATCGCTGCGAGGTGCCTAAATGAAATTATGGGCATTTAGGTGATAGGACCACGGTCTAAATATGAGGCATGCCGTAGGGGTGGACTCCGGAATAATTTGTACCACCTGGGGTTCCTTAATGTGAACCTAAGTTTAGGTGCACGGGTGTTTTCGCATTTGGCCCATGGAAATTAGGCTGTCGTGGCCCGGTTTGGATCCCGTGACCTCGCGCGTAGCAGCTAACAACATACCCACTAAGCAACCACCGCAGTTCGCGAAGTGTTTATCACAACAAAGCAAACATGCTTACGACGTCAAACTCAAAGTAAGTTAACAAATGAGTATGTTATGACTCTTAAGTGAGCAAATACGGCCGTGGACGTTTTTCAACTGTCAGATGTTGTTTCATTACTTGGGGAGTGCCTTGCACCTCACAATTCTAGAGGATTTGGCGAAATGGCACTTAGGTGGTTTTTTCTCGGTTCACAAAAGTGCCTCGAACATATTGTAGTAGTGTCGTAGGGGCTCAAATGTGACAGGGCGTTACTGCTAAAGCATAACAGAGAGCAATCAGTTAAATCAGCGTAATCAGCAATCTGTGAGAACGAGGTTGGTCGAAAATTATGTCATCATGCACTGATATGAAACGCCATGACCACTGGCGAAGGAAGCCTTCCTCCTCAAAGGAGAACAACTCCTTTGACAGAAACGATAGCAGCTCAGAATAGAGCCTCTCCATAAGTGGAATCACAGCGTGGTGAATCACAGTGGCCACGGTCTCGCACTGAAATGCAGCTGTGTTTAACACTGGTGGTCCGTGGCTCAACCGCACGCCTGGTAACATGTAAGAAGTTTTTGTGCCAAGCGAATAGCAGGCGGTTCACGCGATCCACCGCGAGAGCATGGTTGCCCAAGCGCGGCGCGACCGACCAGTTCTGTACTGCCAGACCAGAAGAAGGGACCAAGAAGGGACTGCAAGGACTTTGTAACCCGCAATGGTGGCTGTACAACATGACAAGCGTACCACATTCGGCCGCAAAATACTGATTGTGATAAGTACCTTCTTTCTCATAGGGATAGATCATAGCCTCAAATATCCAGAATACTTCGCCTAACATATTCAAGAATTGAGTCACACAGTCAGATATACTACCATGGGTGTAATCAAGGACTAATATATCAAAAGAATCACTTTTTTGAAGACGGAAAAGGGGAATTAGGCGCGTCTGTGGTGAACCTATGAACAAATAACGACATTTTGAAAGATTTAGCGCAGCACCTGAAATACTTCTGTACTCATTGAAAATTCGAAGGCTACCAGGATCAGCTATCTTCATTCCTGAGATACAATGTTATGTCGTTTACGAAGGCGGTCACTGTCACAACACCGGTACCAGGCAGTGGGAGGCCGCACACATAAGGGGCTCTCAGTATTGAGCGCCGAAATGGCTCAAGACTGACCACAAAGAGTACTGGGGATAGAGGGCACCCTTGACGAACATCTTGAGTGACGTGAAATAGTGCATTTTCACGACCATCAAGAAAAATTTTCTTCGGGTATTTGTATAGGTAATCCTGATAAGTTCAACAAGATTTGATGAAAAACCGAACGAGGTCAGTGCAATAAATATGTAGCTAGGTTCGTGGCGATCGACGGCCTTTTCTTCATTTTAGTGAAACTAAGAGACCACGTGCTGACCTGCTCAGTGTCTACGTCATTATTTCATGCGTAACAAACGAGAGATTATGTATCTCTCTGCCTGTGAGTGAGCATGCTTGATGGTGTACTATTAAGAAAGGCATCAGGCTTCCCAAACGTTAAGTGGCAACAGGTGTGAGGGTTCTGTAGTTAACGTCGAGAAGCGTGATTGGCCTCCATTCTAACCGAAGAACTGATGTTGGATCGCGCTTAGGTATCGGCACAAGACAACCGTCGCGAAAGCTAGACCGGAAATCAAAGTTTTCGAAGGAGCGGATAGTGACAGACACGAAAGCGGCACTATTATCTTCCCAGAATGTCGGATAACACTACAGAGGCAGGTGTGTTTAGAAAAAGTTTATTTCAACAAGAGACTATACGAACACTGAGTCATAATCACGGCGCAACTCCACCAGGAATTTAATATATGCAAAAAGAGAAGCATTGTATATACAGCACGTTTTTAAGTAGTGTCCGAGTCCCCACTCACAAGCATATAATTCCATAAGTTGACGCAAAAACACTACGATCGTGCGACGGCGTGCATGGAGCCAAATTTCACATATTCCCACGTAATACTCCTTTCTTCTAGCTCCGCTAGTTGCACAGGCTGCCTCTGAAAATTTTTCTTAGCCTAGCCATCCAAACTTGATATATATATTTATTTTCAAAAATCGTCAGAGTTAGAATCTCACAAAGCACGGAAGTTTAATTTGAAAGAGATATGACTGATCCCTCTTTCTCAGAAATCGGCATTAAAAGAAAGTGAAACATGTCTTCACACAAGCTGTGCATGTTTGTTGACTGACAGTCCGCTGGCGCGAAAGGAGCACAATTTGCGGGTGCACCACGGTTGCAGATTAGCTTGACGCTCGGCTTTCTTTTGCCGAGCGACGACCTGCTGCCGAGTCGCTTCGGCGAAAGTACGAGCATTTTGGACCGGCTCCTTAGGGTCTTTGGAAGCCAGCTGAATTACGACGCGCTTAACGTCTGCAGTGCGAGTGGCAGAGTTCGACGCGTACGGCGCGAACAGACGAAGGCGTGCTTTTCTTGCTGGGGTGTTTCACGAAACATAAAAGCGAGATAAGCCCGTCGACAACGTTGCCTTTCGGCGTCGGTTAACATTTACTGTTAACGGTTCTCTTCGTTGGTGCTATCGCAAGGGAAACCGTAGCCGACGTGCAAGCACGGCTGACGCGTGTTAAAGCTTCACTCCGTTGGTGACGAGGCCTGTCAGGATTGGAGGCTCAATCCCATCGCTCGTGGTCCGTTGTCAAGATTGGAGTCCGGCATGAATTCGAAGGTAGCTGGCCCATGCCGTCGTCCAACTTATCCACGCTGAGGACGTTGATGAAGGGAAGAACTCCTTCTCATCGAGAACGAGGAATATGGGTTTATTTACAATATTTATATCAGTCTAACATGACTGCTTCAGAAAAAGAGTGTCAGTGCAACATGACTGCTCAAGAGAAGTGTGTCGATCATCCGCACAACAGCCGTTTTTAAACACTCGGTCCACCGGCGATACAAGGCGGCGAATGTTCATTTCGTCATCGCAAAACTAGCCACCTCCCGCGATGCAAGGTGACGCGAACGTTCGTTTACTCATTGTAAATTCGCCGCTGCCCCGCAGAACCGTTTACGCACACAAAGGCACACACATTCCGATGTCCGGAGCCGACGTCAGAGGGGAGTCGTTCCGGGTACCTCGGAGCCATTCTGAGTAGCTCGTTGTCCTGCGTCCCGGTCGGCGCGTGGGAAGCAACAAAAAACGGCTTTCCCGCGGCAGCTCACGCACGCGCAGCAGATCAGGTCCGCGCTGGGGAGTTCGGGCACAATAGTTCGTCCGTCGAACTCATTCCGTCACAACGGCGATAGGGCTAGAGGATGGCGGCGGTTTTCAGCACAAAGCCCGCTTCATCGAACGCATCCTAGCTGAAGCGACGGAGAGTGGGGGATGTGCGTCTTGTTCCCCAGTCGTAATTGGGTGGTAATCCCGCATTGCAGCTCGCCATTCTTAACAGCCCTCACCGACCAATCGGACGCGGAAGGCAAACCATGTGCGGAAACTGCTTAGCCAACCCAGAGCAGTGCCTACACCGCCTACACCGGGTTACACCGGCTAGGAGCCTCCGTTGCACTGACACTTGTGAAGCGCTCGCTGTGGGCGCTGGTTACAGTAATGATGCGGTACTTCGCTTCCCTGCTCCTAGATGGCGGAGCCATCCATGTAAAAAAAGAGCGTATTTTACGCGTTTGCGGTGACACCCGTTACGGGAAGTTGATTGCAGAACCCGGCATAAAACAGTTTCTTGTTAAAAATTCAGAGCAGATATGCCACGTCTGATTTAAACTTTAATCAAGCGAAGCTTTCTTTGCCTTTTCTTTCGACTTGCCCACTGGTGGTGCTGCTGTGGGCTGCTGCTGTCGCGCACACCGTGTCGGGGGGTGGTTAAGAGTGTGTATATATATGACAGGCGCGAGTACGAGAGGAAAGGCGACGGGAGAAACTCTATTTCATCCCACCGCGTCTGATGTGGTCAATACCTTCTGGAGCTCCCTGGCCGTCGCCACATAACCCGCCTAAACGCTGTAATTATGCGTGACTTCGCTCACAAGCATTGCAGAAAGTGCAGCGCTTCCTGTTGCGACTCCAGAGGTGGAATAGATAGAAAAATGTAGGAACAAGGTAGGAGAAGCGGAAGTTCCCATGCAAGAGAGCGTGGGCCACGTAAGAAGGCATGGAAAGCCTACTACTATACAACAGCGCTTGCGGGGACACAGGATAAGCTTAAGTTCAAGATACGGTACAGTACGCCACTGCTATTTCTGAAATATTAACGCCGCTAAATGTGTCAAATAGGCAACTTACGAAGGGCACGCAAAGCAGAGCCACAATAACTAAAGTGTACCGCAGAGTCCTGGACTCAATACGGAAGCGGTCGACCGTCAAATCAACACTTCTGGGCCGCCGCGTTAGCTTTGCAGCTATGGCATTGCTAGAAGGCGTGGATTTGATCCCTATCGCGCTCAGCCGCCTTTCCAGGAGGGTGAAATAGAAAAGGCACGTGGACTGAGATTTTGGGACACGTTAAAGGACATGACGGTGTCAAAATTTAATCCAGAGTCCGCCACTACGACGTGCCTCACAATCCGAGTGTGGTTTTGCCACGTACAGCCCCATAATCCAATTCGAGATTAGTACTTCTGCCACAGTGCTATGTGTTATGTGAGGCAATGACAATGCTCAACCCTCTCAGAGGTTATAAAATATGGCTTACAAAAACTGCATAAGCAAACACCTGTCCCTAAGTGTTCTGTGTACTACGCAGACAAACACCAGTGGTACACACAAAGGTAACGTATAACATCAACTCACCACCCTCGTGTTAGACTAAACGCTGAAGAAATTAAGCTTTAGCCGTCAACATCACCGCTAATTATCGTCCAACCATCCAGCACCGAAAAGCTTCGCTTACATCGATTCCCACAATCCGTGGGATCCGCATAAATTTTATTACCCACAATTCTATGGGAATTCCCGCAGTGATTCGCGACATCTACTCTCACGGAGAACCTTTTCTGACAACAGTGATGTTTAGCGCCTCCGGTATATAGGCGTAAATTCAAGTAAGCTGGGCGTTCTGCTGGATGAGCAAAATCGCAATTGTGAATGCCCTGCTCGGTAGGCACGTGGTAGCGCAGAATTCAGCCAGCCAAACACAGAGCTGATGTTGCTCTAACCAAATGTAAAACGTATTAAACCTTTGAAGAGACAACATGTTGCGGATTATGCGGCTCTCCGAAATTTACACCAGCAGCAGAAAGAATACACTTGCTTACTGCTATGTTAGCTCTGTGTTTGTCTGACAGAGCTGGTTGCGACGAGGTGGCGGCACCATGCATGCCATTCACGTTTACACCACTCAAACATCCGGCAAATCAAGCAGCGCCCTTGCACTTGAACTTGAACTTGAACTTTGCATTTACTCTCCGACGAGAGTAAATCAACGGAGGCATTGCGCACAGAAGCAAGAGTGAGCCTGAGAAACCACCCGCACTTTAGTCCAAGTGAGTTCAAGCTCGGGAACGGAAAACCGAAACCCTTTGCTTGCAACAGCTAAATAGGAGTAAATACACCACTGAGAGTTGATCTGTCTTTCGGCTTTTGCCTTCCGCCCCTGCGCAAACGCGAAACAGTCGCACGTGGACGCAGCGTCGATTCAACGTCTGTTACAAGGAATCTAAAGCGTTCCCAAGCGTCGTGGGACTACTTAGCATCGTAGAAGATTTGCAGAAGCTCCGACCCCGTAGACCTCCCTTCTATGCCATAGAAACTAGACGCAAGTACAAGCACCCTGTTTCGGCGAGATGGCGCTGTAAGACTTCCATTTATGACGCTGGTGTCCCCGGCAACGACGGCCGCTTTTCGATGGGCGATCAATGCGACAACATCCGTGTACTTAGATTTACGTGTACGTTAAAGAACCCCATGTGCTCCAAATGGTTCCCTAGTTCCCAACTACGGCGCGCGTCACAATCAGATCGTAATTTGGCACGTAATACCACATTATTTTTTGTAACACTGGGGTGGCGATGAGGAAAAATCCGCCTTCACTCTACCGTAGAAAAGTGGATGCGCAGCGAAGCTGTTGCTGATGTTACGCGACCTTACACAAGGACCATCGCTGCCACAAGCGATGTACTTCACGCGCGCGCGCATGTGTGCGGAAGTGGAGCATTCATTCTCATTTTGGAGGTCCTCCAATTGCTTTACGAACTAAATTATTGTTCAGTTGTAAACTCCGTCAGAAAATGCATGACGTACCATTTTGTTGTGAGTCGAATACGCGTTGTTATTCGAATATACAAGAAAACATAAATCTGTTACTCAGGAACTGAAAGGGAAAGTCCTTTTCCAGCTGCCGTTTGAAGTTGGTGTGAGTGGCCTCGGCCGCAAAGTGGAGGCACCGTTTTGGACTGAGTTTGCCGTAATGTAAGTTAAGGTCGGCGCATTCGGTGACCGACAGATGCAATGGGTGAACACGCACTCAACAAAGACGGGTACATCCTGTGGCCACGCTCCTGATGCACGCGCGCACATGCTCGAAAGTGCAGCGAACATTCTTGTTAGTGTACGCCCTCTGCCTAGCACAATGGTGTTATTGGGCTAATTTGATTTCTCAACGAAACATTCGCAAGAAAATTCGTAAGGTAGGGCTTATACACAACCTGCACACATGATAGCACCGGATTGTAATTCGAGAAACCATATTTATGTGATGCGGAAACTCTAACGGCAAAGCCTCTTTACCAGCTGACGTTTACTTCTTGAGTGGGCACAGACCGAAGAAATCCGACCAACTACAGATGCTCACGGCTTCGCTGTAAAACGTTCCTAAACCTTAGCGGCGCAGCCGCGGTCTTGTTGAACGGGCAGGCCCATGAGAACAACACGTACAATTTGGCACTCGAGCTAACTTCCAAACGAATCGTCTAGGGTATACCTCTCGGAGATTCACTCCGGGACATCACCGTCCAGGTCGCTACACCGAATTATTCTGCCGCGATCACTGCGAAACAACTCCGCAATACCACCACGGTCATCGTGTTCTTTTCTGGACTAAAAGTTCCCACCTTCATCAGCTACGGAGACGCAGTCATCATGTGTGCGATATACAGAAAACAAGTCGACCTGTGCCACCAATGCGGCAGACTAGGCCAATGCGTAGACGTGTGCCCCGTCCGTAGGACCACATCTGTGGAGGCTGCGGCACGACCAACCCAGGCTCCGAGCCCCGGTGCTACCACCGTTGCGAACTTTGCGCGGTTGAGTAATTAACAGCCGATAAGAATTGCAAGGCTCGCTTCAAGACGCCATACAAAGTCAAGATACAACAATGGGAAAGACAACGACAACAGGAAAAATTTTTCGCTTTGAAGGCTACGAGGGAACCAGTTCGACGCCCTGCCCGGGAGACCAGGCCCCCTTCGCACTCTAGGGCCTGCTGGAGAACCAGAAATTCCAGATCACTGAGCCGCGCACCCGGTCCGGCGCAAACCAGATCCAGGGGCCGTACGTGATCGCGGCCCCGCTGCAGGGGAGGCGAGGCGACCGACACGGTGAGCTGGCCAGACACGTTCAAAGGCTCGTCGCACTGCGGTGGATCTGAGGAGACTGCAGCTTATGGGGAAATGACACGGTGAACACAGCTATGATACCGCGAAATTCACATTTAAGAGAAAATCTCACACCTCACGAGCAAAATCAGGGAACTTAAGAATTCGCGAACGGCGGAGATAATCCCCCCCCCCCCTCCGAGCTCTTGTAGTGGAGGGGTGACTGCAGTAACCCCCGATAACCGCATGGAGGAGGACGACAACCCTCCGCCATCTAAGAAAAAGGGTCCGCCCGTTAGCAATCAAACCAGATCGCAACTGGCCGACCTAGGACAGAAATTAACGGAAATGCAAAACGTACTGTGACAACAAGCAGAAACCGTCGGTAACCTTGAGCTGGCGGTCTGAACCTTATTGCCGAGACTTTACAAATTCGAAAACAACGTGACCAACCAAAGTCTTAATGTAGTCAAACTGCCGCCAGTTACCGCCGCAGGGACCCCTAACACTTCTTCGCATCTAATCAATTCCACAACGCTTCTACAAACACCATAGCAGTATCTCGGGTCGTTCACACCGCCACCCCACGACTAGATCAACATAGGCTAACACGGTCAAAGAGGCGCGCTGACGATATGCCAGCCGAATTACATGAATTGCATGGTGCAATTAACCTCGCTAATCACAGGATTCCTGCTACCGTACCTACTTCTCTTTGACTACGGCTAAAGTCAACACAGCAATATTTTGGCCAATGCTGCACTACGATGTATTTTCCGATAGCGTGGCCGTGCCTGTCACCGAGTATAGGGTTAAGTGGAAGGCACGGAGCTGGTGAGGGCTTGCCGGGTGTAATGGCAGTATTTAATTACGTGATCTTGAGCAAGGTTCTAGATGCCGTGGTTATGAACTCCCAGTGGATGGTTTCTATTGACCTGATCTAAATCTGCGTACGTGGTAGAGTCGTTTAATGACATCTTTTCACTCCGTTTCTTAAAGGCGGTAGTAAAACGAGGTAATGGAGCGCGTTTTACTCCAGCATACCAGAGTAACTTTTTACTACAAGGGAGTTTTCAAAGTGGATGAGCGGTGAAAACCCCAATCTCGGCTAAATTTCGCTAACAGTGCAGCGCACACAAATCTATCAGCCCTCGGCGTACTTTGTCCCCATCTGAAATCGCAGAAGCCTGGCTTAGAGCGCTTGGCGAGATGCTTCTTGTGCTGCCGACCTACGCTATGTACTACACTGTTTCATAAAAACGGGTGGCACTAGGAAAGCTATAAAGACTTCTTTTACGGTTCACGTTGACAACAAAAAGAACGCATCACATCCGAAAGAAAGATACGGCTATGCCTAATGTAATCTAACATAAGTGCCATACTTTTATATTGCAAAATATCAGTTATTCACAACATCGAGAGCATCAGTGATAGGAAATCCTTTGTCACCGATTTCGCATTTCAACACATTTCTGCAGCAAGCGGGCACAATGCATCGCGTGCCCTCACGACGCAACACTTAAGTTGCATTGTAGTACGTTAACACCATAGTTTAATCTGTGACCACGTTTGTCAAGCTTGCTTTTCATCCACAGGATTACGTTTATCCAATGCAGTGGCAGCTTGTCGATGTGCGCTTGGTGCTTGCTTCCCGGCTTCCTGGCACTTTAATTCGCAAGCAAATGCTATAGCATTGACGTGGGAGCGGCCCGCATCAGTCACAGACTAATGCCTCGGGACTTAAATAAAGTTCTTCATACCATACCATACTGCCGGAGTAAGCACGTGCCGCGTGCTTACCATACTTCATTGTAGATGCTTCAACATAAAATATATTTTATTGTTGACACCTCTACGTCCAACCATAAATTTAATGGCCTGATGAGTGCTTGCATACAACGGCTGGCTCAGAGCTGCTTCTTCAACATTTCAACTCGTCAGCAGCTGTACAAGGACAACTTGCATGGAATGCGATCATACACGTGTGGCAGCATTGGCTTGGCATGTCTGGGAGAAGCAGTGGTTTGCACTCCGAAACCGAGGTTCCGTCGCTCGCCTGTTCCCTTCGCAGATTTATTTCCCTCGCTCTTTACTTCTCCTCGCGGTGCTGCTTTGTCTTCCAGCTGTTGTCGTTTTGGTGTTGGATCTAGTTATTCTAGTCGGGTTGTCGTGCACTTATGCGATGTGCATCCAGCTGCGTGTTCATAAATGCTCGTGCTCCACGCGAAAGTACGTGCCACTGGAAGCTTTTAATGCCTGTCACCAAAGCCTTAAGGCCCGGTCACCCTGTTATTTTCAGACAGCCACACTTTTGCCGGAATCTCATTCACAACGAGATCGGTTACAATAACCTCACTAGCAAAAAAAAGAAGAAAAAAACGAAGCGTGGCAGTTTCGTGCTCAATTTCATTTATTGGTTCCTTGAGGATTATCTTTATGCCGTATGGTTATGTTAATCTGTAAGACGGCCATGGGAAGAACGCGTTAATTAGCCTGCTACTTTAAAGAGCGACAATGAGGAGCTAAACGAAACCATATACACAGGAAGCAAAGTGCTACATTAGGCGGCAATACTTGTGTGCCTCAGATCACGGCAGGCGTTCGTTACGCTACAATAGCTGTCGAGGGCTCTTCAGTTTTGATGCTCTAGCCTTTGGAAAAATTACCATAATAGTCATTATCAAGCGTTTTCGCAGAATATATCGCAAACAAAAATTCGGTTAGATGATAAGTGGAACCTTTTCACGAGTCGGCGACGAATTTTCAACCTGCCACCAGTGCCACCGTGATAAGCGCATTCTTCATATCAATATCGACAATCACGCCGCGGGCATCCCCTTCGTCCCCCCATGCAGCAATTAATCTTGCCAAATAACGAAAGTCTCGTACTAAACAACGGTATTTTACACAATAAACAAGTTTCATTCCACTTTAGTTAGCGTCAACTGTCTGAATATCAAAAGAGGAGGTTAGCCTTTGCCGAAGTCGACGGCTGGAATGGCTCTACGTTTCTTCGGTCGTATCCGTTGACTCGGCGAGCACACCGCTGGGCACAATGCGGGCGAGTACAAAAGCTCCTGCGCTGCTGAAAACCGGAATGTCCTCCGACCACCGGGCGAGGTCCTTCCAAGCTTCCCACTCGGCGCTTGACCAGGAAGACCTGCCGTACGCGAACATTCGCTTGTGTTTTTCCAGTAGTCCATAATCCAGGTCGTGGAGGAAGATAACGTTGGTCCAAGGCTCGAAGTGGGATGCGTCGGGCCTGAGAACGAAAGAATCATATTGTTATGTTCCGATACGTTGGTGAAACTTCTGCGTTCAACTTCCCCTCAAACTTTAATTACGGACCCTAGCTGCAATACCCAAACTCTCTGTGAATTCTGCATGAATTGCACAGACATACCGAATAAAGCCAACGGAAATGGGCTCTTGCTTTGGGCGCCAAGATCAGTTATTGTGACAGCAGCCCATTCTTCTAGTCGACAGCGCCATCTTTTGAACAGCAACTTCTTTAAGCTGCGCACAACGTGGTCCTTAGCTACTACAGTATAGTGTTATGACTTCCGAAATACATGCACAGACACCAATTCTGAAATTTAGCTTTCTCGCCAATCGCTTAAGTGGCTCAAAGGCTCCCGCTTTTACCTAGTTCTCCTTTTGCTCATCTTGTTGAATATCATCGCCCGACTTCCCCGTGTTTTCCCTCAACGGGTGTAGGGCTTTCTGCTCTCGAGTATGACGCCGCTGACTCGATATCAGGAAAAAGCGGCCATATTATCATGCTAAAAAATTAGCGCATCTTGGACTATTTTCCAGACGGCATTAGCGTAACCTAAAGTGGACCTTTTGAGCATGTTCACTTGTCGGTAAGGCTCTACATCTAGAAGGGACAGTTATGATATTATGAAAGCTGCTGCGGACACCACAGTATAATTTCTAGCACGTTGAGTTCATAAATTCATTCAAACATCCCAATGTGCCGCAAGTGACTGAGTGTAGCTCTGCCTTGAAATTCTGGCCTACGCCGCTACATTAACGCCAAGTACCAGGCCACACAAAACATTCAGCGTGCTCACATTTAAGGAAGAACACATTGTGTTTAAAGTGATATCTCAGCAAGGAGATCTGAATGCGAAACAGACCAGAAAGTATCAACATTAAACGCCCGTATTGGTTCTCTCGTGTAGATAACTTAGGCGACACCTTGGTGAATGCAAGCGATCCTTAACCACTTCAATACTGCGCCTCTCATAGGCAGATGTTTGCTTTCAAAGATGTATACAACGTCAAACAATTATTACGCGTGATTTTTTATCGCACCTGACAATTTTGTCAATGAGAGCGAGCCAGTCGCCCACAGCCTTTCTCTTGCTGTCATGGAGTTCGTGTAGGCCAACGTAGGCGGGCATCTCTGGTGTGTCAAGAAAGAAACAAAAATAAGACAGAACCGTGAACTACTGCGCCATCACTCTTTCGTTCGTTGTTGAGGATCCACTATTTGCAAGTTTTCAAAAAGCTTGTTTTACATGTACACAAACAGTTGCAGTTGCTAGGGTGCAGCTCGCCATGTAATCGGTAAATCCTACATCGGTGACACTATAATTAGAGAGGTTCGGGATATCTGCATCTACCGCTCTACTGTTACCGCTACTGCCTATGCTACGAGCCATGGGCTCAACCTGGCTATATTCCGTTTCATGCTTATCGAATGCAGCACTGTGGAAGTTGCCCAAGAAGTGCGGTCACGGAAGTCTCACTAAGAGTGCTTCACGGTGCAGTTGATCTTTAAGCTGCCGCGCTATCTGCAGAATACCTATTTCATACAGTAAACTTGAACTTGTGTACATATTATTACATCAAAAGTTGTTTTATTTGGGCACCACGGCGCTAACCAGCAAGTGATGCCGAATGTTTTGGTCACGAGCGTAACTGGTGCGCGTGGAGAAACGCGTCACACCGCGCGTTCAGTGTCAAATCGGTTAACATTCGGAACGCCTTCCCTGTAATATACACAGAATGATTTGGGGCTCCCGCACCGCATGACGGCGTGTGCAAAAGTCGGAACCATGAAATGCGATGAAGCTCGTAAGCTTCACGCTCTTCATCTGGCCTACCATTAAAGAGAAGCGTCTATTTTGCAAGACGCCGTCTTCAATATACGATACATTTTTCTGGTGGAAGTGCTGGGTACATGCTAACACTACCAGATCGAAAACTGTCTACAAGCCCAGTACAAAGTCCGGTCGAGCTAACTCCTGTTCGCATACGCACAAGCCGTCGACTTCAAGGACTGCCACCTGAGCAGAAGCTTCTACCCAATCAAGTCACAAGGATGAGTACATTGATTCCGTCTTCTTCCTCAACGGCGCTCACTCAGGTCATCCTCAACCAGCCGCGAATCCACACGTCCTTTCATGGGGACACCTTCGAGGATCTAGAAGACTGACTCGATCACTTTGAGCCTGTCGCAGAATTCAACAGCTGGACTCCAGAGCGCAAGCTACGCAACGCCTGCGTTGCCTTTGAGGACAATGCGCCGACATGGTTTGAGAACCGTGAGGCGGCCCTATCGATGTGGGATTAATTCCTCCGGCAGCTAACCAGCACATACACCAGCCTCGATTGCAAGTAGCGGGCTGAATCTGCAATTCAGGCGAGAGTACAGCGGCCGAACCAAAGCGCCGCAATGCTTGTCGATGATATGTGCCAACTTTCCCGACGCGCGTTGTCTCCCTCACACCACCATCATTCAAGCCCTCCGTGAGCTACGTGTCACCGGCCGCCTCTTTGACTACATCGCGGCCTTTCTCAGTGACCGCACGCTCAGAGTGCGAGTTGGCGACACGCTCAGTGCCCCTCGCAGCGTGTCCTCCGGGGTTCCCCAGGGCAGCGTGATCAGCCCATTTCTTTTTAACTTGGCTCTGGCAAGACTACCTGACTACATCCCCAAGATGACAGCCCACGAAGTCCGCGTGGCGATCTACGCCGATGACATTGCACTGTTCGCGTGCGGGCCCACTGCCCTCGGCTTCCAAGTGCGAGAATCCCTGCAGTCGGCGATCAACGCCGTCGATGAATATCTCGCCAGCATAGGGCTCCAGCTCTCGGCGTCAAAAACTGAGGCGTTGTTAGTACACCCCCGTGCTCGTGCGCGCTTCGAACTGCCTTGTCTCACGCTGCGCGGAAGCCCCCTCCCGTGGCAGAGAAAAGTGCGCTATCTCGGACTTGACATCGACTGCCGGGTCAACTTTAACGCCGCCGTCTCCCAGCTCTGCAAGAATTCTAAGAAGGTGGCTGGCGCCGCACGCTCCCTGCTCGCCCGTGGTCGTGGTTGTACACCGCAACTTGCGCTTCGAGTTTACAACTCCGTCGCAACAACGCGAGCACTCTATACGCTTCCCCTCACGAACGCCAGAGCCACCAACTGGAACGCCATCGACATGGAGCACCGCACCGTAATTCGTCCACTTTACGGGCTTCCTCGCAACTCGCAAGTAGGAGCAACTCTCGCCGAAGCGGGAGACTGGCCGCCCTCACTTCGCGCACGGAAGCAAGCGATGAACCACATCGAGCGCCTTCAACGTTCGCCACAGGGACAACGCCTCGTTTGTCGCCTCCACACCCTCGAGGGCTCGGGCATGGGCCAGCGTGCCACCGAGTTCAGCGCAGTCGTCGCGTCGACGCCGCAATTCCTACCTCTGCCGGTATCGCCGCACGCCTCCGCGCTACTCGATGTAAACACCACGGTGCCAGGCGTCAAGGCCAAGCGTCGAACAGCTGTTTGTGCTATGCAGCAGGAAACGGCCGCACTGCTACACGAGCGCCTAGGGGGCCGGCTGCTCGTTTACACCGACGGCTCCGTGGGGAGTGATGGTTCTGGTGCTGCAGCGTGCACGGCGCCGGATATTTGCACTACACGGCAGTGCCGCCTTCGTGTTGTGTGGTCGTCGACGGTGGCCGAGCTTGCGGCGATCGACCTAGCCGCTGATCTCCTGCTTCAACAGTGCAGTGTTGTTTCTGCCGCGATCCTTTCGGACTCGCGCGCGGCACTGCGTATGCTGGCGAAGGATTACCTTGGACCTCCGCTGGTGCAGCGCGTCGGCTCAAAGCTCCGCCATCTCGTCAGCCAGGGCTGCGATTTGGCGTTGCAATGGGTTCCAGCGCACATCGGCCTGCTAGGGAACGAAGCCGCGGACGCTCTCGCAAAGCCGGCTCACTCCCTGCGCTTCCCCCTCGCTACCTCGGTCAGCGGCTTTGACGTGGCCAAAGCAACCATTCTGCGAACGCTCCGTGCGCAGCATCCTGACCAGCGCGTCGCCGCGGGTGCGTCACTTCGACTCCTCCCCCGCGTTGGCTTCTCCCGGGCGGACCGCTCTTTCCTGCTTCGCCTGCGCGTCGGCTGCTACAGGACGGCTGCTAGAACGCACAGGCTACAGGGAATTGGCGACCCCGCGTGCAGCAACTGCGCCGATTTGGAGACGCTCGACCATTTGCTACTTCGCTGCCCTGCCTTCGATGCGGAGCGCACGGACTTGTGTACAGTCTATCGGCGACTGGGACTGACTTACGATACGGCGACCGCGCTGCTATTCCCTGCAGCCCACTCGTCCATCGTGAAGCACGCTCTTTCGGCACTGCTAGACTACTGCAATGCGACGCACTTGAGAGCGCGGCTCTGAGCCCCGCACTCACATTTTTTTTTCTTCTTCCCCTTGCCACGTTCGACCTGTCTTTCTCTCCTTCAACATTTTCTTCCCATTCCCCCTTCCCCGTGCAGTGCTGTTGAGGTGTCCTCCTGTGAGAGACAGTTACGGCGCTGCACTCATCTCTTCCGTTTCCTTTCCTAAAATCACTTCACACACACACACGCGCGTATCCGTCCATGCCGGAAGAAAAGAAGCTCAGGAACTTGATGTGCGGTATCAAGCAAGAGTTATTCGGTGCCCTAATACGCAACTCACCAATGAACGTTGCAGAGTTTCTCGCAGAAGCCATATCAATGGAAAAGGCACTGCAGCAGCTAACAAGGCAGTACAACCACGGCGTGTCGACCCTACCACGTGACCCTCTCGCTGTACCCCTGGACAATACCGACACCTTGCAGGAGCTGATTAGGCTTGTTGCTCGAGCAGAGCTCCAAAACCTTCAGGTGGCTCCGGCATCGGTACAGCGACTCGCTCTGGCTGAAGTCGTCCAGGAGGAAATCAGGCAGGCAGTCCACGTGCTAGAGCGAAGCGAGACATCAATGCACGAGGTACGGGAACCACAGCCTCGCATGTTGTAAGCGGAAGCTGCACGAAGTTCGCGGTCCCCGATTTTTCGCGATGTGAGCGGCGTGCCGGAATATTATGGTTTGCGCGCCGTTCAAGAAGCAACTGGTGACTTCAGGCTTCGCCGCACGCCATTCATGGCTGCAACACGACAACCCCGCAAGAGTGACCTATGGCGCACTGCAGACCGGATGCCCTTGTGTTTTTATTTCGGTGAAGCCGATCACCTCTAGAGGACGTGTCCTTGCCGCCGAGCTGGGCTCTGTGGATTTTCACTGAATGCGCCGTGCCCGCGCAATGGTGAACGCCCCCTAGAGATTGAAGCATACCTCGCGGACGCCAGAACCTCGTTTGCCTGACGATTTTGTGAACCCCGGCCACCGTCACCCGCCCCAAACTGGTATTCCAGCCCCCTCTTCACGGCGAGAGCAATAAGGCGTCACTCACCCAGCCCTACCTTCCGGAAAAACTAAGTCCAGCGACCTGCGGAAGTGAAGTCGTTGACGTTGCGAACGCTGAAAATCCTCCAATTCGACGACCGCGATATGACGTAATTGAGACCCAGTGAAAGCAGTGTAGTTCGGTGTCAGTATCTTGCGACGTACCAGTTACCATGGATGACCACGAAGTCACGGCGTTAAACGACACGGGGGCGGACACGTTTGTTATGAGCCAGAATCTCGTGCGTATACCGAACAATATATTGACGCAATGGACCGGAACTCAGCTTTGTACTGCAGGAAGGCACTTCTTAACTCCACTGGGCCGGTTAACATTCAGGTCTTCACGTACGTCGGCGATTTCGTCATTCTTCCTGAATGTTCAAAGGACCTTATACTCGGCATGGATTTCCATCAAGCGAATGGTGCCATCATCGACCTGCAAAAGTCCAGAGTCAGCTTCGCTACTACGCATGTCATAGCGAACAGTAATCACAACGCCCGTGACATCGCGTAGCTGACGATCACGTCACATTGCAACCCAAGAGCAGCGTGCTTACCCTTGTCCGATGCGACAAGGAGGACGACGCCAAAGGAATTGCTGAGGCAAGCATGCCCCTGCTTCTTGAGCGCCACATTTGCATAGCCCGAGGGCTTCTTCAGGTGCGAAACAAATGTTCAGTCGTTTTGCTAACAATATTTAGGAACGAGTATCGGCATGTACCGCGAGGACCGACAATCGCATTTCTCCGCGAATTCATTGATCTTACTGGCATTGCCACATTGGAAACCGCATGGTCTCAGCAGTCTGAGTTATCCAGCATAAAAGAACGTATTCACGCTAGCGGCGCTCCGGAGTTCTGCCTTAGGGGATCTCCTTGGCTATAATTCACGCCTTGTAGGGTGATGAGGGTGAGCCATTCACAGTGGAAAATCGTTACAGTTCAGCCCATACCGTGACGTCATCGCACGGTACTGACGTCCACATTAAGAAGACGGTCGCCTCTGACCTTACACCTGCTCAAGGTGAAGCTCTTTGCCGCAATCTTGAAGGCTGTCGCGACATTTTTGACTTTGACAATAGACCCTTAGGTTAAACGTCCGTCGTGACCCATCGCATAAATACTGGCGATGCGAACCCTATTCACCGACGTCCATACCGTGTTTCTGCGTCGGAACGAGCTGTTATCTAACAGGAAGTCACAAAGATGCTTGCAAACGACCTTATCGAGCCTTCCTGTAGTCCCTGGGCATCTCCCGTCGTACTTGTCAAAAGGAAGTATTGAACGTGGCGCTTTTGTGTAGATAATCGCCACCTCAACAAAATCACAAAAAGGACGTGTACCCTTTGCCACCTATTGATGACGCTCTAGACTGCCTGTACGGTGCCACCTATTTTGCGTCTATCGACTTACGGTCCGGCTACGGGCAGGTATCCGTCGATGACATGGACCGAGAGAACGCTGCATTTGTTACTCCTGACGGCCTTTATCAGTTCAAGGTGATGCTTTCAGTCTCTGTAACGCGCCCCCCACCTCCGAACGAATGATGGACTCTTTGCTTCAGGGGTTCAAGTGGTCCACCTGTTTGTGCTATCTGGACGACGTTATAGTTTATTCGCCCACATTCGACACGCATCTAGACCGTCTTTCAGCGATTCTTGACGTGTTCCTCCGAGCCGGCCTCCAGTTGAGCTCGTCAAAATGTCATTTCTCTCGCCGCCAAATCGCCGTCCTTGGACACCTCATGGACGCCCGAGGCGTGTGACCTGATCCGGACAAAATTCGCGCCGTTACGAATTTTCCTGTTCCGAAGCCTACCAAGGACGTTCGTAGTTTCGTAGGGCTGTGCTATTATTTCTGACGCTTTGTGAAGGATTTTGCGACCATCGCACGTCCCCTTACCGACCTCTTGAAGAATGACGCCCCTTTTTCTTGGGGTTCTGACCATGCCGCATCTTTCTCGCAGCTGACTACTCTCCTTACCACGCCTCCAATTTCGGCCCACTTTGACCCGTATGCCTCAATGGAAGTTCGAACTGATGCCAGTGGTCACGGCATAGGAGCAGTGTTAGCACAGCGCCAGCGTGGACATGATCGCGTTATAGCCTACGCCAGCCGACTTCTATCACCCGCAGAGCGCAATTATTCAATCACAGAGCGCGAGAGCCTCGCTCTTGTGTGGGCTGTTGCGAAATTTCGTCCATACTTGTACGAACGCCCCTCCTGTGTCATCACTGATCACCACGTTCTCTGCTGGCAATCCTCGCTCAAGGACCCCACGGGGCGACTCGCTCGCTGGGAGTTACGCCTGCAAGAATATCCTTTCTCCGTGGTATGTAAGACGGGACGCTTGCACCAGGATGCCGATTGTTTGTCCCGCTACCCCGTCGACAAAACCGCCTGATGCGGACGCCATCGCTTGCGTTTTCTCTGTGTCCCAGTTGCTTCAAATCGGCAACGAGCAACGGCGCGATCCTTCATTACGCGCCCTCATCGACCGTCTGGAGTCAACTCCTGGCGACGCCTCTCTCCGGATGTTTCTCCTTAAGGAGGGGACATTATACCGCCGCAATCTCGATTCGCATGGCTTTGACCTTCTGCTCGTCATTCCATCGCACCTGCGTTCGACTGTCCTCCAGCAACTTCACGATGCTCCCTTGGCTGGACACTTGGGCGTCTCGCGCACATACGACTGTGTACGCCGTCGATTCTTTTGGCCGGGTCTCGCGCGCTCCGTGCGGCGCTACGTTGCCGCTTGTGAGCCCTTTCAGCGCCGGAAGAAGCCCTCCACACCTCCAGCTGGATGTCTCCAGCCGATCGACATCCCACCTGAGCCCTTTTTCCATGTTGCTCTAGACCTTCTAGGACCATTCCCTCTCTCGGTCTCCGGAAATAAATGTGTCGCCGTCGCTACCGATTATGCTACGCAGTACGCAATCACCAGAGCTCTGCCGACAAGTTGAGCTACTGACGTTGCTGACTTTCTGCTCTATGACATCATTCTAGCGCACGGTGCAGCACGCCAATTACTCATTGACCGCGGTCGCAGCTTTCTGTCGGCAGTCGTCGAGGACATCCTCCGCTCCTGCTCGACAAAGCACAATTTCAGCACGTCCTACCACCCCCAGACCAACTGCCTCACGGAGCGCCTCAACCGGACCATCACCGACATGCTTTCCAAGTACGTTGCGACCGACCACCACGACTGGGATCTTCACTTACCATATATGACGTTCGCGTATAATTCATCGCGTCATGACACCGCCGGCTATTCACCGTTCTATCTCCAATATGGCCGAGAACCCGTGTTGCACTTGGACACTTTGCTGCACTGGGCCACACGTTCCGCCACTGAATACGCCCGCGACGCGATCGCACACGCCGACCACGCGCGCCAGCTCGCCCGCTCCCGTCTCGAGGCCTCACAGGATCATCAGAGATGCCTCTATGATTGCCACCATCGTGACGTGCACTTTTCTCCGGGTTTTCTGGTGCTTCTCTGGTCACCCGTTCGCCGTGTAGGCCTTTCCGAAAAGTCGCTGTCGCTCTACACTGGCCTTACCGTGTGGTACGACAAGTGACCGATGTCACGTATGCAATCATCCCCGCCGATCTCTCAGCGTCATCATCAGCTGCAAGTGACATCGTTCACGTGGCAAGACTAAAACCCTACCACACACCTTTCACCGCGGATGTGTAGATTAAGCACCGAGACGGTGCTTCTACAGCCGGGGGTGATGCTACGGAACAGCCGCCACAGTGTGGCTGCACTTAGGACGCCGAAGACGACGTGTTTGCCGTTTTGATATAGCGCCGCCATTTTGGCCTCCGTGAGCTTACCTGTAAATAAATTGTAAATAGTATTCGGCTTCAGCTTCACGTAACAATATTCTTTTAGATGGCCAAAAGGTGGTTTCACTATCAAGACCACGAGGCTATTTCAGCCTTCCGCTAATCTTTTCGTTGCTGTTCGACTTCTTCAAGTATTCCGCTGCTTGTTTACGAAGGTAACTCAGCAAAAGCACATCACATTTTATCGGATATGGCTGCAGTGTGACTCATCTTCTACTGTTTAAAAATACAGAGCGCTGTTCTTTCTAGAGTTTGTACCTATAAACACGGTCAACAACACTTCGCCCATTTCAACTTGATTTCCGGATTTGCATTAACAATCATACAGTTTTTAACCGTGCTCAACCAACTCTCACATAAATTAAATGCTAGGCTGCAGAGTACTAGTGAGAGATAAAAATGTAAATCCCCGCCATTTTTTCTCTCTTTGCCGAACCACATGCTTCATCATTTCATACTTTGTGACAAACTCACAATGATTTCGTGATAGCGATGCGAAGGGCTGCTGCGTTTGCAGTGTTTACTATTATTTTATTCATTTAAGTGCATCATTTCGGCAGATCCTGCACTCAAGTTTTCTCTGTGGGCTGCCTTCATTGGTAAGGGGGCGTGGCGATCGGCTCAGCCTTCAGCGCCACCGTGTGAGTTCCGCGAAACACCGAGGTAGCCGATTCTACCGAGGCATGCTTCTGCGGCACTCGTATGAAACGTGTCAGCCGTTCTAAATTGCGGTTTTAAGGCACTCGAAAGCATTGAGGCCCATTTTCGACCTCAGACGCTTGAGAAAGGACGTCAAATTTACGGCTACAACCATGTTCATCGTGTCTAAGTAAACAGCACAGATATCGCAGTGATGTTCCTTAATGAAATTATGGGGTTTTAGGTGCCAAAACCACGATACGATTATGAGACTAGCAATAGCGGGGGCTCCGGAACAATTTGCACCTGGGGTTCTTTAAAGGGAGCCTAATTTTAAGTACACGGGTGTTTTTGCATTTCTCCCCCATCGAAATTAGGCCGTCGTGGCCGGGATTTGATCCCGTGACCTCTCTCTTAGTAGCCCAACTACATAGCCACTAAGCAAGCACCGCAGGTCGCGAAGTGTTTGTCTCAATAAAGCAAGAATGCTTACGACGTCAAACTCAAAGTAAGTTAACAATTTAGTATTTCATGCCTCCTAAGTGAGCAAATACAGCCGTGGACGTTTTTGAACTGTCAGATTTCGCTACATTACTTGGAGAGTGCCTTGCACCTCACAATTGTAAAGGGTTTGGCGAAATGGTAAGTAGGTGTATTTTTCTCCGTCGACAAAGTGCCTCGCGCATATTCTAGTAATGTCGTGCGGGCTCGAATGTGTGAGGGCATTACGGCTGAAGCATAATAGAGAGCAATCAGGTGAAAGTATACAACGTGAAGACTGAAAAAAATATGCTCTAGCGCGCGAGAGAGAGAGAGATGCTAATTTTCGAATACTCGATGTGTGCTGCAGTGTACTCCAACCTTAGTTCTGTTCTTCTAAGCGCGAGAAAACATCGGCACGAATGAGCCCGGTTCCTGCAGTCGCGTCTTGATCTTCAAGCAGGAAGAAGCACAGTGCGTACAAAGCTCCAGCACGGAGCGCTTACGAAGCCAGGTTGGACACGTAACAACATTTGCGCGATAATGGTTTTTTTTTTAGCAAGACGTTGTTTTTGCATTTATCTAAGTTCGCTGAACAGAAATTCGCAAGGCCGACACTAACCGCGACGATCCACTTCATCCATCCGGTTGCTTCCACCGGTGTTGAAGGGAAGCGGTACAATATGACACCGACATTTCCTTCGAAGTTGTCATTATCCTTAACGAAGCAGTATCTCCGCTTGTTCTTGTTGTTCACACTTCTTACGGAGGAGCTGCCAAGAAACCACGGTGAATTTAATGGAAAAGCAGGCTTTCAGGTGGAGCTGAGCACGACACGCACAATGGTGAAATGACGGTGAGGGCCTACTGGCGGGTGCTCAATGCCGCTGCTAGGTGGCGCGACATGTACAGGCAGATTTCATTGCAGGGTGCCCATAGGTGAGATTATATCTGGTGGCGTCCCTGCCGGCGCAATACCATACATAAGAGGTGAACTGATGAACAAAGAATATTTCTTCCCCAAGCCTACAGGTCGTCCCAGCATCTCGACCATATCAACGACCTCCATTTTGGATGAACAGCCGCGCCAACTGTTGGCAGTGAAAAATGCGAACACTTATCGGGGACGTGTCACGACATCATGGCCGCTGTTCAGAATAAAAGCTGGGCATATATGGCAAATGCCGTTGAAGCCGCAGCTTTGTAGTTGTGACTACAAACCACGCTAGGCACTTCGACGCTCGACTAATTACGTATATGTAGCAGCTTCAAGTTATTCTCACGTACCTATTCCGGGAGATTGGTCAAGAACCCGTTAGGTCAAACTAAGGTATTCTAATAGCTATCCCGAACAAACCCTTCAGTTCCTCCACGGGAGCTTAATAATGGCGGGAACCAAGGGGTTCCATGTTTAGTAATCATCGTATGATGCCAGCACAGAATGGAAAAAAAGGGATTATAGGTATATAAATATTTTTAAAGTTTGGGAGAAAACACGCAAGATAGAGTGGAAGAATAATCACGTTGATGCTAAAGGGAGTCGAGTGGCGAAACTTGCCATTTCTCGGTCGCGTCGTATGCTGGCGACGTATTGACTGCCTCCAGTTTCATTTCCTTCTTTACGAACATAAATCCTAAAATAAAGAAATACTTCTCCTATAAATATCTGTACCTCCGTAGAAAAACAAAACAGTTCGTTTCCCCAAACCTTTCCTGGGGCTCTTTGTTTGTTTGCTTGGTATTTTTACAAATATCGCCAAGAATACCGGTCACAAATTGCCACCCGCGTACAGAGTGTTTCGGCGAACACTTTCAAAAATCTTTAAAGGTTGACTGTGGCAGATATCAGAATTCTAGTTTACCAGCTTGTCTACTTGACGCTACGGACAGTACTTGCACAAAAAATTTAGATTCAAAATTTGAATGAAAAGTACATTCTCGACGCAAGTTATACAAAAGATTATCAGCGGCTTTTCCTGCTCGCATGCAGGACAAACACAAAAGACTCCCGCTAGGGTCTCGGGTGCTAGAATAATGTTCACAATTCATACCGATCTCATTGCGACCACTTTCCTTCGGTTTTATTCTGCTGCAGAGGAACATTTCCCGAATGTTTTGTTTACGAACAGAGGGCGCCACCGGAGACACTGGCGCAAATTGCTGGGCATCAATCTTTCTTCTAGGTTGGCCCTGTCGGCGCGATGACACGAATCGTTCATTAAATAAGGTGCCTAGACAGTAACTATTTGAGTGTGTTTGCAGACTGCAGGCGTTAGGGGAACATTACATTAAATATTCTTGCCTGCGATGCGTTTGTGCTTAAACGGTAACTCTGGCGTTTTTCTAACCATATTAGGATATGGTCATTTACAAATGGCATCGACAGTCCTGTAACCAGTAATGTGATGAAATTTGCTTAGAAATTCATAAATGATTTTACCAGCTATCGAAACGCGTAGTTTATTAGTTTGTCGCAACAGAACTGCTTGTTGGCCTAGTGGGTGCTTGCTAAGAGACATGTTTTTTGCCGCAATTGAACACTCACAAAAGGAAGACACATAAAGACAACACGGTCGGCACTTCCAACTGATTTATTTTGGGCTGTGACCCAAGAATATATGTATACATACACGCATGCGCTGACTGTTCACAGATCTACGTTACCCAGCGGTCAAACAATCTAGTTTCTGATTTATAGAGCACGATAGATGTATCACTAAAGCAATTTGTTCCTTTCTTTCTTATATAGTAGGCTTCCATCAGCTCATGTGCGGTTTGAAATCTACTTCTGCCAAGAATCCTAATTTCAGAAAACCGTGGTTTGCACAGCAGGTCTTGCAGTGCGCAGGCAAATGTGCCACGCCATCTGGGTAACGTAGATCTGTGAACAGCGAGCGCATGCGTGTATGTATATATATATTCTTGAGTCTCAGCCCAAAATAAATCAGTTGGAAGTGCCGCCCGTGTTGTCTTTATGTGTGTTCCTTTTGTGAGTGGTCAATTGCGGCAAAAAACATGTATTTCATTAGTTTGTCGTCGCGATGAGTCGGCGACGTCTCATCCAACACTATCATAATGTAAACAGGCAGTATGCGTGGTGGTAACTCGAATGAATCGAGTCTGATGATGTCGCCTCACGACGCACGGTGCGTTTACAGAGTTTCTGAGCTTGACAGGCGGTGATTTAAGCGAAAATCTGAGTGACAGTGGTGGTTTAGTCTCTGACGTCATAAAAACAGGATGGCCGGTTGAATGTCATGAGTCGGGAACGCTACCAATCTTTCAAATTCATTTTCAGGAAAACTAAATGACTTGCTGCCCTATTGTTCGGCCCACATAATTAGAGTGCGAAAGAGAACATATATTCAGCCTTTAATTAGGATCAGTGGAGATCTAAAAATCGTCGGAGTTGCCCTCTAAATGGTCGCTAAAGGGAACCACTGCAATTTTGAGAGAGACAAAGGCTTTTTTTAAAACTAGTTCGAACATTACATGATAAAATGTCAGCCAAAATTAAATTTTTTTAGCTTGACGCTAAGCAACACACGCCCGTGCGTCAATGAGACGTCATGATTATCAATGAATTTTAACGCTTAGATATATTAAACTGGGCTCCACGCACTTTAAATGTCACCCATGTACGTACGTCACACAATCATGTTCACGCAAATCCACTAGATCGTGATACTACCTAACTCTAAGAAAGTAGGCTTAGACATTTTAGAAATACTTCCGTTATCAATGCAAGTATGCTCTCGATGACGTCTATTCGTCGTATTGGGGATATTTAGGTTTCATTTCCATTATGAAAGATTTATTTCGTAGTGAACCGGACGGAAAGCTTCGACAAACTTATAGTAGAAATGGTATTGTGTCGAATTGTCCATCAACCAGGCTTTGCAGTTTTGCGCACGCCTCATGTATTCCCAAACATGACAGAAGTGAACATCATGTCGGACACCTGAAATATTGAGCAGAAGCTGAGCAAGGAATGTCGCTTTAAGTCAACTTTTCGACAAGGATACCTGTTATCTTCAGGGCAGCAATAGTTCTCCTTAGCAGCATTTTTATGTAAGCTTAGGTAACTCACCTTCACCTTGAATGGAGAAGACGAGGAAAATACTCCATTGCGTGGTGGACCGCCTATAATAGTTGCGTCCTCGTCGATTGTTGCCTTTAGTGGAAGAACTCAGTAGTTTAAGGTTAAGCCAGGCGAGAGAAAATGACATGGTAGTGTTTACTGCGATAATTTTTATGTTATCGCAGATGAGTTCGGAAAGAAAGCAATCGCTAAACGCTGCGGTGTTTTTCACAGCGAATCTCTCTATTGCTAGTGTCTGGAAAAAAACACGTGTCCGGGACATTGACAAAAAATGCGCCGGTGAGATCAGTCGTCCGACTATTTTCACGTGATGTTAAGTGTCGCGGCAGTAGCCGTGAATGTATTTTTTCTTCGTGCAGGCAGGTACAGAGGGAGGGACAAGAAGGAGGGGTAAGGATCTAACGGTGAGCTGTTGTCACCCTTGCGTGTTCGTCTCGGAAACTGCTGGGCAAGGGTGCATGCGCTTAGGCAAGCACCCTTTCCCAGCCTTTCACGCGACGACGGCAACTGGATGGTGTGCTTCCTGTTGGAACGGTTTGGAATTCAGTTGTACACGGACGTCAATGTGCCGACCACGCGTCACCAGCCGTGTATAGCTTTATGCTTTGGCAAAAACGTGTTTAGCTTAACAGCCTAATTGCTGTTCACTACTCACAGCTGAATGTGTGTAAAGCATGAACCAACTAGTACAGCAACAAATTTTGTTAACACGCTAGCGTAGCAATAGAACCAATCGCGGTGTACCACGGCGACCACAAAACTATTGTCACTAGGCTAACCAATGAGACAAAATAAAGACAGTAACAACCAAACGGTACGTCTATGTTTCTTCATTCCGTCAATATAGCAAAAACTATGTATATCAACGGATTGTGAATATAGTCACCCCAATACAGCTTCGCTGGTTATCCTTTTTCAAAGACTGGCAATGCATTAAATTTTCTGGCGGGGTCCTTGAGCGCTAATTTCTAAACGTAAATGTTCGCACACTGGAAGTCCAGGTGGGAGATCAGCACAACCACGACGTAGGAAGTTGCCAGCCTGACCTCACGGGTTTAACCACGTTAATAAAGAACTTGATCCACGGAGCCATGACAGGGACCTGTTTAGAAAAAGTTTATCTCAACAAGAGACGATATTAACACTGAGTAATAATCACGGTACAATTTCACCAGGGCGGTAACATATGCAAACTACGAAGCATTTTATACATGGCACGTTTTTAAAGTAGTGTCTGAGTCCTCACTCACTAACATATAACCACAAGGACCCACGGAAATTCACATTCACACATAAACTAATTGTCATGTGTATAAAATTATGTTTAATATATACAATGTATACAATGGCTATATACGATGATGATGTGATAAATACATTTTGCATAATTTAGTAATGTTTCTATAATATGTCTATACACAAAAATGATCATCTAACGAGAGCACGCACACTCAGAAAATAATGGCGCATAGATTCTATGCGCATTCAATGACTACATCTGATAGCCTGGCTACAACAACCACGCTGGTCGAAAATCAAGTCATACGCGTCCATCACCCACCGACATGAAACGACATGACCACTGTCAAAGAAACACTTCTTCCTCAAAGAAGAACAACTCCTCTGACAGAAACGACAGTAGCTCAGAGTAGAGAATCTCCAAAAAGAGCAGGGCGACAATGTCCCGAGGCAACAGCCTCACACCAGTTAAGCCAGAAACAAAAGGCCCCCACAACAATTAAATGTCGCGCAACGCAGCCACACGGGCAGCAACCAGATGTAATGAAGCGGTTAACTACAAGGGCACCCAAACCACTATACACGCGGCCATCCCATGTACCCTGCAACGACGTATTGCAGCAGCAGACGTTTAGTGGATTCTTGAAATGGGCAATTGGGACACAGAAAAGATGGGTCTATGACCCCCTTTCTTGTCTGTAACGCATTGGGAGCACTTGCCACACTATACTAGGTGGCCAGGCAGAAATGACGCCATTATCCAACATGACGACACATTATTCAAACGTGCGCGGCACCCTGGGCAAACCAGAGGAAGCAGTAACGATGACATTGCATCTAGATCACGGTTCTCGAGAACTTCTACATCAGGACATATCTCTTGTATGTGGCAATAAAATACCACGGCCGTACTTTAAGATGCCGGTGCGTTTAGAACTTGTGGTCCGCGATTCAACTGCACGTCCGGTAACATGTAACGAGTTTTTGTGCCAAGCGAATAGCAGGCGACTTCACGCGCGGAACACTGATCACGCTGTAACAGGCGGAGCATAAGTTACAGAACAAGCAGCCGGAAACGGACATACAGGGATGACAACACGAACCCACCGCGAGAGCGTGGTTGCCCAAGCGCCGCGCGACCGACCAGTTCTGTACTGCCCAACCAGAAGAAGGAATCTAGAAGGGACTGCAAGGACCTCTATACCCGTAATTGGTGGCGGTGCAACGTGACAAACGTACCACACTCAGCCGCAAAATACTAATTGTGCTAAGAACCGTCTTTCTCATAGGGCTAGATCATACCCTTGAATATCGTGACCATTTCGCCTTACATCTTCAAAAATTGAGAGCCACACAGAGTCTGATATACTTTCATGGATGTAATCAAGGCCTGAAATATGAAAAAAATAACTCTTTTGAAGTCGGAAAAGGGGAATTAAGCTTGTCTGTGCTGAACCAATGAACAAATAACAAGGTTTTGAAAAATTTAGCGCAGTACCTTAAATATTTTCGTACTCAGTGAAAATTCGAAGGTTACGGGATGTGCTTTCTTCATTCCCGAGATACAATCTTACGTCATCGGTGAAGGCTGTCACCTTCACAACATCGCTACCAGGCAGTGGGAGGCCACACTCATAAGGGTCTCTCAGTATTCAGCGCGGAAATGGGTCGACGCTGAGCACAAACCGCACTGGCCATAGAGGGCACCCTTGACAAACACCACAAGTAACGGAATATGGTGCACTTTCACGGCCATCAAGGAACAATGTACTTAGGATATTTAAATAGGCATTCCTAATAAGTTCATATAAATTTGATATGCCGAACGCGGTCACTACATAAATTATGTAGCTATGTTCTAGACAATCGAAGGCCTTTTCTTGATCTAGTGAAACTAAGAGACCACGTGCTGACCTGGTGAGCGTGTACGTCATCATGTCACGCGTAACGAACGGATAACTGCGTGTCTTTCTGCCAGGGACTGAGCATGCCTGATGGTGTCCTATTAAGGAAGGCATCAGGCTTCCCAAGCGCCGGGTGACTATAGATGTGAAGGTTCTGTATTCAACGTTGAGAAGCGTGATTGGCATCCATTCTTCTGGACGAACTGACGATGGATCGTGCTTAGGTATCAGCACAACCCGACCCTCGCGGAAACTACACGGGAATTCAAAGTTCTCAAAGCAGCGGCTGATAACAGATACGAAAGTGGCACCAATATCTTCCCAGAACATTGGATAAAACTCAATTGGTAACCCGTCCGGCCCGGGGGCCGAGCCACGCTTCGGTAGTCAAACGTCACACGACGACCAGAGACTCTGGCAAATAATTGGGGACCAGAGTTGTGATACTCATTTTCATACGAACGAAGCGTGTGCCCGTGAGCACGCCACGTCGTCCGCTCATAAGAGCAGCGTTCACAGATAGAACCTTGCCGTATGGTGATAGTGCCTAGACGAGGACTTCGTTCGGAATGAAGGACGGCAGGCTACGTTGGTGATTTGCGGGCCGACGGGAACGACAGGACAATGCTCGCCCCCGTTGATAAGGAAGCCAGCATCGACGATTAGAGTTACGGAATCCATGCTCTTGTCGGTGACTTGGAAGTTGAGGCCTCCCATGGGCTGAACGCAGTAGACCTCAGAGAGGCGAATTATTGAGGCCGTCGCGTCGACTACAGTCTATATAATCATATACATCCACGGCGATAGAGGAATGCTCATTGAAGCGTGCATGGAGCCTAATCACACATATTTTTAACGTAATACTCATTTGTCTCAGCTCCACTAGTTGCACAGGGTCCCTCTAAAAATGTTTGCTATTTTACCTTCTAAACTTAAAACATACATTTATTTTTAAAAACCTTGAGACTCCAAATCTAACGAAGCACAGAAGTTTAATTTGAAGCAGCATGCCTGATCCCTTCTTCTTAGGAATCGGCATAGCAAGAAAGGGAAACGCGTTTTCACGGAAGCTGTGTGTGTTTGTGGACTGGCAGTCCGCAGCAGAGAAAACTGCACAATTTGCGCGTGCACGACGGTGTTGCAGGTTTGCTTGACGCTCGGGGTGCTTTTGCCGAACGGCGACTTGCTGTCGAATCGCTTCGGTGAAGGTACGAGCATTTTGGACCGGCCCCGCTGTGTCTTGGGAAGCCAGTTAAATTACGACGCGCTTAACGTCAGCAGAGCGAGTGGCAGTGTTCACCGCGTGCGGCGCGAACATGCGAAGGCGTCTGCATCACGCCGGCATGTTTCAAGAAGGATAAAAGCGAGATAAGTCCGTCGACGACGTTGACTTTCTGCGCCTGTTGACGTCTACGGTTAACGGTTCTCTTCCTTGGTACCATCGTAAGGGAAACAGCAGCTGGTGCGTAAGGAATGCTGACGCGTGTTGAAGCTTCACTCCACGAGGCCTCCCTGACTAATCGGACGCGAAAGACAAACCACGTGCGGAAACTGCTTAGCCAGCTCAGAAGAATGCCTACACCAGGTTACACCGGGCAGGAGCCTCTGCTGCACTGACACTACTGAAGCTGTCACTGGTTATAGTATTGATGCAGTACTTCGCTTCCCTGCTCCTAGATAGCAGGGCCACCTAGGTCCGTCAATAGAGAGCATACTTTACGCGTTCACGCCGAAGGCCGCTACAAGAAGTTGACGGCGGACCTCCGGCATAAAACACTTCCGTGTTAAAAACGTAGCAGCCCGTCGCATCGCTATCAGGAAAGAAAAACAACTCCTTTGACACAAACGATAGCAGCTCAGAATAGAGCCTCTACATAAGTGGAATCACAGCGTGGTGATGTTGTACAGTGGCTACTGTCTCGCATTGAAATGCAGCTGTGTTTAACACTTGTGGTCCGTGGTTCCACTGCGCGCCCGGTAACATGTAAGAAGTTTTTGTGCCAAGCGAATAGCAGGCAAGTTCACGCGTGGAACACTGATCACGCTGTAACAGGCGGAGCAGAAACCGCAGAGCAAGCTGCCGGAAATGGACAGACACGTAAGAGAACGCGAACCCCCCGCGAGAGCATGGTTGCCCAAGCGCCGCGCGACCGACCAGTTCTGTACTGCCAGACTTGAAGAAGGGACCAAGAAGGGACTGCAAGGACTTTGTAACCCACAATGGTGGCTGTACAACATGACAAACGTACCACATTCGGCCACAAGATATTAATTGTGATAAGTACCTTCTTTCTCATAGGGATGGATCATAACCTGAAATATCCTGAATATTTCGCCTAACATATTCATGAATTGACGATGAGTAAAACCTGAACAAGGTGAATGCAGCAGCCAACGTTTCGACAAGTGGACTTGTCTTCTTCAAGGCGACATATGCTTTCCTTGCCACAGTATGTATAGGTGGGGTCCCTCCAAAGGGGAGAGGGCGTGAGGCGGGAGGACGCGGAAACGAGGAAATGTGTTAGCGTGTCGAATTGAGAGTAAAGAAACGCTGTGTACAAGGTCAAAGCCAGCCCCCCCCCCCCCCCCCCCAACACACGCGCGTTAGCCGCCGTGTCAAGGGCGTCTGACACGACGGCTGACAAAAAAAAAGAAAGAAGTAAAGGAAAGGAAAGGGGAGAAAAAAAAGGGGGGAAAAAGGGGGGCATACGCCAAGAAGTCAAACTAAGAGTTGTTGCCTATAGCTTGAAGTTTAGCGTAGCGAATAGATTCTAAAGCTCCCTTTGAAACGATTATGCCTATTGGTTGTGTTGCAAATCGCACCGCTGGCACGAGTTGTTGGAAATGGGCCGCAAGCCCCAAGGGTAGCGTTGGCCTGGCGGCCTGGGGCACTGGAAGCATCCGAAGGTCTCGGCAAAGCATGAGTCGACTGGTAACAGAACAACTGGTTTATTCTAACATCGCCAAAGAGCGGGCGGTCAGGTCGACCGAAGTGAGAGACGGGAGAGCACGTAACTCAACAGAAGAAATCGGAGCCTCTCTCCTGGCGTCCGGGGGCAGCTGCTTTTATAGTCTCGCAGCTGAGGGCAAGAAGGAAGGCCTCGTGACGAGACCACGTGACGGCGGGTACGGACAGACTGAGAGACACGTTGAGACGAGTGTAGTGACTCAGCCGCCGAGCAGGCGCCTGTCAGACCTCCTCGCTTCACACTTGGGGAGCTCCTCTCCCCGGCTGCCGCGCTTTGACAAGCGTGGGCACACACACACACACGCACACACGAAGACACGTGGCACTGAAACACGCCTGGACGCGCTTGGCGGGGAGACTGCGGGAGCTCCGAACGGGCCAAAATGTCCGCCGCTTTGAACGAAGCTCCGGCGTCCGTTGCATCCGCGCCGGCTATACCGCGCGTTGTAGGCGAAACGTAACAGACCGCCCCGCCGGGGGAAGGAGATCCCGATGGTCAGGGGACTGCATCCGCTGTCCGGAGGGATGTCGCTCGATGATGCACATAACCGAAGTCGGGCGTCCGTCGGCGTTTCTTGAGCGCAGCGCACGGAGAAGGCCTCGTTCTCTCGTTCAGGTTCACACAGGACACTGCAAAGTGACTTCGGGAGAGTTGACATTGTTGTTCTCGTTCCCGGGAAGCGTTAAAACTACGCCGAAACTCAACCGCTCAGTCAGCAAGCACGGCACAACCCTCACTATGCCCTGCCAGGCTCTTTCCCCTTTTATACTACTGCCTAGTTTCTTACAGTAGTTTAGCAGCACTCAGAACACGTCCACAAATTGGAAAATTGCACGAGAAAGCACATCATCACTTTTAAACACTACACAAAAGCAATATGTTAAAAATTCTGCCTCAGGAAGAAAAACATCAGTAACAAACAATTTTGAGGCTGATTCCCACGTTAGGGGCTTCGACTTAAGCCATCTGCGTTACCGTTGAGACTCCCCTTTTTGTAACGCACCTCAAAGGAATATTGTTGCAAAGCGAGGCTCCAGCGCAGGAGGCGGCCATTTTTGGGAGAGATGGTCTGCAGCCATTGGAGAGGGCAGTGATCCGTCTCAATGATAAACCTCGAGCCGGCTAGGTAGCATGACAACTTCTGAACGGCCCACACGATACACGCACACTCTTTCTCGGTGGCGCTGTACGCCTGCTCACGACTGGTCAGCTTACGACTAGCATACAGGACGGGGTGTTCTGCTTCTCCATTTTCCCGTTGGCACAGTACAACGCCCATGCCTCGCTCACTAGCATCACACTGAACAACGAACCCTTTTGTGTAGTCGGGCGATCGTAGCACAGGCTGGCTTGTTAGGGCGCTCTTTAGGGCGCTAAAAGCTCTTTCCTTCGTCTCATCCCAGACGACTGTTTGCGGCTCTGTCTTTCTTAGAGCATCCGTCAAGGGAGCCACGATATCAAAGTACCTGGGGATGTACCTCTGATAGTAGCCGGCGACACCTAAGAACGACCGAATATCGGTCTTCGTGCGCGGTTGCGGGAAGTCTCGCACAGCGGCCACCTTTATTTCAGAGGGGCGGCGACGACCCCGACCAATCACGTGACCGAGGTAGACAACCTCGGCCTGTGCTAACTGGCACTTGGGAGCCTTGACTGTCAAGCCCGCATCGCGCAGGCGGGTTAGCACTGCCCGCAAGTGGGCCATATGCTCAGGCCAGGATGCGGAGAATATCGCTACGTCGTCTAGATACGGTAAAGCGAATTCTTGCTGTCCCCGCAACACTTTATCCATGAGGCTTGAAAAGCAGTATGGCGCGTTCTTCAAACCAAAACTCAAAACTTTAGGACGGAATGTCCCCATTGGTGAAATGAACGCCGCATACCTACTAGCCTCTTCTGTAAGTGGAACCTGCCAATAACCCCTGACAAGATCTAGGGTGGAAATAAACTGAGCGCTACTCACTCTCTCAAGGCGCTCCTCGATGTTAGGGATCGGATAAATTTGATCCTTAGTGATGGAATTAAGCCTGCGGTAGTCGACGCAAGGACGAGGTTCCTTGCCCGGTACCTCAACTAATATCAAAGGGGAGGTATAATCACTCTCACCCGCCTCAATAACACCGAGCTGTAGCATTTTCTTTACCTCAGCCTCCATAATATCGCTCTGGCGGGGTGACACCCGGTACGCCTTGGATCGTACTGGCTCTGGGGAGGTAAGTTCTATGTCATGAGTAAGGACAGAAGTCCTACCAGGCCTCTCAGAGAACAGACCTTGAAACTCTTGTAAGAGCTGGTGTAGTTCGGTTTTCTGCTCAGGCGACAGCGATGCTTTACTGATTAAATCACTAATGACTTGATCGGTGTCTTTCCTGTTCGTCACTGAGCCTAGTCCCGGAAGCTCGACCGGAAGCTCTTCGGGAGCGTTTACCATCATACACACTACTGCTTCCCGTTGCTTATAGGGTTTGAGCAGATTACAGTGGTAAACTTGCTGTGCTTTCCGTTTTCCTGGCAGACTGACCAGGTAGTTAACGTCCGACAGTTTTTGAACAATCCGTGCTGGGCCCTCCCACTGCACGTCGAGTTTGTTCTTTAGCGATGTGCGCAATATCATGACCTCATCGCCCACCTCAAAACGACGGGCCCTGGCTGTCCGATCATAATAAACCTTGGCCCTCTGCTGGGCCTTTGCCATTGCTTCACCTGACAACTCCTGTGCCCTTCTTAAGCGTTCGAGGAGCCTAAGCACGTACTCCACCACGACTGGGTCGTCGCCCCTGCCTTCCCACGATTCTCGAAGCATGCGAAGCGGTGATCGCAGCGAGCGACCGTACACCAGCTCAGCTGGCGAAAACCCCGTGGCCGCATGCGGCGCGGTCCTTAATGCAAACATCACCCCAGGCAGACACAGCTCCCAGTCAGTTTGATGTTCAAAACACAATGCTCTCAACACGCGCTTCATGACGGAGTGGAGCTTCTCAACGGAATTCGACTGGGGGTGGTGCACTGAGCTGTGTAACAGCTTTACCCCGCACCTTTCGAGAAAGGCTGTCGTCAAAGCGCTAGTAAACACTGTGCCCTGATCTGATTGGATTTCCGCAGGAAAACCAACTCGCGCAAATATGGACAGTAGTGCATTGACTATCTCAACTGAGCTTAGTTCTTTAAGCGGCACTGCTTCAGGGAACTTTGTCGCTGGGCAGATCACAGTCAAAATGTGTCTGTACCCCGTGGCTGTTACCGGCAGAGGTCCCACTGTATCAATAACGAGCCGTCTGAAAGGCTCCGTAATGATAGGTACCAACTTCAACGGCGCCCTCGATTTGTCCCCTGGTTTGCCCACCCGCTGACAGGTGTCGCATGTCTTCACAAAGTGGTCTGCGTCCCGAAAACACCCTGGCCAATAGTACTCCTGCAAGAGACGGTCCTTAGTTTTCTTAACTCCTAGGTGTCCGGACCACGAACCCCCATGCGACAAGCGCAACCGATCCTGACGGTAGCACTGAGGCACGATCAGTTGATCGAACTCCACTCCTCTGCGGTCTAGATACTTCCGGTACAGGACCCCACCTCTTTCCACAAAGCGAGCATTTTTCTTGGCGATACCTTCCTTGACAATGCAGCGTATGTTTTCTAGGCTGCCATCCTTCTTTTGTTCGGCTATCAAAGCCGACCGGCTGACTTTTAGCAACCTGTTAAGTCCGTCTGACGTAGGCGCGATGAGCAAATCCGGAGACAGCTCTTCTAACTTTCCCGTGTCGGGCATTTCCTCTCCAATATCTGGTGCCTTTAACGCTACAGGCTCAATTTTATTCCGTTCGGGCGTGCTCTGAATATCAGCTTGCTGCGCCTCTGACCCTTTTTCATTGTTCGACAACGTCGGCCCCGCAACTACCGCCTTTGCAGCGAGCTCCCGAACCTTCGATCTGGTTAAGGCCTGAACGCTAGCCTCACCAAACAAAAGCCCCTTCTCGCGCAGGAGGTGATCGGACCTGTTCGAAAATAGGTACGGGTACTGGGGGGCAGCATAGATGACACTGCGGCCTCCGTCTCAAGCGCTCCGAAAGGTCCTTCAATAAGCACTTTTGCTACGGGCAGACACACGCTATGAGCTTCCACGGCTTGCTTGATCCATGCGCACTCGCCCGTGAACATATCGGGTTCTACGTAAGAGGGGTGAACTACATCCATCGTAGCTGCGGAATCGCGAAGCACTCGGCACTCTTTCCCGTTTACGAGGAGGTCTCGCATGTAAGGCTCGAGAAGCTTCATGTTCTCGTCAGTGCTGCATAAGGACAAAAACACGACTTTTGTTTTTGTTTCTGGACACTGCGCCGAAAAGTGACCCGGCTTCTGACACGTATAACACACGCGCACTTGCCTCGTCTCGAACCGCTTTCTGCGTTCGGCTTCGGCTGCCGCCGTCTCCTTACGTTCGGTCGGACTGCTTTCACTCGCATCCGCACTACGTGTGTCCCCCTTTGCTCTCATGGGTGTGAACTTCGGCCTCTCAAACTTGGAGCCAAATTCACCCTTTTGACCGTCCTTAGCTCCGCGAGCCCGACGCGTCACAAACTCCTCGGCTAGCTCAGCGGCTCGAGCCACCGTACTAACGTCTGGCCTATCCAAGACCCAGTACCGCACGTTCTCAGGTAACCGACTATAAAACTGTTCTAGCCCGAAACACTGCAGAACTTTCTCGTGGTCCCCAAACGCTTTCTCTTCTTTGAGCCACTCCTGCACGTTTGACATAAGCCTGTAGGCAAACTCTGTATATGACTCACTTTTACCTTTCTCATTTTCCCGAAACTTCCGACGGAACGCCTCCGCTGACAGCCTGTACTTTTTTAGCAGACTCGATTTCACTTTGTCGAAATCCTCTGCCTCCTCTCTCTTCAAGCGAGCGACTACGTCGGCCGCCTCGCCGCGTAACAAAGTGAGCAAGCGCTGTGGCCACGTTTCCCGAGAGAACCCCTGCTTCTCGCACGTTCGCTCAAAGTTAACCAGGAACAAACCAATGTCCTCTCCAAGCTTAAACGGCCGCATCAGGTCAGTCATTTTGAACGATACTCGTTCTCCTGCACCGTGTGCCTGACTTCCATTACGAGCGCGTTCCATCTCTAACTCGAGACGCTTCATTTCCAAAGCGTGTTGGCGATCGCGCTCTCTTTCTTTCTCTTGTTGCTCTCGTTCTATCTGTTCTTTACGTTCACGCTCTTTTTCTTTCTGTTCTTTTCGTTCACGCTCATCTTTCTCTTTCTGTTCTTTAAGTTCACGCTCCTGTCTCTCTTTCTGTTCTTTAAGTTCGCGCTCCTGTCTTTTTGCCCTCTCCTCAATGGTCTCAAGGCATTCCGACAGCTCGTCATCCTCAGCTTCTAACTCAAGAATAGCCCTTAGCAGTTCTGGTTTTCTGAGTTTATCTGAGACATCCAGACCCAACTCTCTTGCGAGCTCCAGCAATTTCGGTTTGCCCAACGACTTCAAATCCATGGCTCCTCTGAATGCTGCTTTCTCTACTGCCTACTATTGTCTTGCCGCAAACTAACCCGGCAGCAACGACAACCACAATTACCAGCTCTGTTTCTGACACTAACAAAAGCCTGGCAAAACTCAGTAGAAGAAAGTCCCGCACTCACCAAACCTCGCAGCCAAGAATTCAGCGCAGTCGTTCCGCTGCAGGCAACCAGTCATCACACAGGGCTCGTTGCACTGCTCCCGGATGGTCGTTGTGCTGCTCAGCATACAGTCAACCGCATCTCTTCGCTGCTGGCCTCCGTTGTCGCGATCTCACCGCTGGCAACCAGCTGTTGCAAATCGCACCGCTGGCACGAGTTGTTGGAAATGGGCCGCAAGCCCCAAGGGTAGCGTTGGCCTGGCGGCCTGGGGCACTGGAAGCATCCGAAGGTCTCGGCAAAGCATGAGTCGACTGGTAACAGAACAACTGGTTTATTCTAACATCGACAAAGAGCGGGCGGTCAGGTCGACCGAAGTGAGAGACGGGAGAGCACGTAACTCAACAGAAGAAATCGGAGCCTCTCTCCTGGCGTCCGGGGGCAGCTGCTTTTATAGTCTCGCAGCTGAGGGCAAGAAGGAAGGCCTCGTGACGAGACCACGTGACGGCGGGTACGGACAGACTGAGAGACACGTTGAGACGAGTGTAGTGACTCAGCCGCCGAGCAGGCGCCTGTCAGACCTCCTCGCTTCACACTTGGGGAGCTCCTCTCCCCGGCTGCCGCGCTTTGACAAGCGTGGGCACACACACACACACGCACACACGAAGACACGTGGCACTGAAACACGCCTGGACGCGCTTGGCGGGGAGACTGCGGGAGCTCCGAACGGGCCAAAATGTCCGCCGCTTTGAACGAAGCTCCGGCGTCCGTTGCATCCGCGCCGGCTATACCGCGCGTTGTAGGCGAAACGTAACAGTTGCAATGTCTGGAACTTATGGATAAGGTATGATTCTCTGTATTTTCTTTCTCGTTCAGAACGGAAATTTGACTGTAAGATGTAGAGTTTAAGTTCATCAAAGTTATGACCTGGTTGGTTGAAATGCTCGGCGACAGCTTTGGGAAGCTTTTTAGCTGTGTCCGCGCGATGTCCGTTTAATCTGACGTTCATTGGTTGTCCTGTTTCACCGATATATTGTTTCTTACTGTCACAACACTGGTACCAGGCATCGGGAGGCCGCACACATAAGGGGCTCTCAGTATTGAGCGCCGAAATGGCTCAAGACTGACCACAAGGAGTACTGCGGATAGAGGGCACCCTTGACGAACATCTCGAGTGACGTGAAATAGTGCATTTTCACGACCATGAAAAAAATTTTTCTTCGGATATTTGTATAGGCAATCCTGATAAGTTCAACAAGGTTTGATGAAAAGCCGAGCGAGGTCAGTGCAATAAATATGTAGCTATGTTCGTGGCGATCGAAGGCCTTTTCTTAATTTTAGTGAAACTAAGAGACCACGTGCTGACCTGCTCAGTGTCTACGTCATTATTTCATGCGTAACAAACGAGAGATCATGTATCTCTTTGCGAGTGAGTGAGCATGCTTGATGGTGTACTATTAAGAAAGGCATCAGGCTTCCCAAACGTTTAGTGGCAACAGGTGTGAGGGTTCTGTAGTTAACGTCGAGAAGCGTGATTGGCCTCCATTCTAACAGAAGAACTGATGTTGGATCGTGCTTAGGTATCGGCACAAGACAACCGTCGCGAAAGCTAGACGGGAAATCAAAGTTTTCGAAGGAGCGGATAGTGATAGACACGAAGCGGCACTAATATCTTCCCAGAATGTCGGATAACACTACAGAGGCAGGTGTGTTTAGAAAAAGTTTATTTCAGCAAGAGACTATACGAACACTGAGTCATAATCACGGCGCAACTCCACCAGGAATTTAATATATACAAAAAGAGAATCATTGTATATACGTCACGTCTTTAAGTAGTGTCCGAGTCCCCACTCACAAGGATATAATTACATAGATCGACGCAAGAACAGCAACATGACACCACTGCGTGCATGGACGTCAGACTCTGGAGTTTTGCAAGACACGTAGCGCCACCTGCCGGTGCGAAGAGAGAGTAATTGAGTAGTGCGAAGCCCGACTCCCTTGCTAAGTTGCCTATGCCGCTAGCGACTGCGAAACAACGATTTAACTAGATTTTGGTCCATATGGCGAGTGTTTTGCGCATTTGACAACCAGACAGAGAGCTATGAATTTCTACTCTAGTCGGACGCGCCGCCGAACTGCCATAAAGCGCTTGCTCGCTCACTCATCAGACTGATGACGGCAACCGCGATAGCTCCGCGCGCTACGAAGAAACGCCGCAATCGACGCTACTGTTGTGTTGTAAATTGCCATGAACGTGAAGGACGGAATAACAACGTTCAGTTTTACCGATTGCCACCGCGATCGCAGGAAGGGGAAAGGCGAGAGCGCTGGATACGGGCCGTTCAACCTTGGGTAATCGGATTACTTGCATTCCCCACAACACATCGGCTCGCATGAGAAAGTGCGACAATTTTGTTCTTCTGTAATTGTGTTGCGTAGCCCTGACGGAGGACCGTGGTAACCAAGCGAAAACTCAAGAATCTGCAGCCGCCACTTCGTTGGTAACAGAAAACAACGTTGCGAACCATCCTGCTTATGTGCCATCGATATCTGCGCCTTTTAACAGACGTCCGCCTCCGCTTGACTCAACAAGTGGGACGGAGAGATTTGGCAGGTCAGCTTAACCAAACATTTTGGTTCGTTTATGAATTCAAAATCCTGTTCTGGAGCATCGTTGTATCGCGAGCTCATTTCTACTTTCGGTATTTTGTATGTCCTGTGCCGATACAACAGGCACGCTTGGCAATGTGCTGAGCCTGCTCGACTGCGTTTTTCATATGTGAGCAATAATGTTGCTGTAGGAGCACTGGATCAGTAATTGCGAAATAACGCACGTGTGTAAAGAAAAAAAATGTACCGTTTATTTACATTTATGTGTGCGCGCTTGCTGCTCGAAGCGTCTGCAAAAAGTTCAAATTAAGGCACTGAGCGATGCTGTAGCTCCTGCGAGAAAGAAAGATGCAGCGCGTAGGCACTGTAGGAAGCTTACTTTCGTTATGATCGCACGCTATTTGCTGCCTTGGTAAACGTTTTCTGTTTGCTGCCCTGGAAAAGGCTATGAAAGGATTTACTCTCTGTTAATAATTACGAGACAAAACATTACGATAAAATACATAAAAATATAGGAGATACTTAATAAGTCTTGTATTCAGGACATATTCAATTGAACCAATTTGAAATGCTTAGATTTTTATGCTGATATGCCTATAGATAAACCTGATACTATCTGTACTTGCGAGTTGCAGCACGCCGAAATAACACTTGAGACTTTATTTTATATTGTACACGTACTTCGCCCTGCTGAGCATCCTTCCCGAAGCGTGGATGGGCGGAAGAAGCTTTCCAGGTCCTTGATTTTTAGGAAACCGTGCCTCAACACAAACGAAAGAGAAGGGTCCATTGTGGTCTATGCACCTTCGCTTGCAGACAGCTCTCCTTGCACTACTCAGTTCGCGCCAATGCTCCGATGGGGGCGCTGGTGACGGGTTTTTTCGCAGCGCCGCCTGGGCAGAGTCTGAGGTCTATCGAGCCAAATTCCACATATTCCCACGTAATACTCCTTTCTTCTAGCTCCGCTAGTTGGACAGGTTGCCTCTGAAAATTTTTCTTATCCTAGCCATCTAAACTTGATACATTTATTTATTTTCAAAAATCATGAGAGTCAAAATCTCACAAAGCACGGAAGTTTAATTTGAAAAAGATATGACTGATTCCTCTTTCTCAGAAATCGGCATTATAAGAAAGTGAAACACTTCTTCACCCAAGCTGTGCATGTTTGTTGACTGACAGTCCGCTGGCGCGAAAGGAGCACAATTTGCGGGTGCACCACGGTTGCAGATTAGCTTGACGCTCGGCGTTCTTTTGCCGAGCGACGACCTGCTGCCGAGTCGCTTCGGCGAAAGTACGACCATTTTGGACCGGCTCCTTAGTGTCTTTGGAAGCCAGCTGAATTACGACGCGCTTAACGTCGGCAGTGTGAGTGGCAGAGTTCGACGCGTACGGCGCGAACAGACGAAGGCGTGCTTTTCTTGCTGGGGTGTTTCACGAAACATAGTGGCGAGATAAGCCAGTCCACAACGTTGCCTTTCTGCGTCGGTTAACACTTACCGTTAACGGTTCTCTTCGTTGGTGCTATCGCAAGGGAAACCGTAGCCGACGTGCAAGCACTGCTGACGCGTGTTAAAGCTTCACTCCGTAAGTGACGAGGCCTCGCCGACCGATCGGACGCGGAAGGCCAACCATGTGCGGAAACTGCTTAGCCAGCCCAGAGCAATGCCTACACCGCCTACACCAGGTTACACCGGGTAGGAGCCTCCGTTGCACTGACACTTGTGAAGCGCTCGCTGTGGGCGCTGGTTACAGTAGTGATGCAGTACTTCGCTTCCCTGCTCCTAGATGGCGGAGCCATCCATGTAAAAAAAGAGCGTAATTTACGCGCTCGCGCCAACACCCGTTACGGGAAGTTGATTGCCGAACCCGGCATAAAGCACCTTCTTGTTAAAAATTCAGAGTAGATATGCCACGTCTGATTTGAACTTTAATCAAGCGGAGCTTTCTTTGCCTTTTCTTTCGACTTGCCCACTGGTGCTGCTGCTGTGGGCTGCTATGTGCAGCTGTGGGCTGCTGCTGACGCGCACACCGTGTCGGAGGGGTTAAGAGCGTGTATATATATGACAGGCGCGAGTACGAGAGGAAAGGTGACGGGAGAAACTCTCTTTCATCCCACCGCGTCTGATGTGGACAATACCTTCTGGAGCTCCTTGGCCGTCGCCACATTAGCCGCTTAAACGCTGTAAATATGCGTGACTTCGCTCACGAGCATTGCGGAAAGTGCAGCGCTTCCCTGTGCGACTCCAGAGGCGGCATAGATAGAAAAATCTAGGAACAAGGGAGGAGAAGAGGAAGTTCCCATGCAAGAGAGCGTGGGTCACGTGAGAAGGCATGGAAAGCCTACTACTATACAACAGCGCTTGCGGGGACACAGGATAAGCTTAAGTTCAAGATACGGTACAGTACGCCACTGCTATTTCTGAAATATTAACGCCACTAAATATGTCAAATAGGCAATTTACGAAGGACACGCAAAGCAGAGCCACAATAACTAAAGTGCACCGCAGAGTCCTGGACTCAATACGGAAGCGGTCGACCGTCAAATGAACACTTTTGGGCCGCCGCGTTAGCTTTGCAGCTATGGCATTGCTAGAAGGCGCGGATTTGATCCCTATCGCGCTCAGCCGCCTTTCGAGGGGGGTGAATTAGAAAAGGCACGTGGACTTCGATTTTGCGACATGTTAATGGACATGACGGTGTCAAAATTTAATCCAGAGTCCGCCACTACGACGTGCTTCACAATCCGAGGGGGGTTTTGCCACGTACAGCCCCATAATCCAATTCAAGATTAGTACTTCTGCCACAGTGCTATGCGTTATGTGAGGCAATGACAATGCTCAACCCTCTCGGAGGTTTTAAAATGTGGCTTACAAAAGTTGCTCAAGCAAAGACCTGTCCCTGAGTGTTCTGTGTACTACGCAGACAAACACCAGTGGAACACACAAAGGTAACGTGTAACATCAACTCGCCACCCTCGTGTTAGACTAAACGTTGAAGAAATTAAGCTTTAGCCGTCAACATAACCGCTAATTATCGTCCAACCATCCAGCACCGAAAAGCTTCGCTTACATCGATTCCCACAATCCGTGGGATCCGCATAAATTTGATTACCCACAATTCTATGGGAATTCCCGCAGTGATTCGCGACATCTACTCTCACGGAGAACCTTTTCTGACAACAGTGATGTTTAGCGCCTCCGGTATATATGCGTAAGTTCAAGTAAGCTGGGCGTTCTGCTGGATGAGCAAAATCGCAATTGTGAATGCCCTGCTCGGTAGGCACGTGGTAGCGCAGAATTCAGCCAGCCAAACACAGAGCTGATGTTGCTCTAACCAAATGTAAAACGTAATAAACCTTTGAAGAGACAACATGTTGCGGATTATGCGGCTCTCCGAAATTTACACCAGCAGCAGAAAGAATACACTTGCTTACTGCTATGTTAGCTCTGTGTTTGTCTGACAGAGCTGGTTGCGACGAGGTGGCGGCACCATGCATGCCATTCACGTTTACACCACTCAAACATCAGGCAAATCAAGCAGCTCCCTTGCACTTGAACTTGAACTTGAACTTTGCATTTACTCTCCGACGAGAGTAAATCAACGGAGGCATTGCGCACAGAAGCAAGAGTGAGCCTGAGAAACCACCCGCACTTTAGTCCAAGTGAGTTCAAGCTCGGGAACGGAAAACCGAAACCCTTTGCTTGCAACAGCTAAATAGGAGTAAATACACCACTGAGAGTTGATCTGTCTTTCGGCTTTTGCCTTCCGCCCCTGCGCAAACGCGAAACAGTCGCACGTGGACGCAGCGTCGATTCAACGTCTGTTACAAGGAATCTAAAGCGTTCCCAAGCGTCGTGGGACTACTTAGCATCGTAGAAGATTTGCAGAAGCTCCGACCCCGTAGACCTCCCTTCTATGCCATAGAAACTAGACGCAAGTACAAGCACCCTGTTTCGGCGAGATGGCGCTGTAAGACTTCCATTTATGACGCTGGTGTCCCCGGCAACGACGGCCGCTTTTCGATGGGCGATCAATGCGACAACATCCGTGTACTTAGATTTACGTGTACGTTAAAGAACCCCATGTGCTCCAAATGGTTCCCTAGTTCCCAACTACGGCGCGCGTCACAATCAGATCGTAATTTGGCACGTAATACCACATTATTTTTTGTAACACTGGGGTGGCGATGAGGAAAAATCCGCCTTCACTCTACCGTAGAAAAGTGGATGCGCAGCGAAGCTGTTGCTGATGTTACGCGACCTTACACAAGGACCATCGCTGCCACAAGCGATGTACTTCACGCGCGCGCGCATGTGTGCGGAAGTGGAGCATTCATTCTCATTTTGGAGGTCCTCCAATTGCTTTACGAACTAAATTATTGTTCAGTTGTAAACTCCGTCAGAAAATGCATGACGTACCATTTTGTTGTCAGTCGAATACGCGTTGTTATTCGAATATACAAGAAAACATAAATCTGTTACTCAGGAACTGAAAGGGAAAGTCCTTTTCCAGCTGCCGTTTGAAGTTGGTGTGAGTGGCCTCGGCCGCAAAGTGGAGGCACCGTTTTGGACTGAGTTTGCCGTAATGTAAGTTAAGGTCGGCGCATTCGGTGACCGACAGATGCAATGGGTGAACACGCACTCAACAAAGACGGGTACATCCTGTGGCCACGTTCCTGATGCACGCGCGCACATGCTCGAAAGTGCAGCGAACATTCTTGTTAGTGTACGCCCTCTGCCTAGCACAATGGTGTTATTGGGCTAATTTGATTTCTCAACGAAACATTCGCAGGAAAATTCGTAAGGTAGGGCTTATACACAACCTGCACACATGATAGCACCGGATTGTAATTCGAGAAACCATATTTATGTGATGCGGAAACTCTAACGGCAAAGCCTCTTTACCAGCTGACGTTTACTTCTTGAGTGGGCACAGACCGAAGAAATCCGACCAACTACAGATGCTCACGGCTTCGCTGTAAAACGTTCCTAAACCTTAGCGGCGCAGCCGCGGTCTTGTTGAACGGGCAGGCCCATGAGAACAACACGTACAATTTGGCACTCGAGCTAACTTCCAAACGAATCGTCTAGGGTATACCTCTCGGAGATTCACTCCGGGACATCACCGTCCAGGTCGCTACACCGAATTATTCTGCCGCGATCACTGCGAAACAACTCCGCAATACCACCACGGTCATCGTGTTCTTTTCTGGACTAAAAGTTCCCACCTTCATCAGCTACGGAGACGCAGTCATCATGTGTGCGATATACAGAAAACAAGTCGACCTGTGCCACCAATGCGGCAGACTAGGCCAATGCGTAGACGTGTGCCCCGTCCGTAGGACCACATCTGTGGAGGCTGCGGCACGACCAACCCAGGCTCCGAGCCCCGGTGCTACCACCGTTGCGAACTTTGCGCGGTTGAGTAATTAACAGCCGATAAGAATTGCAAGGCTCGCTTCAAGACGCCATACAAAGTCAAGATACAACAATGGGAAAGACAACGACAACAGGAAAAATTTTTCGCCTCGAAGGCTACGAGGGAACCAGTTCGACGCCCTGCCCGGGAGACCAGGCCCCCTTCGCACTCCATAGCTGGAGAACCAGAAATTCCAGATCACTGAGCCGCGCACCCGGTCCGGCGCAAACCAGATCCAGGGGCCGTACGTGATCGCGGCCCCGCTGCAGGGGAGGCGAGGCGACCGACACGGTGAGCTGGCCAGACACGTTCAAAGGCTCGTCGCACTGCGGTGGATCTGAGGAGACTGCAGCTTATGGGGAAATGACACGGTGAACACAGCTATGATACCGCGAAATTCACATTTAAGAGAAAATCTCACACCTCACGAGCAAAATCAGGGAACTTAAGCATTCGCGAACGGCGGAGATAATCCCCCCCCCCCCCCCCCGGAGCTCTTGTAGTGGAGGGGTGACTGCAGTAACCCCCGATAACCGCATGGAGGAGGACGACAACCCTCCGCTATCTAAGAAAAAGGGTCCGCCCGTTAGCAATCAAACCAGATCGCAACTGGCCGACCTAGGACAGAAATTAACGGAAATGCAAAACGTACTGTGACAACAAGCAGAAACCGTCGGTAACCTAGAGCTGGCGGTCTGAACCTTATTGCCGAGACTTTACAAATTCGAAAACAACGTGACCAACCAAAGTCTTAATGTAGTCAAACTGCCGCCAGTTACCGCCGCAGGGACCCCTAACATTTCTTCGCATCTAATCAATTCCACAACGCTTCTACAAACACCATAGCAGTATCTCGGGTCGTTCACACCGCCACCCCACGACTAGATCAACATAGGCTAACACGGTCAAAGAGGCGCGCTGACGATATGCCAGCCGAATTACATGAATTGCATGGTGCAATTAACCTCGCTAATCACAGGATTCCTGCTACCGTACCTACTTCTCTTTGACTACGGCTAAAGTCAACACAGCAATATTTTGGCCAATGCTGCACTACGATGTATTTTCCGATAGCGCGGCCGTGCCTGTCACCGAGTATAGGGTTAAGTGGAAGGCACGGAGCTGGTGAGGGCTTGCCGGGTGTAATGGCAGTATTTAATTACGTGATCTTGAGCAAGGTTCTAGATGCCGTGGTTATGAACTCCCAGTGGATGGTTTCTATTGACCTGATCTAAATCTGCGTACGTGGTAGAGTCGTTTAATGACATCTTTTCACTCCGTTTCTTAAAGGCGGTAGTAAAACGAGGTAATGGAGCGCGTTTTACTCCAGCATACCAGAGTAACTTTTTACTACAAGGGAGTTTTCAAAGTGGATGAGCGGTGAAAACCCCAATCTCGGCTAATTTTCGCTAACAGTGCAGCGCACACAAATCTATCAGCCCTCGGCGTACTTTGTCCCCATCTGAAATCGCAGAAGCCTGGCTTAGAGCGCTTGGCGAGATGCTTCTTGTGCTGCCGACCTACGCTATGTACTACACTGTTTCATAAAAACGGGTGGCACTAGGAAAGCTATAAAGACTTCTTTTACGGTTCACGTTGACAACAAAAAGAACGCATCACATGCAAAAGAAAGATACGGCTATGCCTAATGTAATCTAACATAAGTGCCATACTTTTATATTGCAAAATATCAGTTATTCACAACATCGAGAGCATCAGTGATAGGAAATCCTTTGTCACCGATTTCGCATTTCAACACATTTCTGCAGCAAGCGGGCACAATGCATCGCGTGCCCTCACGACGCAACACTGAAGTTGCATTGTAGTACGTTAACACCATAGTTTAATCTGTGACCACGTTTGTCAAGCTTGCTTTTCATCCACAGGATTACGTTTATCCAATGCCGTGGCAGCTTGTCGATGTGCGCTTGGTGCTTGCTTCCCGGCTTCCTGGCACTTTAATTCGCAAGCAAATGCTATAGCATTGACGTGGGAGCAGCCCGCATCAGTCACAGACTAATGCCTCGGGACTTAAATAACGTTCTTCATACCATACCATACTGCCGGAGTAAGCACGTGCCGCGTGCTTACCATACTTCATTGTAGATGCTTCAACATAAAATATATTTTATTGTTGACACCTCTACGTCCAACCATAAATTTAATGGCCTGATGAGTGCTTGCATACTACGGCTGGCTCAGAGCTGCTGCTTCAATATTTGAACTCGTCAGCAGCTGTACAAGGACAACTTGCATGAAATGCGATCATACACGTGTGGCAGCATTGGCTTGGCATGTCTGGGAGAAGCAGTGGTTTGCACTCCGAAACCGAGGTTCCGTCGCTCGCCTGTTCCCTTCGCAGATTTATTTCCCTCGCTCTTTACATCTCGTCGCGGTGCTGCTTTGTCTTCCAGCTGTTGTCGTTTTGGTGTTGGATCTAGTTATTCTAGTCGGGTTGTCGTGCACTTATGCGATGTGCATCCAGCTGCGTGTTCATAAATGCTCGTGCTCCACGCGAAAGTACGTGCCACTGGAAGCTTTTAATGCCTGTCACCAAAGCCTTAAGGCACGGTCACCCTGTTATTTTCAGACAGCCGCACTTTTGCCGGAATCTCATTCACAACGAGATCGGTTACAATAACCTCACTAGCAAAAAAAAGCAAAAAAAAAAACGAAGCGTGGCAGTTTCGTGCTCAATTTCATTTATTGGTTCCTTGAGGATTATCTTTATGCAGTATGGTTATGTTAATCTGTAAGACGGCCATGGGAAGCACGCGTTAATTAGCCTGCTACTTTAAAGAGCGACAATGAGGAGCTAAACGAAAACATATACACAGGAAGCGAAGTGGTACATTATGCGGCAATACTTGTGTGCCTCGGATCACGGCAGGCGTTCGTTACGCTACAATAGCTGTTGAGGGCTCTTGAGTTTGGATGCTCTAGCCTTTGGAAAAATTACCATAATAGTCATTATGAAGCTTTTTGGCAGAATATATCGAAAACAAAATATTCGCTTAGATGATAACTGGAACCTTTTCACGAGTCGGCGACAAATTTTCAACCTGCCACCACTGCCACCATGATAAGCGCATTCTTCATATCAATATCGACAATCACGCCGCGGGCATCCCCTTCGTCCCCCCATGCAGCAATTAATCTTGCCAAATAACGAAAGTCTCTTACTAAACAACGGTATTTTACACAATAAACAAGTTTCATTCCACTATAATTAGCGTCAACTGTCTGAATATCAAAAGAGGAGTTTAGCCTTTGCCGAAGTCGACGGCTGGAATGGCTCTACGTTTCTTCGGTCGTATCCGTTGACTCGGCGAGCACACCGCTGGGCAAAATGCGGGCGAGTACAAAAGCTCCTGCGCTGCTGAAAACCGGAATGTCCTCCGACCACCGGGCGAGGTCCTTCCAAGCTTCCCACTCGGCGCTTGACCAGGAAGACCTGCCGTACGCGAACATTCGCTTGTGTTTTCCCAGTAGTCCATGATCCAGGTCGTGGAGGAAGATAACGTTGGTCCAAGGCTCGAAGTGGGATGCGTCGGGCCTGAGAACGAAAGAATCATATTGTTATGTTCCGATACGTTGGTGAAACTTCTGCGTTCAACTTCCCCTCAAACTTTAATTACAGACCCTAGCTGCAATACCCAAACTCTCTGTGAATTCTGCATGAATTGCACAGACATACCGAATAAAGCCAACGGAAATGGGCTCTTGCTTTGGGCGCCAAGATCAGTTAATGTGACAGCAGCCCATTCTTCTAGTCGACAGCGCCATCTTTTGAACAGCAACTTCTTTAAGCTGTGCACAACGTGGTCCTTAGCCACTACAGTGTAGTGTTATGACTTCCGAAATACATGCACAGACACCAATTCTGAAATTTACCTTTCTCGCCAATCGCTTAAGTGGCTCAAAGGCTCCCGCTTTTACCTAGTTCTCCTTTTGCTCATCTTGTTGAATATCATCGCCCGACTTCCCCGTGTTTTCCCTCAACGGGTATCGGGCTTTCTGCTCTCGAGTATGACGCCGCTGACTCGATATCAGGAAAAAGCGGCCATATTATCATGCTAAAAAATTAGCGCATCTTGGACTATTTTCCAGACGGCATTAGCGTAACCTAAAGTGGACCTTTTGAGCATGTTCACTTGTCGGTAAGGTTCTACATCTAGAAGGGACAGTTATGATATTATGAAAGCTGCTGCGGACGCCACAGTATAATTTCTAGCACGTTGAGTTCATAAATTCATTCCAACATCCCAATGTGCCGCAAGTGACTGAGCGTAGCTCTGCCTTCAAATTCTGGCCTACGCCGCTACTTTAACGCCAAGTACCAGGCCACACAAAACATTCAGCGTGCTCACATTTAGGGAGAACACATTGCGTTTAAAGTGATATCTCAGCAAGCAGATCTGAATGCGAAACAGACCAGAAAGTATCAACATTAAACGCCAGTATTGGGTCTCTCGTGTAGATAACTTAGGCGACACCTTGGTGAATGCAAGTGATCCTTAACCACTTCAATACTGCGCCTCTCATAGGCAGATGTTTGCTTCCAAAGATGTATACAATGTCAAACAATTATTACGCGTGATTTTTTATCGCACCTGACAATTTTGTCAATAAGAGCGAGTCAGTCGCCCACAGCCTTTCTCTTGCTGTCATGGAGTTCGTGTAGGCCAACGTAGGCGGGCATCTCTGGTGTGTCAAGAAAGAAACAAAAATAAGACAGAACCGTGAACTACTGCGCCATCACTCTTTCGTTCGTTGTTGAGGATCCACTATTTGCAAGTTTTCAAAAAGCTTGTTTTACATGTACACAAAGAGTTGCAGTTGCTAGGCTGCAGCTCGCCATGTAATCGGTAAATCCTACATCGGTTACACTGAGATTATAGAGGTTCGGGATATATGCATCTACCGCTCTACGCTTACCGCTACTGCCTATGCTACGAGCCATGGGCTCAAGCTGGCTATATTCCGTTTCATGCTTATCGAATGCAGCACTGTGGAAGTTGCCCAAGAAGTGCGGTCACGGAAGTCTCACTAAGAGTGCTTCACGGTGCAGTTGATTTTTAAGCTGCCGCGTTATCTGCAGAATAGCTACTTCATACAGTAAAACTTGAACTTGTGTACATATTATTACATCAAAATTTGTATTATTTGGGCACCACGGCGCTAACCAGCAAGTGATGCCGAATGTTTTGGTCATGAGCGTAACTGGTGCGCGTGGAGAAACGCGTCACACCGCGCGTTCAGTGTCAAATCGGTTAACATTTGGAACGCCTTCCCTGTAATATACACAGAATGATTTGGGGCTCCCGCACCGCATAACGGCGTGTGCAAAAGTCGGCACCATGAAATGCGATGAAGCTCGTAAGCTTCACGCTCTTCTTCTGGCCTACCATTAAAGAGAAGCGTCTATTTCGCAAGACGCCGTCTTCAATATACGATACATTTTTCTGGTGGAAGTGCTGGGTACATGCTAACACTACCAGATCGAAAACTGTCTACAAGCCCAGTACAAAGTCCGATCGAGCTAACTCCTGTTCGCATACGCACAAGCCGTCGACTTCAAGGACTGCCACCTGAGCAGAAGCTTCTACCCAATCAAGTCACAAGGATGAGTACATTGATTCCGTCTTCTTCCTCAACGGCGCTGACTCAGGTCATCCTCAACCAGCGGCGAATCCCCACGTCCTTCCATGGAGACACATTCGAGGATCTAGAAGACTGGCTCGATCACTTTGAGCCTGTCGCAGAATTCAACAGCTGGACTCCAGAGCGCAAGCTACGCAACGCCTGCGTTGCCTTCGAGGACAATGTGCCGACATGGTTTGAGAACCGTGAGGCGGCCCTATCGACGTGGGACGAATTCCTCCGGCAGCTAACCGGCACATACACCAGCCTCGATCGCAAGGAGCGAGCTGAATCTGCAATTCAGGCGAGAGTACAGCGGCCGAACCAAAGCGCCGCAATGCTTGTCTATGATATGTGCCAACTTTCCCGACGCGCGTATCCGTCCATGTCGGAAGAAAAGAAGCTCAGCAACTTGATGTGCGCTATCAAGCAAGAGTTATTCGGTGCCCTAATACGCAACTCACCAATGAACGTTGCAGAGTTTCTCGCAGAAGCCATATCAATGGAAAAGGCACTGCAGCAGCTAATAAGGCAGTACAACCACGGCGTGTCGACCCTACCACGTGACCCTCTCTGTACCCCTGGACAATACCGACGCCTTGCAGGAGCTGATTAGGCTTGTTGCTCGAGTAGAGCTCCAAAACGTTCAGGTGGCTCCGGCATCGGTACAGTGACTCGCTCTGGCTGAAGTCGTCCAGGAGGAAATCAGGCAGGCAGTCCAAGTGCTAGAGCGAAGCGAGACATCAATGCACGAGGTACGGGAACCACAGCCTCGCATGTTGTAAGCGGAAGCTGCACGAAGTTCGTGATCCCCGATTTTTCGCGATGTGAGCGGCGTGCCGGAATATTATGGTTTGCGCGCCGTTCAAGAAGCAACTGGCGACTTCAGGCCTCGCCGCACGTCATTCATGGCTGCAACACGACAGCCCCGCAAGAGCGACCTATGGCGCACTGCAGACCGGATGTCCTTGTGTTTTTATTTCGGTGAAGCCGATCACCTCTAGAGGACGTGTCCTTGCCGCCGAGCTGGGCTCTGTGGATTCTCACTGAATGCGCCGTGCCCGCGCAATGGTGAACGCCCCCTAGAGATTGAAGCATACCTCGCGGACGCCAGAACATCGTTTGCCTCACGATTTTGTGAACCCCGGCCACCGTCACCCGCCCCAAACTGGTATTCCAGCCCCCTCTTCACGGCGAGAGCAATAAGGCGTCACTCACCCAGCCCTACCTTCCGGGAAAACTAAGTCCAGCGACCTGCGGAAGTGAAGTCGTTGACGTTGCGAACGCTGAAAATCCTCCAATTCGATGACCGCGATATGACGTAATTGAGACCCAGTGAAAGCAGTGTAGTTCGGTGTCAGTATCTTGCGACGTACCAGTTACCATAGATGACCACGAAGTCACGGCGTTAAACGACACGGGGGCGGACACGTTTGTTATGAGCCAGAATCTCGTGCGTATACCGAACAATATATTGACGCAATGGACCGGAACTCAGCTCTGTACTGCAGGAAGGCACTTCTTAACTCCACTGGGCCGGTGCACGGCACGAGTTAACATTCAGGTCTTCACGTACGTCGGCGATTTCGTCATTCTTCCTGAATGTTCAAAGGACCTTATACTCGGCATGGATTTCCATCACGCGAATGGTGCCATCATCGACCTGCAAAAGTCCAGAGTCAGCTTCGCTACTACGCAAGTCATAGCGAACAGTAATCACAACGCCCGTGACATCGCGTAGCTGACGATCACGTCACATTGCAACCCAAGAGCAGCGTGCTTACCCTTGTCCGAGGCGACAAGGAGGACGACGCCAAAGGAATTGCTGAGGCGAACATGCCCGTGCTTCTTGAGCGCCACATTTGCATAGCCCGAGGGCGTCTTCAGGTGCGAAACAAATGTTCAGTCGTTTTGCTAACAATATTTAGGAACGAGTATCGGCATGTACCGCGAGGACCGACAATCGCATTTCTCCGCGAATTCATTGATCTTACTGGCATTGCCACATTGGAAACCGCATGGTCTCAGCAGTCTGAGTTATCCAGCATAAAAGAACGTATTCACGCTAGCGGCGCTCCGGAGTTCTGCCTTAGGGGATCTCCTTGGCTATAATTCGCGCCTTGTAGGGTGATGAGGGCGAGCCATTCACAGTGGAAGATCGTTACAGTTCAGCCCATACCGTGACGTCATCGCACGGTATTGACGTCGACATTAAGAAGACGGTCGCCTCTAACCTTACACCTGCTCAAGCTGAAGCTCTTTGCCGCAATCTTGAAGGCTGTCGCGACATTTTTGACTTTGACAATAGACCCTTAGGTCAAACGTCCGTCGTGACCCATCGCATAATTACTGGCGATGCGAACCCTATTCACCGACGTCCATACCGTGTTTCTGCGTCGGAACGAGCTGTTATCTAACAGGAAGTCACAAAGATGCTTGCAAAGGACCTTATCGAGCCTTCCTGTAGTCCCTGGGCATCTCCCGCCGTACTTGTCAAAAGGAATGATGGAACCTGGCGCTTTTGTGTAAATAATCGCAACTGAACAAAATCACAAAAAAGGACTTGTACCCTTTGCCACCTATTGATGACGCTCTAGACTGCCTGTACGGTGCCACCTATTTTTCGTCTATCGACTTACGGGCCGGCTACTTTCAGCGATTCTTGACGTGTTCCGCCGAGCCGGCCTCCAGTTGAGCTCGTCAAAATGTCATTTCGCTCGCCGCCAAATCGCCGTCCTTGGACACCTCGTAGACGCCAGAGGCGTGCGACCCGATCCGGACGAAATTCGCGCCGTTACGAATTCTCCTGTTCCGAAGTCTACCAAGGACGTTCGTAGTTTCGTAGGGCTGTGCTATTATTTCTGACGCTTTGTGAAGGATTTTGCGACCATCGCACGTCCCCTTACCGACCTCTTGAAGAATGACGCCCCTTTTTCTTGGGGTTCTGACCATACCGCATCTTTCTCGCAGCTGACTACTCTCCTTACCACGCCTCCAATTTCGGCCCACTTTGACCCGTATACCTCAATGGAAGTTCGAACTGATGCCAGTGGTCACGGCATAGGAGGAGTGTTAGCACAGCGCCAGCGTGGACATGATCGCGTCATAGCCTACGCCAGCCGACTTCTATCAGCCGCCGAGCGCAATTATTCAATCACAGAGCGCGAGTGCCTCGCTCTTGTGTGGGCTGTTGCGAAATTTCGTCCATACTTGTACGGACGCCCCTCCTGTGTCATCACTGATCACCACGTTCTCTGCTGGCAATCCTCGCTCAAGGACCCCACGGGGCGACTCGCTCGCTGGGAGTTTCGCCTGCAAGAATATCCTTTCTCCGTGGTATGTAAGACGGGACGCTTGCACCAGGATGCCGATTGTTTGTCCCGCTACCCCGTCGACAAACCGCCTGATGCGGACGCCATCGCTTGCGTTTTCTCTGTGTCCCAGTTGCTTCAAATCGGCAACGAGCAACGGCGCGATCCTTCATTACGCGCGCTCATCGACCGTCTGGAGTCAACTCCTGGCGACGCCTCTCTCCGGATGTTTCTCCTTAAGGAGGGGACATTATACCGCCGCAATCTCGATTCGCATGGCTTTGACCTTCTGCTCGTCATTCCATCACACCTGCGTTCGACTGTCCTCCAGCAACTTCACGATGCTCCCTTGGCTGGACACTTGGGCGTCTCGCGCACATACGACCGTGTACGCCGTCGATTCTTTTGGCCGGGTCTCGCGCGCTCCGTGCGGCGCTACGTTGCCGCGTGTGAGCCCTGTCAGCGCCGGAAGAAGCCCTCCACACCTCCAGCTGGATGTCTCCAGCCGATCGACGTCCCACCTGAACCCTTTTTCCGTGTTGGTCTAGACCTTCTAGGACCATTCCCTCTCTCGGTCTCCGGAAATAAATGTGTCGCCGTCGCTACCGATTATGCTACGCAGTACGCAATCACCAGAGCTCTGCCGACAAGTTGAGCTACTGACGTTGCTGACTTTCTGCTCTATGACATCATTCTAGCGCACGGTGCAGCACGCCAATTACTCATTGACCGTGGTCGCAGCTTTCTGTCGGCAGTCGTCGAGGACATCCCCCGCTCCTGCTCGACAAAGCACAAGTTCAGCACGTCCTACCACTCCCAGACCAACCGCCTCACGGAGCGCCTCAACCGGACCATCACCGACATGCTTTCCAAGTACGTTGCGACCGACCACCACGACTGGGATCTTCACTTAGCATATATGACGATCGCGTATAACTCATCGCGTCATGACACCGCCGGCTATTCACCGTTCTATCTCCAATATGGCCGAGAACCCGTGTTTCCCTTGGACACTTTGCTGCCCTGGGCCACACGTTCCGCCACTGAATACGCCCGCGACGCGATCGCACACGCCTACCACGGGCGCCAGCTCGCCCGCTCCCGTCTCGAGGCCTCACAGGAGCATCAGAGATGCCTCTATGATTGCCACCATCGTGACGTGCACTTTTCTCCGGGTTCTCTGGTGCTTCTCTGGTCACCCGTTCGCGTTGTAGGCCTTTCCGAAAAGTCGCTGTCGCTCTACACTGGCCCTTACCGTGTGGTAAGACAAGTGACCGATGTCACGTACGAAATCGTCCCCGCCGATCTCTCAGCGTCATCATCAGCTGCAAGTGACATCGTTCACGTGGCAAGACTAAAACCCTACCACACACCTTTCACCGCGGATGTGTAGATTAAGCACCGAGACAGTGCTTCTACAGCCGGGGGTGATGCTACGGAAAAGCCGCCACAGTGTGGCTGCACTGAGGATGCCGAAGACGACGTGTTTGCCGTTTTGATATAGCGCCGCCATTTTGGCCTCCGTGAGCTTACCTGTAAGTAAATTGTAAATAGTATTCGGCTTCAGCTTCACGTAACAATATTCTTTTAGATGGCCAAAACGTGGTTTCACTGTCAAGACCACGAGGCTATTTCAGCCTTCCGCTAATCTTTTCGTTGCTGTTCGACTTCTTCAAGTATTCCGCTGCTTGTTTACGAAGGTAACTCAGCAAAAGCACATCACATTTTATCGGATATGGCTGCAGTGTGACTCATCTTGTGCTGTTGAAAAATACAGAGCGCTGTTCTTTGTAGAGTCTGTACCTATAAACACGGTCAACAACACTTCGCCCATTTCAACTTGATTTCCGGATTCGCATTAACAATCATACAGTTTTTAACCGTGCTCAACTGACTCTCACATAAATTAAATGCTAGGCTGCAGAGTACTAGTGCAAGATAAAAATGGAAATCCGCGCCATTTTTTCTCTCTTTGCCGAACCACATGCTTCATCATTTCATACTTTGTGACAAACTCACAATGATTTCGTGATAGCGATGCGAAGGGCTGCTGCGTTTGCAGTGTTTACTATTATTTTATTCTTTTAAGTGCATCATTTCGGCAGATCCTGCACTCAAGTTTTCTCTGTGGGCTGCCTTCATTGGTGAGGCGGCGTGGCGATCGGCTCAGCCTTCAGCGCCACCGTGTGAGTTCCGCGAAACACCGAGGTAGCCGATTCTACCGAGGCATGCTTCTGCGGCACTCGTATGAAACGTGTCAGCCGTTCTAAATTGCGGTTTTAAGGCAATCGAAAGCATCGAGGCCCATTTTCGACCTCAGACGCTTGAGAAAGGAAGTCAAATTTACGGCTACAACCATGTTCATCGTGTCGAAGTAAACAGCACAGATATTGCAGCGATGTGCCTTAATGAAATTATGGGGTTTTAGGTGCCAGAACCACGGTACGATTATGAGACTAGCAATAGCGGGGGCTACGGAACAATTTGGACCACCTGGGGTTCTTTAACGTGAACCTAAATTTATGCACACGGGTGTTTTCGCATTTCTCCCCCATCGAAATTAGGCCGTAGTGTAAGGGATTTGATCCCGTGACATAGCCACTAAGCAAGCACCGCAGGTCGCGAAGTCTTTGTCTCAATAAAACAAGCATGCTTACGACGTCAAACTCAAAGTAAGTTAACAATTTAGTATTTATTGCCTCTTAAGTGAGCAAACACGGCCGTGGACGTTTTTCAACTGTCAGATTTCGCTACATTACTTGGAGAGTGCCTTGCAGCTCACAATTGTAAAGGTTTTGGCGAAATGGCACGTAGGTGTTTTTTTCTCCGTTGACGAAGTGCCTCGCGCATATTCTAGTAATGTCGTGTGGGCTCAAATGTGTGAGTGCATTACGGCTGAAGCATAATAGAGAGCAATCAGGTGAAAGTATACAACGTGAAGACTGAAAAAATATGCGCTAGCGCGCATATTCGAATACTGGACCTGTGCTGCGGTGTACTCCAACCTTAGATCTGTTCTTCTAAGCGCGAGAAAACATCGGCACGAATGAGCCCGGTTCCTGCAGTCGCGTCTTGATCTTCAAGCAGGAAGAAGCACAGTGCGTACAAAGCTCCAGCACGGAGCGCTTACGAAGCCAGGTTTGATACGTAGCAACATTTGCGCGATAATTTTTTTTTTTTGAGCAAGACGTTGTTTTTGCATTTATCTAAGTTCGTTGAACAGAAATTCGCAAGGCCGACACTAACCGCGATAATCCAGTTCATCCATCCGGTTGCTTCCACCGGTGTTGAAGGGAAGCGGTACAATATGACACCGACATTTCCTTCGAAGTTGTCACTATCCTTAACGAAGCAGTATCTCCGCTTGTTCTTGTTGTTCACACTTCTCACGGAGGAGCTGCCAAGAAACCGCGGTGAATTCAATGGAAGAGCAGGCTTTCAGGTGGAGCTGTGCACGACAAGCACAATGGTGAAACGACGGTGAGGGCCTACTCGCGGGTGCTCAATGCCGCTGCTAGGTGGCGCGACATGTACAGGCAGATTTCATTGCAGGGTGCCCATAGGTGAAACCATATCTGGTGGCGTCCCTGCCTGCGCAATACCATACATAAGAGGTGAACTGATGAACAAAGAATATTTCTTCCCCAAGCCTACAGGTCGCCCCAGCATCTCGACCATATCAACGACCGCCATTTTGGATGAACAGCCGCGCCAACTGTTGGCAGTGAAAAATGCGAACAATTATCGGGGACGAGTCACGACATCAGGGCCGCTGCTCAGAATAAAAGCTGGGCATATATGACAAATGCCGTTGAAGCCGCAGCTTTGTAGTTGTGACTACAAACAACGTTAGGCACTTCGACGCTTGACTACTTGGGTATATGTAGAAGCTTCAAGTTATTCGCACGTACGCATTCCGGGAGATTGGTCAAGAACCCGATAGCTCAAACTAAGGTATTCTAATAGCTATCCCGAACAACCCTTCACTTCCTCCACGGGAGCTTAATAATGGCGGGAACCAAGGGGTTCCATGTTTAGTAATCATCGTATGATACCAGCACAGAATGGAAGAAAAGGGATAATAAGTATATAAATATTTTTAAAGTTGGGGAGAAAACACGCAAGATAGAGTGGAAGAATAATCGCGTTGATGCTAAACGGAGTCGAGTGACGAAACTTGCCATTTCCCGGTCGCGTCATATGCTGGCGACGTATTGACTCCCTCCAGTTTCATTTTCTTCTTTACGAGCATAAATCCTACCATGCGCTGGCTGTTCACAGATCTACGTTAGCCAGCGATCAAAGAATCTAGTTTCTGATTTATAGAGCACGATAGATGTATCACTAATGCAGTTTGTTCCTTTTTTTCTTATATAGTAGGCTTCCATCAGCTCACGTGCGGTTTGAAATCTACTTCTGCCAAGAATCCTAATCTCAGAAAACCGTGGTTTGCACAGCAGGCCTTGCAGTGCGCAGGCAAAAGTTCCACGCCATCTGGGTAACGTAGATCTGTGAACAGCCAGCGCATGCGTCTATGTATATATATATATATATATTCTAGGGTCTCAGCCCAAAATAAATCAGTTGGAAGTGCCGCCCGTGTTGTCTTTATGGGTCTTCCTTTTGTGAGTGTTCAATTGCGGCAAAAAACATGTTTTTATTAGTTTGTCATCGCGATGAGGCGGCGACGTCTCATCCAACATTATCATAATGTAAACACGCAGTATGCGTTTCGGTAACTCGAATGAATCGAGTCTGATGATGTCGCCTGACGACGCACGGTGCGTTTACAGAGTTTCTGAGCTTGACAGGCGGTGTTTGAAGCGAACATTTTAGTGACAGTGGTGGTTTAGTCTCTGACGTCATAAATACAGGATGGCCGGTTTAATGTCATCAGTCGGGAACACTACCTATCTTTAAAATTCATTTTCAGGAAAACTAAATGACTTGCTGCCCTATTGTTCGGCCCACATAATTAGAGTGCGAAAGAGAACATATATTCAACCTTTAATTAGGATCAGTGGAGATCTAAAAATCGCCGGAGTTGCCCGTGAAATGGTCGCTAAAGGGAACCACTGCAATTTTGAAAGAGACAAAGGCTTTTTTTTTTAAAGCTAGTTTGAACCTTACATGATAAACTGTCAGCCAAAATTAAATTTCTTTAGCTTGACGCCAAACAACACACGCCCGTGCGTCAATGAGACGTCATGATTATCAATGAATTTTAACCCTTACATATATTATACTGGGCTCCACGCACTTTAAATGTCACCCATGTACGTACGTCACACAATCATGTTCACGCAAATCCACTAGATCATGATACTACCTAACTCTTAAAAAGTAGGCTTAGAAATTTTAGAAATGCTTCCGTTATCAATGCAAGTATGCTCTCGATGACGTCTATTCGTCGCAAATGGGGATATTTAGGTTTCATGTGCTTTATCACAGATTAATTTCGTAGAGAACAGGACGGAAAGCTTCGATAAACCTAAAGTTAGTAGAAATGGTATTGTGTCGAATTGTGCATCAACCAGGCTTTGCAGTTTTGCGCACGCCTCATGTATTTGCAAACAAGACAGAAGTGCACATCATGTCGGACACCTGAAATATTGAGCAGAAGCTGAGCAAGGATTGTCGCTTTAGGTCAACTTTTCGACAAGGATACCTGTTATCTTCAGGGCAGCAATAGTTCTTCTCAGCAGCATTTTTATGTAAGCTTAGGTAACTCACCTCCACCTTGATTGGAGAAGACGAGGAAAATACTCCACTGCGTGGTGGATCGCCTATATTAGTGGCGTCCTCGTCGATTGTTGCCTTTAGTGGACGAAGTCAGTCGTTTAAGGTTAAGCCAGGCGAGGGAAAATGACATGGTAGTGTTCACTGCGATAATTCTTATGTTGTCGCAAATGAGTTCGGAAAGAAAGGAATCGCTATATGCTGCGGCGTTTTTCACAGCGAATCTCTCTATTGCTTGTGTCTGGGAAAAAACATGTTTCCGTTACATTGACAAAAAATGCGCCGGTGAGATCAGTCGTCCAACTATTTTCACGTGATGTTAAGTGTCGCGGCAGTAGCCGTGGATGCATTCTTTCTTCCGGCAGGCAAGTACAGAGGGAGGGACAAGAAGCAGGGGGAAGGAACTAACTGTGAGCTGTTGTCACGCTTGCGTGTTCGTCTCGAAAACCCTGGGCAAGGGCGCATGCGCTTAGGCAAGCGCCCTTTCCCAGCCTTTCACGTAACGACGGCAACTGGATGGTGTGCTTCCTGTTGGAACGGTTTGGAATTCAGTTGTACACGGACGTCAATGTGCCGACCACGCGTCAGCATGCGTGTACAGCTTTATCCTTTGGCAAAAACGTGTTTAGCTTAACAGCCTAATTGCTGTTCACTACTCACAACTGAATGTTTGTTAAGCATGAATCAACTAGTACAGCAACAAATTTTGTTAACACGCTAGCGTAGCAGTAGAACCAATCGCGGCGTACCACTGCGACCACAAAACTATTGTCACTATAGGCTAACCAATGAGACAAAATAAAGACAACAACAACCAAGAAGGTACGTCTATTTTTCTTCTTTCAGTCAATATAGCAAAAACTATATGTATCTACGGATTGTGAATATAGTCACCCCAATACAGCTTCGCTGGTTATCCTTTTTCAAAGACTGGCACTGCATTAAATTTTCTGGCGAGGTCTTTGAGCGCTAATTCCTAAAAGTAAATGTTCGCACACTGCAAGTCCAGGTGGGAGATCAGCACAACCACGACGTAGGAAGTTGCCAGCCTGATGTCACGGGTTTAACCACGTTAATAAAGAACTTCATCCACGGAGCCATGACAGGGACCTGTTTAGAAAAAGTTTATCTCAACAAGAGACGATATGAACACTGAGTAATAATCACGGTACAACTTCCCCAGGGTGGTAACATATGCAAACTAAGAAGCATTTTATACATGGCACGTTTTTAAAGTAGTGTCTGAGTCCTCACTCACTAACATATAACCACAAGGACCCACGGAAATACACAGTTACACATAAACTAATTGTCGTGTGTATAAAATTATGTTTAATATATACAATGTATACAATGGCTATATACAATGATGATGTGGCAAATACATTTTGCATAATTTAGTAATGTTTCTATAATATGTCTATACACAAAAATGATCATATAACGAGAGCCCGCACACTCAGAAAATACTGGCGCCTACATTCTATGCGCATTCAATGACTTCATCTGATAGCCTGGCTACAACAACCAGGCTGGTCGAAAATCAAGTCATACGCGTCCATCACCCACCGACATGAAACGACATGACCACTGTCGAAGAAACTCTTCTTCCTCAAAGAAGAACAACTCCTCTGACAGAAACGACAGTAGCTCAGAGTAGAGAATCTCCAAAAAGAGCGGGGCGACAATGTCCTGAGGCAACAGCCTCACACCAGTTACGCCAGAAACAAAAGGCCCCCGCAACAATAAAATGTCGCGCAACGCGGCCACATGGGCAGCAACCGGATGTAATAAAGCGGTGAACTACAAGGCCACGCAAACCACCATACCCGCGGCCATCCCATATACCCTGCAACGACGCATTGCAGCAGCAGACGTTTAGTGGATTCTTGAAAGGGGCAATTGGGACACAGAAAAGATGGGACTATGACCCCCTTTCTAGTAAACGCATTGGGAGCACTTGCCACACTAAACTAGGTGGTCAGGCAGAAATGACACCATTATCCAACACGACGACACATTATTCGAACGTGCGAAGCACCCTGGGCAAACTAGAGGAAGCAGTAACGATGACATTGCATCTAGATCACGGTTCTCGAGAACGTCTACATCAGGACATATCTCTTGTATGTGGCAATAAAATACCACGGCCGTACTTTAGGATGCCGGTGCGTTTAGCACTTGTGGTCCGCGATTCAACTGCACGTCCGGTAACATGTAACGAGTTTTTGTGCCAAGCGAATAGCGCACGAGTTCACGCGCGGAACACTGATCACGCTGTAAGAGGCGGAGCAGAAACCGCAGAGCAAGCAGCCGGAAACGGATAGACAGGGATGACAACACGAACCCACTGCGAGAGCGTGGTTGCCCAAGCGCCGCGCGACCGACCAGTTCTGTACTGCCCAACCAGAAGAAGGAATCTAGAAGCGACTGCAAGGACCTACAAACCCGCAATGGTGGCGGTGCAACGTGACAAACGTATCACACTCAGCCGCAAAATACTGATTGTGCTAAGAACCATCTTTCTCATACGGCTAGATCATACCCTTGAATATCGTGACCATTTCGCCATACATCTTCAAACATTGAGAGTCACACAGAGTCTGATATACTTTCATGGATGTAATCAAGGCCTGAAATATGAAAAAAAATCACTCTATTGAAGTCGGAAAAGGGGAATTAAGCTTGTCTGTGCTGAACCAATGAACAAATAACAAAGTTTTGAAAAATTTAGCGCAGTACCCTAAATATTTCCGTACTCAGTGAAAATTCGAAGGTTACGGGATGTGCTTTCTTCATTCCTGAGATACAATCTTACGTCATCGGCGAAGGCTGTCACCTTCACAACATCGCTACCAGGCAGTGGGAGGCCACACTCATAAGGGTCTCTCAGTATTCAGTGCGGAATTGGGTCGACGCTGAGCACAAACAGCACTGGGGATAGAGGGCACCCTTGACAAACACCACAAGTAACGAAAAATGGTGCACTTTCACTGCCATCAAGGAACAATGTAATTAGGATATTTGAATAGGCATTCCTAAAGAGTTCCTCAAAATTTGATAAGCCGAACGCGGTCACTACATAAATTATGTAGCTATGTTCTAGACAATCGAAGGCCTTTTCTTGATCTAGTGAAACTAAGAGACCACGTGCTGACCTGGTGAGCGTGTACGTCATCATGTCACGCGTAACGAACGAAAGACTGCGTATCTTTCTGCCAGGGACTGAGCATGCCTGATGGTGTCCTATTAAGGAAGGCATCAGGCTTCCCAAGCGCCGGGTGACTATATATGTGAAGGTTCTGTATTCAACGTTGAGAAGCGTGATTGGCATCCATTCCTCTGGACGAACTGACGATGGATCGTGCTTGGGTATCAGCACAACCCGACCCTCGCGGAAACTAGACGGGAATTCAAAGTTCTCAAAGCAGCGGCTGATAACAGATACGAAAGTGGCACCAATATCTTCCCAGAACATTGGATAAAACTCAATTGGTAACCCGTCTGGCCCGGGGGCCGAGCCACGCTTCGGTAGTCAAACGTCACACGATGACCAGAGACTCGCAAATAATTGGGGACCAGAGTTGTGATACTCATTTTGATACGAACGAAGCGTGTGCCCGTGAGCACGCCACGTCGTCCGCTCATAAGACCAGCGTTGACAGATAGAACCTTGCCGTATGGTGATAGTGCCTTGACGAGGACTTCGTTCGGAACGAAGGACGGCAGGCTACGTTGGTGATTTGCGGGCCGACGGGAACGACAGGACAATGCTCGCCCCCGTTGATAAGGAAGCCAGCATCGACGATTAGAGTTACGGAAGCCATGCTCTTGTCGGGGACTTGGAAGTTGAGGCCTCCCATGGGCTGAACGCAGTAGACCTCAGAGAGGCGAATTATTGAGGCCGTCGCGTCGACTACATTCTATATAATCATATACATCCACGGCGATAGAGGAATGCTCTTTGAAGCGTGCATGGAGCCAAATCACACATATTTTAACGTAATACTCCTTTGTCTCAGCTCCACTAGTTGCACAGGGTGCCTCTAAAAATATTTCTTATTTTACCTTCTAAACTTAAAACATACACTTATTTTTAAAAACGGTGAGACTCCAAATCTAACGAAGCACGGAAGTTTAATTTGAAGCAGCATGATTGATCCCTTCTTCTTAAGAATCGGCATAGCAAGAAAGGGAAACGTGTTTTCACAGAAGCTGTGTATGTTTGTGGACTGGCAGTCCGCAGCAGAGAAAACTGCACAATTTGCGCGTGCACGACGGTGTTGCAGGTTTGCTTGACGCTCGGGGTGCTTTTGCTGAACGGCGACTTGCTGTCGAATCGCTTCGGTGAAGGTACGAGCATTTTGGAGCGGCCCCGCTGTGTCTTGGGAAGCCAGTTAAATTACGACGCGCTTAACGTTAGCAGAGCGAGTGGCAGTGTTCACCGCGTGCGGCGCGAACATGCGAAGGCGTCTGCATCATGCCGGCATGTTTCAAGAAGGATAAAAGCGAGATAAGTCCGTCGACGACGTTGCCTTTCTGCGCCTGTTGACGTCTACGGTTAACGGTTCTCTTCGTTGGTACCATCGTAAGGGAAACAGCAGCTGGTGCGTAAGCAATGCTGACGCGTGTTGAAGCTTCACTCCACAAGGCCTCCCTGACTAATCGGACGCGAAAGACAAACCACGTGCGGAAACTGCTTAGCCAGCTCAGAAGAATGCCTGCACCGCCTACACCAGGTTACACCGGGCAGGAGCCTCCGCTGCACTGGCACTACTGAAGCGGTGACTGGTTATAGTATTGATGCAGTACTTCGCTTCCCTGCTCCTAGATAGCAGGGCCACCTAGGTCCGTCAATAGAGAGCATACTTTACGCGTTCGCGCCAAAGGCCGTTACAAGAAGTTGACGGTGGACCCCCGGCATAAAACACTTCCGTGTTAAAAAAGCAGCAGCCCATCGCATCGCTATCAGGAACGAAAAACAACTCCTTTGACAGAAACGATAGCAGCTCAGAATAGAGCCTCTCCATTAGTGGAATCACAGCGTGGTGATGTTGTACAGTGGCTACTGTCTCGCACTTAAATGCAGCTGTGTTTAACACTTGTGGTCCGTGGTTCAGCTGCACGCCCGGTAACATGTAAGAAGTTTTTATGCCAAGCGAATAGCAGGCAAGTTCACGCGTGGAACACTGATCACGCTGTAACAGGCGGAGCAGAAATCGCAGAGCAAGCTGCCGGAAACAGACAGACACGTAGGAGAAGGCGAACCCCCCGCGAGAGCGTGGTTGCCCAAGCGCCGCGCGACCGACCAGTTCTGTACTGCCAGACCAGAAGAAGGGACCAAGAAGGGACTGCAAGGACTTTGTAACCCGCAATGGTGGCTGTACAACATGACAAGCGTACCACATTCGGCCGCAAAATACGGATTGTGATAAGTACCTTCTTTCTCATAGGGATAGATCATAGCCTGAAATATCCTGAATATTTCGCCTAACATATTCATGAATTGAGTCACACAGTCAGATATACCACCATGGGTGTAATCAAGGACTAATATATCAAAAGAATCACTTTTTTGAAGACGGAAAAGGGGAATTAGGCGTGTCTGTGGTGAACCAATGAACAAATAACGACATTTTGAAAGATTTAGCGCAGCACCTGAAATACTTCTTTACTCATTGAAAATTCGAAGGCTACAGGATCAGCTATCTTCATTCCTGAGATACAATGTTATGTCATTTACGAAGGCGGTCACTGTCACAACACTGGTACCAGGCAGCGGGAGGCCGCACACGTAAGGGGCTCTCACTATTGAGCGCCGAAATGGCTCAAGACTGACCACAAAGAGTACTAGGTATAGAGGGCACCCTTGACGAACATCTCGAGTGACGTGAAATAGTGCATTTTCACGAACACCAAGAAAATTTTTCTTCGGATATTTGTATAGGCAATCCTGATAAGTTCAACAAGATTTGATGAAAAGCCGAACGAGGTCAGTGCAATAAATATGTAGCTATGTTCGTGGCGATCGAAGGCCTTTTCTTCATTTTAGTGAAACTAAGAGACCACGTGCTGACCTGCTTAGTGTATCTGTAGATTATGTATCTCTCTGCGAGTGAGTGAGCATGCTTGATGGTGTACTATTAAGAAAGGCATCAGGCTTCCCAAACGTTAAGTGGCAACAGGTGTAAGGGTTCTGTAGTTAACGTCGAGAAGCGTGATTGGCCTCCATTCTAACAGAACAACTGATGTTGGATCGTGCTTAGGTATCGGCACAAGACAACCGTCGCAAAAGCTAGACGGGAAATCAAATTTTTTGAAGGAGCGGATAGTGATAGACACGAAAGTTGCACTAATATCTTCCCAGAATGTCGGATAACACTACAGAGGCACGTATGTTTAGAAAACGTTTATTTCAACAAGAGACCGTACGAACACTGAGTCATAATCACGGCGCAACTCCACCAGGAATTTAATATATACAAAAAGAGAAGCATTGTATATACGGCACGTTTTTAAGTAGTGTCCGCGTTCCCACTGACAAGCATATAATTACATAGATCTACGCAAAAACAGCAGCACGGAACGACGGCGTCCATGGAGCCAAATTTCAAATATTCCCACGTGATACTCCTTTCTTCTAGCTCCGCCAATTGCACATGTTGCCTATGAAAATTTTTCTTAACCTAGCCATCCAAACTTGATACATATATTTATTTTCAAAAATTGTCAGAGTTAGAATCTCACAAAGCACGGAAGTTTAATTTGAAAGAGATATGACTGATCCCTCTTTCTCAGAAATCGGCATTAAAAGAAAGTGAAACATGTCCTCACACAAGCTGTGCATGTTTGTTGACTGACAGTCCGCTGCCGCGAAAGGAGCACAATTTGCAGGTGCATCACGGTTGCAGATTTGCTTGACGCTCGGCTTTCTTTTGCCGAGCGACGACCTGCTGCCGAGTCGCTTCGGCGAAAGTACGAGCATTTTGGACCGGCACCTTAGTGTCTTTGGAAGCCAGCTGAATTACGACGCGCTTAATGTCTGCAGTGCGAGTGGCACAGTTCGACGCGTACGGAGCGAACAGACGAAGGCGCGCTTTTCTTGCTGGGGTGTTTCACGAAACATAAAAGCCAGATAAGCCCGTCGACAACGTTGCCTTTCTGCGTCGGTTAACACTTACTGTTAACGGTTCTCTTCGTTGGTGCTATCGCAAGGGAAACCGTAGCTGACGTGCAAGCACGGCTGACGCGTGTTAAAGCTTCACTCCGTAGGTGACGAGGCCTGTCAGGATTGGGGGCTCAATCCCATCGCTCGTGGTCCGTTGTAAAGACTGGAGTCCGGTATGAATTCGAAGGTAGCTGGCCCATGCCGTCGTCCAACTTATCCACGCTGAGGACGTTGATGAAGGGACGAACTGCTTCTCATCGAGAACGAGGAATATGGGTTTATTTGCAATATTTATGTCAGTCTAACATGACTGCTTCAGAAAAAGAGTGTCAGTGCAACTTGACTGCTCAAGAGAAGTGTGTCGAGCATCCGCACAACAGCCGTTTTTAAACACTCGGTCCGCCGGCGATACAAGGCGGCGAATGTTCGTTTCGTCATCGCAAAACTAGCCACCTCGCGCGATGCAAGGTGACGCGAACGTTCGTTTACTCATTGTAAATTCACCGCCGCCCCGCAGAACAGTTTACGCACACAAAGGCACACACATTCCGATGTCCGGAGCCGACGTCAGAGGGGAGTCGTTCCGGGTACCTCGGAGCCATTCTGAGTAGCTCGTTGTCCTGCGTCCCGGTCGGCGCGTGGGAAGCAACAAAAAACGGCTTTCCCGCGGCAGCTCACGCACGCGCAGCAGATCAGGTCCGCGCTGGGGAGTTCGGGCACAATAGTTCGTCCGTCGAACTCATTCCTTCACAACGGCGATAGGGCTAGAGGATGGCGGCGGTTTTCAGCACACAGCCCGCTTCATCGAACGCATCCTAGCTGAAGCGACGGAGAGTGGGGGATGTGCGTCTTGTTCCCCAGTCGTAATTGGGTGGTAATCCCGCATTGCAGCTCGCCATTCTTAACAGCCCTCACCGACCAATCGGACGCGGAAGGCAAACCATGTGCGGAAACTGCTTAGCCAACCCAGAGCAGTGCCTACACCGCCTACACCAGGTTACACCGGCTAGGAGCCTCCGTTGCACTGACACTTGTGAAGCGCTCGCTGTGGGCGCTGGTTACAGTAATGATGCAGTACTTCGCTTCCCTGCTCCTAGATGGCGGGGCCATCCATGTAAAAAAAGAGCGTATTTTACGCGTTCGCGCCGACACCCGTTACGAGAAGTTGATTGCAGAACCCGGCATAAAACACTTTCTTGTTAAAAATTCAGAGCAGAAATGCCACGTCTGATTTAAACTTTAATCAAGCGGAGCTTTCTTTGCCTTTTCTTTCGACTTTCCCACTTGTGGTGCTGCTGTGGGCTGCTATGTGCAGCTGTGGGCTGCTGCTGACGCGCACACCGTGTCGGAGGGGTTAAGAGTGTGTATATATATGACAGGCGCGAGTACGAGAGGAAAGGCGACGGGAGAAACTCTCTTTCATCCCACCGCGTCTGATGTGGACAATACCTTCTGGAGCTCCCTGGCCGTTGCCACATTAGCCGCTTAAACGCTGTAATTATGCGTGACTTCGCTCACAAGCATTGCAGAAAGTGCAGCGCTTCCCTGTGCGACTCCAGAGGCGGCATAGGTAGAAAAATGTAGGAACAAGGTGGGAGAAGAGGAAGTTCCCATGCAAGAGAGCGTGGGTCACGTGAGAAGGCATGGAAAGCCTACTACTATACAACAGCGCTTGCGGGGACACAGGATAAGCTTAAGTTCAAGATACGGTACAGTACGCCACTGCTATTTCTGAAATATTAACGCCACTAAATATGTCAAATAGGCAATTTACGAAGGGCACGCAAAGCAGAGCCACAATAACTAAAGTGCACCGCACAGTCCTGGACTCAATACGGAAGCGGTCGACCGTCAAATCAACACTTCTGGGCCGCCGCGTTAGCTTTGCAGCTATGGCATTGCTAGAAGGCGTGGATTTGATCCCTATCGCGCCCAGCCGCCTTTCGAGGGGGGTGAAACAGAAAACGCACGTGGACTTAGATTTTGGGAGATGTTAAAGGACATGACGGTGTCAAAATTTAATCCAGAGTCCGCCACTACGACGTGCCTCACAATCCGAGTGTGGTTTTGCCACGTACAGCCCCATAATCGAATTCAAGACTAGTACTTCTGCCACAGTGCTATGTGTTATGTGAGGCAATGACAATGCTCAACCCTCTCAGAGGTTTTAAAATGTGGCTTACAAAAGTTGCTCAAGCAAAGACCTGTCCCTGAGTGTTCTGTGTACTACGCAGACAAACACCAGTGGAACACACAAAGGTAACGTATAACATCAACTCACCACCCTCGTGTTAGACTAAACGTTGAAGAAATTAAGCTTTAGCCGTCAACATAACCGCTAATTATCGTCCAACCATCCAGCACCGAAAAGCTACGCTTACATCGATTCCCACAATCCGTGGGATCCCCATAAATTTTATTACCCACAATTCTATTGGAATTCCCGCAGTGATTCGCGACATCTACTCTCACGGAGAACCTTTTCTGACAACCGTGATGTTTAGCACCTCCGGTATATATGCGCAACTTCATATAAGCTGAGCGTTCTGTTGGATGAGCAAAATCGCTATTGTGAATGCCCTGCTCGATAGGCACGTGGTAGCGCAGAATTCAACCAGGCAAACACAGAGCTGATGTTGCTCTAACCAAATGTAAAACGTATTAAACCTTTGAAGAGACAACATGTTGCGGATTATGCGGCTCTCCGAAATTTACACCAGCAGCAGAAAGAATACACTTGCTTACTGCTATGTTAGCTCTGTTCTTGTCTGATTGAGCTGGTTGCGACGAGGTGGCGGCACCATGCATGCCATTCACGTTTACACCACTCAAACATCCGGCAAATCAAGCAGCGCCCTTGCACTTGAACTTGAACTTGAACTTTGCATTTACTCTCCGACGAGAGTAAATCAACGGAGGCATTGCGCACAGAAGCAAGAGTGAGCCTCAGAAACCTCCCGCACTTTAGTCAAAGTGAGTTCAAGCTCGGGAACGGAAACTGAAACCCTTTGCTTGCAACAGCTAAATAAGACGAAATACACCACTGAGAGTTGACCTGTCTTTCGGCTTTTGCCTTCCGCCCCTGCGCAAACGCGAAACCGTCGCACGTGGACGCAGCGTCGATTCAACGTCTGTTACAAGGAATCTAAAGCGTTCCCAAGCGTCGTGGGACTACTTAGCATCGTAGAAGATTTGCAGAAGCTCCGACCCCGTAGACCTCCCTTCTATGCCATAGAAACTAGACGCAAGTACAAGCACCCTGTTTCGGCGATATGGCGCTGTAAGTCTTCCATTTATGACACTGGTGTCCCCGGCAACGACGGCCGCTTTTCGATGGGCGATCAATGCGACAACATCCGTGTACTTAGATTTACGTGCACGTTAAAGAACCCCATGTGCTCCAAATGGTTCCCGAGTTCCCAACTACGGCGCGCGTCACAATCAGATCGTAATTTGGCACGTAATACCACATTATTTTTTGTAACACTGGGGTGGCGATGAGGAAAAATCCGCCTTCACTCCACCGTAGAAAAGTGGATGCGCAGCGAAGCTGTTGCTGATGTTACGCGACCTTACACAAAGACCATCGCCGCCACAAGCGATGTACTTCACGCGCGCGCGCATGTGTGCGGAAGTGGAGCATTCATTCTCATTTTGGAGGTCCTCCAATTGCTTTGCGAACTAAATTATTGTTCAGTTGTAAACTCCGTCAGAAAATGCATGACGTACCATTTTGTTGTCAGTCGAATACGCGTTGTTATTCGAATATACAAGAAAACATAAATCTGTTACTCAGGAACTGAAAGGGAAAGTCCTTTTCCAGCTGCCGTTTGAAGTCGGTGTGAGTAGCCTCGGCCGCAAGATGGAGGCACCGTTTTGGACCGAGTTTGCCGTAATTTAAGTTAAGGTCGGCGCATTCGGTGCCCGACAGATGCAATGGGTAAACGGGCACTCAACAAAGACGGGTACATCCTGTGCCCACGTTCCTGATGCGCGCACGCACATGTTCGAAAGTGCAGCGAACATTCTTATTAGTGTACGCCCTCTGCGTAGCACAATGGTGTTATTGAGCTAATTTGATTTCTCAACGAGAAATTCGCAAGAAAATTCGTAAGGTAGGGCTTATACACAACCTGCACACATGATAGCACCGGATTGTAATTCGAGAAAACATATTTACGTGATGCGGAAACTCTAACGGCAAAGCCTCTTTACCATCTGACGTTTACTTTTTGAGTGGGCACAGACCGAAGAAATCCGACCAACTACAGATGCTCACCGCTTCGCTGTAAAACGTTCCTAAACCTTAGCGGCGCAGCCGGGCGTCTTGTTGAACGGGCAGGCCCATGAGAACAACACGTACAATTTGGCACTCGAGCTAACTTCCAAACGAATCGTCTAGGGTATACCTCTCGGAGATACGTGATCGCGGTCCCGCTGCGCAGGGGAGGCGAGGCGACCGACAAAGTGAGCTGGTTAGACACGTTCAAAGGCTCGTCGCACTGCGGTGGATCTGAAGAGACTGCAGCTTCTGAGGAAATGACACGGTGAACACAGCAATGATACCGCGAAATTCACTCTTAAGAGAAAATCTCACACCTCACGAGCAAAATCAGGGAATTTAAGAATTCTCGAACGGCGGAGATAACACCCCACCCGAGTTCTTGTAGTGGAGGGGTGACTGCAGTAACCCCCGATAATCGCATGGAGGAGGACGACAACCCTCCGCCATCTAAGAAAAAGGGTCCGCCCGTTAGCAGCCAAACCGGATCGCAACTGGCCGACCTAGGACAGATATTAACGGAAATGCAACACGTACTGTGACAAGCAGAAACCGTCGGTATCCTAGTGCTGGCGGTCTGAACCTTATTGCCGAGAGTTCACAAATTCGAAAACAACGTGGCCACCCTAAGTCTTAAGGTAGTCAAACTGCAGCCAGTTACCGACGGAGGGGCCCCTAACACTTCTTCGCATCTAATCAATTCCACAACGCTTCTACAAACACCGTAGCAGTATCTCGGGTCGTTCACACCGCCACCCCACGACTAGATCAACATAGGCTAACACGGTCAAAGAGGCGCGCTGACGATGTGCCAGCCGTATTACATGAATTGCATGGTGCAATTAATCTCGCTAATCACAGGATTCCTGCTACCGTACCTACTTCTGCTACTTACTTCTGAAACGGTGCTAAAGTCAACACAGCAATATTTTGGCCAATGCTCCACTACGATGTATTTTCCGATAGCGTGGCCGTGCCTGTCACCGAGTATAGGGTTAACTGGAAGGCACGGAGCTGGTGAGGGCTTGCCGGGTGTAATGGCAGTATTTAATCACGTGATCTTGGGCAAGGTTCAAGATGCCGTGGTTATGAATTCCTTGTGGATGGTTTCTATTGACCTGATCTAAATCTGCGTACGTCGTAGAGTCGTTTAATGACATCTTGTTACTCCGCTTCTTGGAGGTGGTAGTAAAACAACGTAATGGAGCGCGTTTTACTCCAGCATACCAGAGTAACTTTTTACTACAAGGAAGTTTTTAAAGTGGATGAGCGGTGAAAACCCCAATCTCGGCTAATTTTCGCTAACAGTGCAGCGCACACAAATCTATCAGCCCTCGGCGCACTTTGTCCCCATCTGATATCGCAGATGCCTGGCTTAGAGTGCTTGGCGAGATGCTTCTTGTGCGCTATGTACTACACTGTTTCAAAAAGAACGGGTGGCATTACAAAAGCTATAAAGACTTCTTTTACGGTTCACGTTCACAACAAAAAGAACGCATCACATCCGAAAGAAAGATACGGCTATGCCTAATGTAATGCCTAACCACAACTGCCGCAGCCTGACCAGTCTTCAAGAAATGAAATCGACCGTCCGCATCTACCAAACTTCGCCACGTGCACTTGGACCACAACTACAGCACCGATGCCACGTCACTGCTTTCATGACGCCAACCCTTCGCTGTTTTGGGATGCGTCACTTGAGGCGCCACCTATTCTTCACGTGACGTCAACGCATCGCTTTATAAAGGAACAGCTCCAAGCCTACACTTTCAGTGGGCACGGCGGACCATCGACAAGCATGTGGCTTAAACCGTTCTGCTACCTTGTGCAGGTTAGTAACTGCTATAACACGATTAGAAGTGATTGTCGTGGTCTTTTGGTCTTGCCGTGCCCCCTACGGTGTGCTTTTGTTGTCCATGATGTGTAGTTCGTATGCTTGCTGCTGATGTGCGGCGACGTTGAGCTAAATCCCGGCCCCACTGACGGTAGTGGGGCCTCTATCGAATCCATGCTGAAAGAGCTGCTGTATGGTCAGAACAAGTTGGCAGCTGACGTAACTGCGCTCAGGGAGCAACAGAATAAGGTGGAAAACGCTATAGCTGATTGGGGAGCCAGATTCGTTGAATTATAAAAACGAGCCTCGCGTGTAGATGACCTTGAACGTACAGTAACGTCCCTGGAGGCGAAGTTGGCTGATCTGGAGGATAGGAGCAGGAGATCCAATCTGGTAGTCTTTGGCATTCCACCGTTTGTGCCTCCAGCCACAGGCTTATGTTAAACAACTTACAGCGCGCCGAATACGGCATCGTCACGCTGATTCTTTGACGCCTTATAACACCCGAACTAACCTTTTTAAGTTTTCATTCTTCCCTCGCACTGTAACAGATTAGAACAGCCTGCCATTAACACAGTTGATAAACACCGATTATATTGACCGCTTGTGTCTTAGATACTGGGGGCGTTTCCATATCGGCAAGCCTTGTTACTGTTTTCTTTTTTACACGTGAACATTGTATAATAGTTTCCACATCATCCTTATTCTTTTATTTTCAGTATTTTGCAACGAGCGCTCGTTCAACTTCTGATGTATTCTTTTTCTCCCCTTTTTTTCCTCTCTCGATAGTGGTTGCCATTGCTCAAATATGCGTGTGATACTATTCTAATGTTTGTCATGTTGCCTTCCTTCAGTGTACCTTCTCTTAATCTTATTAGTCGTCGCTTTCATTTTTTGTTTCCTTATGATATTTCCATATGTTGCATTGCTTCTGTATTTTCTTTTCATGTCTGTATGTATCTTTACGTGCATACGTAAATATTTATGTATTCTGCCCGTCCTGCTTAGACCCTCATTTGGGCCTGCAGTATTGTATAAATAAATAAATAAATAAATAAATAAATAACATAAGTGTCATACTTTTATATTGCGAAAAATCAGTTATTCACAACGTCGACAGCATCGCCGATAGGAAATCACCGATTCCGCATTTCAACACATTTCTGCAGCAAGCGGGCACAATGCATCGCGTGCCCTCACGACGCAACACTGAAGTTGCATTGTAGTACGTTAACGCCATAGGTTAATCTGTGACCACGTTTGTCAAGCTTGCTTTTCATCCACAGGATTAAGTTTATCCAATACCGTGGCAGCTTGTGGATGTGCGCTTGGTGCTTGCTTTCCGGCTTCCTTGCACTATAATTCGCAAGCAAATGCTAAGCAAAACGACGTAATGGAGCGCGTTTTACTCCAGCATACCAGAGTAACTTTTTACTGCAAGGGAGTTTTCAAAGTGGATGAGCGGTGAAAACCTCAATCTCGGCCAATTTTCGCTAACAGTGCAGCGCACACAAATGGGGACACTTTGTCCCCATCTGAAATCGCAGAATCCTGGCTTAGAGTGCTTGGCGAGATGCTTCTTGTGCTGCCGACCTACGCTATGTACTACACTGTTTCATAAAGAACGGGTGGCACTACAAAAGCTATAAAGACATCTTTTACGGTTCACGTTCACAACAAAAAGAACGCATCACATCCGAAAGAAAGATACGGCTATGCCTAATGTAATCTAACATAAGTGTCATACTTTTATATTGCAAAATATCAGTTATTCACAACGTCGACAGCATCACCGATAGGAAATCCTTTGTCACCGATTCCGCATTTCAACACATTTCTGGAGCAAGCGGGCAAAATGCATCGCGTGCCCTCACGACGCAACGCTGAAGTTGCATTGTAGTACGTTAACACCATAGTTTAATCTGTGAACACGTTTGTCAAGCTTGCTTGTCATCCACAGGATTAAGTGGAGCGGCAGCTTGTGTATGTGCGCTTGGTGCTTGCTTCCCGGCTTCCTTGCGCTATAATTCGCAAGCAAATTCTATAGCATTGACGTGGGAGCGGCCCGCATCAGCCACAGACTGATGCCTCGGGACCTAAATAAAGTTCTTCCTACCGTGCCATACTGCCGGAGTAAGCACGTGCAGCGTGCGTACTATACTTCATTGTAGATGCTTCAACATAAAGTATATTTTATTGTTGACACCTCTACGTCCAACCCTAAATTTAATGGCCTGATGAGTGCTTGCATACAACGGCTGACTCAGAGCTGCTTCTTCAATATTTCAACTCGTCAGCAGCTGTACAAAGACACCTCGCATGAAATGCGATCGTACACGTGTGGCAACATTGGCTTGGCATGTCTGGGAGAAGCAGCGGTTTGCACTCCGAAACCGAGGTTCCGTCGCTCGCCTGTTCCCTTCGCAGATTTATTTCCCTCGCTCTTTACATCTCGTCGCGGTGCTGCTTTGTCTTCCAGCTGTTGTTGTTTTGGTGTTGGATGTAGTTATTCTAGCCGGGTTGTCGTGCACTTATGCGCTGTGCATCCAGCTGCGTGTTCATAAATGCTCGTGCTCCACGCGAAAGTACAGGCCACTGGAAGCTTTTAATGCCTGTCACCAAAGCCTTTAGGCCCGGTCACCCTGTTAGCACTTCGTTTTTTTCAGACAGCCGCACTTTTGCCGGAACCTCATTCACAACGAGATCGGTTACAATAACCTCACTAGCAAAAAAAAGCAAAAAAAAAAAAAAACCGAAGCGTAGCAGTTTCGTGCTCAATTTCATTTATTGGTTCCTTGAGGATTATCTTGATGCCGCATGGTTATGTTAATCTGTAAGACGGCCATGGGAAGCACGCGTTTATTAGCCTGCTACTTTAAAGAGTGACAATGAGGAGCTAAACGAAAACATATACACAGGAAGCAAAGTGCTACATTAGGCGGCAATACTTGTGTGCCTCAGATCACGGCAGGCGTTCGTTACGCTACAATAGCTGTGGAGGGCTCTTCAGTTTTGATGCTCTAGCCTTTGGAAAAATTACCATAATAGTCATTATCAAGCGTTTTCGCAGAATATATCGCAAACAAAATATTCGGTTAGATGATAAGTGGAACCTTTTCACGAGTCGGTGACGAATTTTCAACCTGCCACCAGTGCCACCGTGATAAGCGCATTCTTCATATCAATATCGACAATCACGCCACCGGCATCCCCTTCGTCCCCCGATGCAGCAATTAATCTTGCTAAATAACGAAAGTCTCTTACTAAATAGAGGTATTTTACACAATAAACTAGTTTCATTCCACTTTAATTAGCGTCAACTGTCTGAATATCAAAAGAGAAGTTTAGCCCTTGCCGAAGTCGACGGCTGGAATGGCTCTACGTTTCTTCGGTCATATCCGTGGACTGGGCGAGCACACTGCTGGGCACAATGCGGGCGAGTACAAAAGCTCCAGCGCTGCTGAAAACTGGAATGTCCTCAGACCACCGGGCGAGGTCCTTCCAAGCTTCCCACTCGGCGCTTGACCAGGAAGACATGCCGTACGCGAACATTCACTTGTGTTTTTCCAGTAGTACATTAACCAGGTCGTTGAGGAAGATAACGTTGGTGCAAGGCTCGAAGTGGGATGCGTCTGTCCTGAGAACGACAGAATGAGATTGTAATGTTCCGATGCGTTGATGAAACTTCTGCGTTCAATTTCCCCTCAAACTTTAATTACGGACCCTAGCTGCAATACCCAAACTCTCTGTGAATTCTGCATGAATTGCACAGGCATACAGAATAAAGCCAACGGAAATGGGCTCTTGCTTTGGGCGCCAAGATCAGTTAATGTGACAGCACCACAATCTTCTAGTCGACAGCGCCATCTTTTAAACAGCAACTTCTTTAAGCTGCACACAACGTGGTCCTTAGCCACTACAGTATAGTGTTATGACTTCCGAAATGCATGCACAGACACCAATTCTGAAATTTACCTTTCGGGCCACTCTCTTAAGTGGCTCAAAGGCTCCCGCTTTTACCTAGTTCACCTTTGGCTCATCTTCTTGAATATCATCTCCCGACTTAACCCGTGTTTTCCCTCAATGGGTATAGGGCTTTCTTCTCTCGAGTATGACGCCGCTGACTCGATATCGGACAAAAGCGGCCATATTATCATGCTAAAAAATTAGCGCACCTTGGACTACTTTCCAGATGGCATTAGCGTAACCTAAAGTGGACCTTTTGAGCATGTTCAGTTGTCGGTGAGGTTCTACATCCAGAAGGGACAGTTATGATATTATGAAAGCTGCTGCGGACACCATAGTATAATTTCTAGCACGTTGAGTTCATAAATTCATTCCGACATCCCAATGTGCCACAAGTGACTGAGCGTAGCTCTTCCTTGCAATTCTAGACTACGCGGCTACTTTAAAGCCAAGTACCAGGCCACACAAAACATTCAGCGTGCTCACATTTAAGGAAGAACACATTGTGTTTAAAGTGATATCTCTGCAAACAGATATGAAAGCGAAACAGACCAGCAAGTATCAACATTAACCGCCAGTATTGGTTCTCGCGTGTAGATAACTTAGGCGACACCTTGGTGAATGCAAGTGATCCTTAACCACTTCAATACTGCGCCTCTCATAGGCAAATGATTGCTCCCACAGATGTATACAATGTTAAACAATTATTACCCGTGATTTTTTATCACACCTGACAATTTTGTCGATGAGAGTGAGCCTGTCGCCCACAGCCTTCCTCTTGCTGTCAGGGAGTTCGTGTAGGCCAACGTAGACGGGCATCTATGGTGTGTCAAAAAAGAAAAGAAAAATAAGACAAAACCGTGAACTACTACTGCGCCACCGCTCTTTCTTTGTTTTGGATCCGCTATTTGCAAGTTTTCAGAGAGCTTGTTTTATATATACACAAAGAGTTGCAGTTGCTACGCTGCAGCTCGCCATGTAATCGGTAAGTCCTACATCGGTGACACTGAGATTAGAGAGGTTCGGGATATCTGCATCTACTGCTCTACGGTTACCGCTACTGCCTATGCTACGAGCTATGGGCTCAAGCTGGCTATATTCCGTTTCATGCTTATCGAATGCAGCACTGTGGAAATTGCCCAAGAAGTGCGGTCACGGAAGTCTCACTAAGAGTGCTTCACGGTGCAGTTGATTTTTAAACTGCGGCGCTATCTGCACAATAGCTACTTCATACAGTAAAACTTGAACTTGTGTACACATTATTACATCAAAAGTTGTATTATTTGGGCACCACGGCGCTAACCAGCACGTGATGTCGAATGTTTTGGTTACGAGCGTAACTGGTCCGCGTGGAGAAACGCGTCACACCGCGCGTTCAATGTCAAATCGGTTAACATTCGGGACGCCTTCCCTGTAATATACACAGAATGATTTGGGGCTCCCGCACCGCATTACGGCGTGTGCAAAAGTCGGAACCATGAAATGCGATGAAGCTCGTAAGCTTCACGCTCTTCATCTGGCCTACCATTAAAGAGAAGCGTCTATTTTGCAAGACGCCGTCTTCAATATACGATAAACTTTTCTGGTGGAGGTGCTGGGTACAAGCTAACACTACCAGATCGAACACTGCCTACAAGCCCAGTACAAAGTCCGGTCGAGCTAACTCCTGTTCGCATACGCACAAGCCGCCGACTTCAAGGACTGCCACCTGAGCAGAAGCTTCTACCCAATCAAGTCACAAGGATGAGTACATAGATTCCGTCTTCTTCCTCAACGGCGCTGACTCAGGTCATCCTCAACCAGCCGCGAATCCCCACGTCCTTCCATGGGGACACCTTCGAGGATCTAGAAGACTGGCTCGATCACTTTGAGCCTGTCGCAGAATTCAACAGCTGGACTCCAGAGCGCAAGCTACGGAACGCCTGCCTTGCCTTCGAGGACAGTGCACCGACATGGTTTGAGAACCGTGAGGCGACCCTATCGACGTGGGACGAATTCCTCTGGCAGCTAACCAGCACACAAACCAGCCTCGATCGCAAGGAGCGGGCTGAATCTGTAATTCAGGCGAAAGTACAGCGGCCGAACTAAAGCGCCGCAATGCTTGTCGATGATATGTGCCAACTTTCCCGACGCGCGTATCCGTCCATGCCGGAAGAAAAGAAGCTCAGGAACTTGATGTGCGGTATCAAGCAAGAGTTATTTGGTGCCCTAATACGCAACCCACCAATGAACGTTGCAGAGTTTCTCGCAGAAGCCATATCAATGGAAAAGGCACTGCAGCAGCTAACAAGGCCGTACAACCACGGCGTGTCGACCCTACCGCGTGACCCTCTCGCTGTACCCCTGGACAATACCGACGCCTTGCCGGAGCTGATTAGGCTTGTCGCTCGAGCAGATCTCCAAAACCTTCAGGTGGCTCTGGCATCGGTACAGCGACTCGCTCTGGCTGAAGTCGTCCTGGAGGAAATCAGGCAGGCAGTCCAAGTGCTAGAGCGAAGCGAGACATCACAGCACGAGGTACGGGAGCCCCAGCCTCGCATGTTGTAAGCGGAGCTGCACGAAGTTCGTTGTCCCCAATTTTTCGCGATGTGAGCGACGTCCCGGAATATTATGGTTTGCGCGCCGTTGAAGAAGCAACTGGCGACTTCAGGCCTCGCCACACGCCATTCATGACTGCAACACGACAACCCCGCAAGAGAGACGTATGGCGCACTGCAGACCGGATGCCCTTTTGTTTTTATTGCGGTGAAGCCGATCACCTCTACAGGACGTGTCCTTACCGCCGAGCTGGGCTCTGTGGATTTTCACTGAATTTGCCGTGCCCGCGCAATGGTGAACGCCCCCTAGAGATTGAAGCATACCTCGTGGACGCCAGGACCTCGTTTGCCTCACGATTTCGTGAACCCCGGCCACCGTCACCCGCCTGAAACAGGTATTCCAGCCCCCTCTTCACGGCGAGAGCAGTAAGGCGTCACTCACCCAGCCCTACATTCCGGGAAAACTAAGTCCAGCGACCTGCGGAAGTGAAGTCGTTGACGTTGCGAACGCTGAAGATCCTCCAATTCGACGACCGCGACATGTCGTAATTGAGACCCATTGAAAGCAGTGTAGTTCGGTGTCAGTATCTTGCGGCGTACCAGCTACCGTAGGTGACTACGAAGTCACGGCGTTAAACGACACGGGGGCGGACACGTCTGTTATGAGCCAGAATCTTGTGCGTATATCGAACAATATTTCGACGCAATGGACCGGAACTCAGCTTCGTACTGCAGGAAGGCACCTCGTTCCTCCATTGGGCCGGGGCACCGCACGAGTTACCATTCAGGGCTTCACGTACGTCGGCGATTTCGTCATTCTTCCTGAATGTTCAAAGGACCTTATACTCGGCATTGATTTCCATCAAGCGAACGGTGCCATCATCGACCTGCAAGAGTCCAGAGTCAGCTTCGCTACTACGCAAGTCATAGCGAACAGTAATCACAACACCTGTGACATCGCGTAGCTGACGATCACGTCACATTGCAAACCAAGAGCAGCGTGCTTACACTTGTCCGATGCGACAAGGAGGACGACGCCATAGGAATTGCTGAGGCAAACATGCCCCTGCTTCTTGAGCACCACATTTGCATAGGCTTCTTCAGGTGCGAAACAAATGCTCAGTCGTTTTGCTAACAATATTTAGGAACGAGTATCGGCATGTACCGCGTGGACCGACAATCGCATTTCTCCGCGAATTCATTGATGTTACTGGCATTGCCACATTAGAAACCGCATGGTCTCAGCAATCTGAGTTATCCAGCATAAAAGAACATATTCACGCTAGCGGCGCTCCGCCAGACCATCAGAAAGACGGCCTTCTGAGTATCATGAATGAATTTTCGGACTGTTTTTCAATGTCAACGCAGGTCCATCATATAGCAACGCATTATTACGGACGAGTCCGCACGTCCTGTTCGTCAGCATCCTAACAGAGGATCTACTGCGGAAAGGGAAGCGATCAAGCGTCAGGTGAAGGAGATGCTTCAAGACGACGTGATCCCGCCGTCCAAAAGGCCGTGGGCCTTCCCTATAGTGCTAGTCCGAAACAAAAACAACACACTACGTTGATTACAGGAAGTTCAACCATGTCACCAAGCGCTATGTTTACCATTGCCACGGATCGACGACGCATTGGATTGTCTACAACATGCCAAGTTCATTTCTTCGGTGGATCTTAGTTCAGGGTATTGACAACTCGAAGTTGAAGAATACAATCGTGAAAAAACAGTGTTTGTGACACCTGACAGGCTTTATGAATTCAAAGTTCTCTCCTTCGGTCTCTGTTCTGCACCTGCCACCATTCAGCGGATGATGGATGCCGTGCTTTCTGAACTTAAATGGCAAACCTGCCTCGTATACTTGGACGACGTCGTCGTGTTCTCTAGCACGTTGGACGAACATCTCGCACGACTCGAGAGTGTCCTCGCTGCGATCCATGCTGCCGGCCTCACCATCATGCCTGAAAAATGCTTTTTCGGGTTCCAAGAGCTCAAACTCCTTGGTTATGTCGTTCGTCCTCAAGGCATCCAACCAGACCCCGACAAGTTAGCTGCCGTGGCCGAGTTTTCACCACCCACAGACAAGAAGGCTGTCGAACGAAGCGCTTCCTTGGTTTGTGCGTACAATATATGCGCTTCGTTGAGGGATTCTCGAGAATTGCTGAGCCTCTGACACGGCTCACACGCGACGATGTGCCTTTCATTTGATCGGACAAGCAGCAGCAGTCGTTCAATAAACTGCGCAAGCGTTTGCAAGAGACCCCAATACTTGCTCATTTCGACGAAGACGCTGACACTGAAATTCACCCTGATGCCAGTAATGCGGGTCTCGGCGCAGTTCTTGTGCAGCGGCAAGCTAATGCGGAACGCACCATTGATTATGCAAGCCGCAGTTTCAGCAAGGCTGAGAAAAACTACTCAACCACTCAAAAAGAATGCTTAGCGGTTGTGTGGGCAATTATCAAATTCCGACCCTACTTGTAGGGTAGACCCTTTAAAGCTGTCAGCGAGCACCACGCCCTATGCTGGTTTGCAAACCTCAAGGATCCTTCAAGCGGACAAGCCCCTTGGAGCCTACGTTTACAAGAGTACGACATTACAGCTGTCCACAGATCTGGAAGCAAGCACAGTGATGCTGACTGCTTGTCACGCGCACCACTCCCTACGATGTCATCGCACCCTGACCCTAACTTTCTATTTGTCGGCGTTATCGACGCCATAAAGATGGCTGAGCACCAGCGCGCAGACCCTGAGCTGCTGCCGCTGATCGAGCACCTTCAAGGAGTTGAAGGTGTTTCACGCCGCTCGCTCGTGCGTGGCTTATCATCGTACTACTTGCACAACAACGTCCTTTACAAGAAAAACTGCGGAAGCGTTCCCATCATGTACCTCCTTGTCATGCCGTCGGTGCTGCGCCAAGACATTTTGCAAGCCTGCCATGATGATCCATGCGCTGGACACCTGGGATTCGCTAAGCCATTAGCAAGGATACGACAGAAGTATTACTGGCCCTTGCTTTTTTCTTCTATGCAACGGTACATGAAGACCTGCCGCGATTGTCAGCGCCGTAGGAAGCCACCAGTTAAACCGCTCGCTTTCTACACCGTGTGTACCCTGCTCAAGCACCCTTCCAACAAATAGCAATGTATCTTCTTGGGCCATTCCCAGTGACTTCTTCGCGCAACAGATGGATAGTCGTCGCTAACGACTACTTAGCCGGGTTCGCCAAAACCGATACTATTCCGCAAGCAAATTCGTATGAAGTGGCCAAGTTCTTTGTACGCCACATCGTCCCACGAGATGGTGCACCGTCTCTTCTCATCACCGACCGCGGTACAACATTTACAGCGGAACCTATGCGGGATGTTCTCAAGCTGACGCATAGCTCTCACCGAAAGAGCACTGCGTATCACCCTCAAACCAATGGATTAACGGAACGTTTGAACAGAACGCTGGCTGATATGCTCTCCGTGTCGACGTAGAGCACAATACGAGGGACGAGATTTTACCCTATGTGACCTTCGCGTATAACACTGCTGTACAGGATACTACACAGCTTGCGTCGTTCGAACTTGTATAAGGGCGCCACGACACCTCAACACTTGACGCCATGCTACCTCTGGCTGATAATAGCCCGACCAGTGAACACGTGGAAGAGTTTGTACAAAGAGCCGAAAAGGCACCCTAGCTTGCTCGGCATCGTATCCGGAGCCAATAGCATACCGACACCTTTCGAACAACCAGAGTCAACGCGACGTACATTACAATACGGGCGCCTGCGTATGGGTCTGGACGCCCATCCGTCGCCGTGGACTCTCGGAAAAGTTGATCCGCCGGTATTTGGTCCCTACAAGGTTACACGCCGCCTCAGTCACGTGACCTACGAAATCGTCCCCTACAGTTCTGACCCCGGTTCACCCCGTCGTCGTCCTCGCGCTTAAATTGTTCATGTAGTGCGCATGAAACCATACTATGCGTGTCCGTGAACGCCGAGATGCACCTGAGGAGCTCCATTTCTTATGTCGCTGAAAGAACTTTTTGACGCAACCGAGACGGTCGCTTTTCGCATTAGGGGCAATTGACACAATGATCTGGGGCTCCCGCACCGCAGGGCGGCGCGCGCAAAGGCCGGCGCCATGGAAGACGATGAAGCGCGTAAGTTGACGAATTTCACGTAAGCATCAGCACATCATCCTTCGGTATCCCGGATGTCATGTCGAATTGCCGCGGTGGTTATCAACTGAACATTGCGCCATTTCCAATTATTGCCATGGCACCACATTTCTTATTTTCTTCTGTATCGCAAACGGATGCCATTTGAATACGTCTCGTCACACATCGGCTCGTACTTGGCACTCAATATTTCACGTAGAAGGTGCGATATATCTAGAATCTAAAAATATCCCTTTGGCAAGGTACTTGATCCAATTGCATTTGCTTTCAAGGAAGAGGTTAAATATGCTGGTATAGTTGTTCAGGTTTTTGTAGTAATGCCATTGTTCTTCCCAATCATCTTCCTCACCATATTTCTTTGACTAGTAGATGTGTTCAATAGCCAAATTTACAAATCGCAAGAAATACGAGTATTATGAAAAACAATCTTCGCATTTTGAATGTTTACCCATTAGCTCATGATCTCTAAACAGTGTGAAATATTAAATTCGCATGCAATGCAGTTCCCACAAAAAAATGAAGGGTAGGAAAAAATTACGTGTGCTTCTTTATTTTATTTTACTCAATTGATTGATTGACTGAAAACATCTTTATTTTCAGGATATTCGTAGAACTCGCGGGTGGCCGCCTAGTCCAGTAGCGGCCCACTGGTTACTGCTGCTGCGCTGGCCCGCCCCACCAGCCAGTGCTGATCGTCAGGATCATCGCTGAGCAGAATAGGCTCCCACTGCTCTTCTGAGGGATTTGGAATGGGGTCAACTATGGGATTAAAATGGCAAGCCCACACCATGTGGTAGAGGTTAGCTACCTCTCCATAGTGTGGGCATTGTGGGGAGTATAGTGTAGGGTACCACTGGCGTAACTTAGCTGGCGTTGGGTATGTATTAGTTTGTAGTCTCCTAAGAGTGTTCTCTTCCAACTTATTGAGGAATATATGTGGTGTTGGGTACTCCTTCCTGGCTGTTCTGTATGGTGCGAGATTGTCAGCATACACTGCTAAAGCAGTTAGGTCGCAGCACGCTTCGCGGTCATCAGGCGGAGACGCCCGGTATAGAAGAGCTCGGGCATGCCTGTGAGCGGCTTCGTTTCTTCCTGGTAGTTCCAAGTGACCGAGAAACCAGATGACTGAGGCTTGGCTGGGTGGATGCTTAGTCAGCAATGACAACCCTAACCTGTGATTTAATACATTATTGAAGTTGCGACAGGTGTTCTGGGAGTCAGTGAGCACATCGGCGTTGGGGTTAGATGCTATAGCTAATGCAATAGCTGCTTCCTCTGCGTGAGTGGGATTCGATGTATTCATCGAGGCGCAATTAACCATCGATCCTGAAGGCGTTGAGACCACAATAGTCATCACTCCATTCTTTGGCCCTGCGGCGTCCACATAGAGGGTGTTAGGTTGCTCGTCCCATTTCTTCTACAGGGCTTCCCCTCTTGCTTTTCTCCTTTCGATGCTATATGCGAGTTGCATGTTCCGCGGAATGGGGTACACGTTGATGCGTCTCCTCACATCACGTGGTACCTCTTCCCTTTGGTCTATCGTATAGTGCAGCTTAATATGGATCTTTTCGAGCATATCTCTACCTTATTTTGTGAGTGCAACCTATAGAGTTGGGAGAGGCATTGTGGTTCCCACATCTCTTTGAGGGTATTATGTACTCCTAGAGCCATGAGATTTGCCGTTGGCGTGGAGTCTAAAAAAGCAACAGCGCGACCACCAAGTAGCCAGCCCACTTCTCGTGCAAGCCTGTAATTGAAGTGGATCCCGTCTCGTTCAAAACCACCACGCCTTCTCACTTCCCTGTTTACTCCGACAACCTCGAAGCCCTTCTCTCGGCTGATTTTCCGTATCGCCTCATTAGCAGCCACTACGGCTCTTTGTACGTGACTGTTTCGCACAGGCACCTCAGGTACCATGCACACCACGATCTGCACCTGAGGGGATAACGCGCGCAAGTCATCCACCCCCTTCGCCTGTCCTGTCCCTTTAATGTTTAGGACGTCGTTTAGCCCACCTGCTACTATGACAAGGTTGCGCACGTGGCCATCTTCCGCGGGCTTTTCTTTTGCTCACTCCATGACAGAACCCAGTGTCCGCCCTGGAAATGTCCCTACCACCACTCTTTTATCGTCTTTCACCCTCTCCACAATTGCTTTTGAGCACCCAGCCAAGTTTGAGTCGCCAGCGATAATAACACTTTCCCTCTGTCCTACCTCTCCCTGCTTCCCTTTGTACTTTTCCGCGTGATTCGGACTCGACAAGGGGTATTGTCCCCTGGGCTCTTGCTTTTTCCGCGTGGTGGCCTCAAGGAAGGTGCCGCTCTTTCCAGCTAACTCTTCATCACGCTGCACGCATTCCACGTACTTTCCTGACACTCCCTCTCCTGTCACGTCGGGGGTCTGCGTCCCATTGTCAAGCACGTTCTCGTTCACAATGACGGCCTTGTTCAGCTTTTCCTCGGATGCTTCAAGTCTCTTTTCAACTACCTTCCGTGCATCACGCTGCCTGTTTAGCTCATTTTTGAGCTCTTGCAACCTGTTTAACAAGCTCTTCCTGGAAAGCCTCAATTTTCTGCAGCCTAGTATCGACATCACGTTGTGAGCCAGTTGTTTCGAAGCCCTCTCCATTCTCATCCATCTCCTCATGTGCTTCAGGGACCACCCGCGCACTGCCTGCTTTCCGTGCTTTCTCGTCATGTATAGCATGGCTTTTTGCAAATGCTATAATAATGCTACTACTGATGCAAATACTATAATACTATATCAATGCAGAGCACGTGAATTTCAGCAAAAACCGATACGCACAGGATCCAAATCCTCAAAATGCCGCAAAGCAACACTCACCACTGTTTCAAAAGCAATCGATGCCGCGGAGACCGAAGCTAAGACACGCTCTCGCACGTGCTCAACTACGCGGCCACGCTCTTACTTTTCTAACAAAACACACACAGTAAAACCACTAATAGTTATTAATTTTTCCACTTCCAAGCTACCATTAAAAAACTACGTACACTCAACGTGCCACCCGGCTGCACCTCTACAAGCACGTGGCTCGAAAGAACATTTTAACCATCCTGCAAAACCAAATGTACATGAAACACACCGGCTCACCCGAAATACGAGAGACAAAGAAAGAAAAACAAAACCACCCAATTACTATTTAAAGGCAAAAAAATCAACAAATCAAAAACAGAAGCAAGCTCAAAGCATGCACGAAAACTTATGATTTCGTCGCCGCCACGGAGCCCCGAAAAGCACGTCCATTCGCCACGATATCCAAACCAAAGCTCTCTCCTACCAGTGGTGCCGCTGCGGTGGCCTAGAACACTAGGCGAGCTGCGCCCTCTTCGCCGCATACGGCAGGCCGCACCTGTGTCTTTTAATCAAGCGGCCTTGGCACGATCCGCCGCCATGGAAGTGAGTGGTGGCGCTGGCTAAGACTTCCAGGGTTAGCTCTATTAGGCAAACATACCTCAGGATATGAATGGGAAGATGGCGCCACGATAGTTCAATTGGGAAGAGCGTCGTACGCGCCATGCGGGTTCGTATCCCACCTGCGGCCAGTTGTTTCTTTCATCCACGTTCTTTTTTTCATTTATTTATAATGTGGCAGCCCGTCCACCCCATGTAACAGCACTTTAAATTAGGACAAACCAGGACACGTGCGGACAAACTACTGCGCGAAAGGTGTCTGCTTTTAAAGTAATTCATTGCTCTTGATGATTGACTAGGGAATCTGATGACTGTCACGGCCGATCACAATTGTCGAATCGTTCGCAAAATCCCACCCATGACGTCGCCCCGTTCCGCCGGACTCCGCCTCCAATGTTGCGCGATCCTCTTCGCATACGAGGCAGCCAAGTGGGAATGTGGGAACCCGAAGTCAACCTAGTCCCGACAGAAGTCCTTGACATTGGACCCTTACATCGATTAAAGGGCTTTCGGTGATGGTAAGCCTATCAGGGTGAGGAGAGACTGAATATAGGCTGAATATTTATATATATATATATATATATATATATATATATGTATAATATATATGTATATATATATGTATATATATATATATATATATATGTATATATATGTATGTATATATATATATATATATATATATATATATATATATATATATATATAACTCATATCACTCTTCTCCAGCCGGGGTTCAGCTCTTCTCGTGAACGGGAACAAATAGTCCTATTTCATCCACAACAATCACGCACGGCATAAATGCACAATGAAAAGCCTTTCTTTTCTTAGTCCGTAGGTTATTACTATTACTATTATTATTATTGGGCTCGAAAAACAAATACACTTGAGAGGAAAAGGAAAGCGAGGTGCATGCTGGCAACTGCCACTGGGAAGGGCACAACGCCTGCCCTCCTTTTCAGAAAGGGGGAGACGGAAACATATAAATGGGAGGTAGAAAGAAGGGGAGGAGAGAAAGGAAATAAAGAGCAAGACGACAAATGTCAAACAATAAAGCAGTACATACGCAGTACAGGTCACGCATAGTAGGGCCGGACACTGCAGGTCATGCTACTAAAGCGTTGGAAATAGACGAAATAGTGCCTGAGGTCTTGTCATTGGAAAATAGAAAAAAAATGCCACAAACCTGAATCTGAGTTAGTTGCTTATAGAAAAATAATGAGAGCGCAACGAGCCTGATCGCGTCGAGACGCACAACCACAGGGGCACGAATATTCGTCGAGTGTCGTACACCGCAGGCCAAGGAGATGAGAGTCCCTCACTAGCGACGTGCGCGGGGCAATGAAAGCGGGCAATGACACTCCAGTATCAGGTGCTGATCGAAGTGTCTCGCAGCAACCGCAAGGCGTACACGAGGGACTTGCCACATGTCCTGGCCGGTAGAAACGTTCGCACACGCTCTCACAGCCACCCTTAGCTTCAGCAGTCGAGCTCTAGCGCGACGAGGCAAGCCTCGACCGCGAACAGGGGGCGAGAAAGTTCCAATTGTGACGCGCTGGTCTGGATGCTGCTCGAGTAGGTGGCTACGAATAAGCAGACGAGCACCATTTATCTTGCACAAGGTTTCAGGGCAGACGCAGCCGTTATGAGCACAAGTTGAAGCCAGCATAGGTTAAAGTAATAACTGCATCACAGCATATGCGACCCAAATACGTGAGTGATGCTAAAAGAATGTCCACTACCCTACTGGAGGAGCGGACCGACCCGTCCACCTTGTTCTTTCTTTTCATTCTTATTTCGCCACATTATTATTACTATATGTACAGTTTATTTGTCTTCTTTTTAAATTGCCTTTTCCTAGGGTACTTTTCTCCGTATTTCTGTTTTCCACGATCGGTCGTTCGTACTCCTCGGAACCTGCTTCTTTTTTCCTTCACCCTGTGCCCGGCCTCGGCCTTTTCTTTTCATTTTTTGTTTTTGTAATATTATTTTTATTCTTTTTACTGGAATAGAATTTTATTATTATCCTTCTACTCAGTTTACTTAATCTAACCGCGAAATGGCTTGCGTGTTGATCTACCGTGTAAAAGCAAGCGTAACCAATTCCGTTTCTTAGGTTTCTCACTCCCTGACCCCTAGAAACTCGTCCTTATAAATGTTCAAAAACCTGGACACCGCGAATAATGAGGGGAGTGACTCCACGAATGCGCCGTGAATAACCCCATTAGCAACAAGTTATCTCGTAAGCCTTCGACCGAAATACGGACTTGAGCCCCAGGTTCCAGCACAAGAGCTTCTGGCATGGAATCGGCAAGTCGCAAGAAAAGTGCCCCAGGAACAGCGCGAGCGTTGCCTACTAGTTGGTGTAGACAGCCTACAGAGAGCTGCCCCCAAGGCCGGAACTGGTCGACAGGCACGAATGTTGCAACGTGCGGTGTCTTTTTTCAAAGACAATGAACTCTGTCTAATGGAGTCCGAGAAGGAAGGTGCTTATGTAGCTGTTCCTAGGCAAGCCTTGAACGATAAAGCATTAGAGGCAATCAAAAAGAATTTTAAGCCTGTAAAAGTCAGCTTATCAAAAGTTAAGAAAACCATGACTTCGTTCTCTGAAGAAATTGGCTATGGAAGATTAGCTAAACAGATCAGAAAGATTAAAAAAGATTCTCTTCGAGCTTTTTTCAGTGCCAAGACCCATAAGGTTGATGTCCCGTTTCGAACGATTATTAGTGAATGGGACACGTGGCAATATCAAGTCAGCAGTTTTTTGTTAAATTCCCTGCAGCTTCTTCAACTCAATGACCTTTCTTGACTAGAAACTCGGATGAAGTTTGGCGCTTCACTGTCTCCCTCTCTTCTGTCCCTTTTCAAGAAATGTATTTTGTGCCACAAAGTATACCTAGGAAATCGAAGCATCAACTTGCCCAAGAAGAAGTCCTTTTGGGCGCTGATGTTTTACCGATATCAGGTGCAATCTATGCGCGTGACAATTTGCATCGTGCAAAGTAGCACCAGACAGGCTAAGCAGTGCTGCACGCATGAAACATCGACAGGGCGGGAAGGCATCAGCAGCATTTCACGCAACGCCAATGTCGCCATCCCCGTACGTTGACCATGCTTGCTACATGTTGGGCTGCTGAGCTCGAGGTCGCGGGATGGAATCACGGCCGCAGCATTTCGATGGAGGCGAAATGCGACAACACCCGTGTACTAAGATTTCGGTGCACGTTAGAGAACCCCAGGTGGTCATACCTGTGAAAATAGGTGTACTTAAATTTTGTACAGCACTTTATTTTTTATTTTAATTTCCTGCATCACATGTGTACAAGTGAATTACGTCTTGCTAATGAAGATGCAGAACACGTGTAACTGCGAATACCTGTTTGCACTGGAGTGTTGGTCCCCTGGCAACGTAGCTTGTGCTGTGGTGTGGCAAAAACCAGAGTATGAAGATGTGGCGTCTTGATTTCTTTGCGAGATTTCTAACCTCTTACGCTGAAATGTTGCGCCCCACTTTGGCATGCTTCACAGTGAAGGGCTGGCGGACAAACTCAGGCTGTCCAGAGGGCCCTTGTGATGGCAGAGGAGCTCGGCCTCTCAGTCCCGACGTGGGAGCGGCCCGCATCAGTCCCAGACTGATCCTTCAGGACCTAAATGTTCTTCATACCATACCATACAGTTTTATCATATTTTTAGTTTTACCATATAGTTTTATCGTGCCCGCCGCTGCTACTGCTGCTCAAGGATTCGTTACTTGCTTCATCATGCCATGTTGACGGTGTAGAAGACATGGCGTGCGATATTTGTACCAAATACGGCAACATACGGCAGGCATGCTCCGACCTCACGTGGTGCATTCTGTAGCAGGCGATGGCTCGGTTCCATGCAGCGCATGACGTCACACATGGCTAGGTAATATGGCGGTGAGCGCCGGAGGGCGGGGCTGAGAGCTGGAGAGTTCTAGCTCAGTTTTTACACGTGTATAGCCATAATAGGCCCTCTACTATTAAACGGTACGTGCGACCGTGTGATGCCCTCTTTAATATATAAGACTGTCGAGAATATTTTCGGTGACCTGAGACAAAATCCAGAGCCGTTAGCCGGGCATTCAAGACAAGAATGTGGCGAGAACATCCGGCTATCGTTGCGAGAGCAAAACGATATCATCCGGGCAACCAGTATATTCCCAACCAGTGCATTTCCGGTCTTTAAAAGTTCGGGAACTAAAATCTCGAAACTGGCGTCATCCTGAGAATTCGTTCAAAGAGTATCTCCATTGTGACCCCCTTGGGCAAGCAGTCTTTATTTGTAGAGCAATTGACTTCCAAAATGGAGTTCTGATAATGTTTCACTTCGTTCCAGAAATAAAGTCGTAGCACAAGCACTGTCATGCGCATGATATCTCAAACATCTACATAACATAAAGGTGTCTAGATAACAATGTGGACGTCTACCGATTCTAATATTGCATGGAATGAAGGTAAAGTAACACTTTATTAACAGAAATCTTGGTGCTCCATGACGAGTGATGCGGCATTCTTTCTTTACTCGGCAATGATATGAAGTTCAGCACATGGACAAGTAGTGCATCCTATCTATGGCATCGACGGTTGACTTTCGCGCTCTGCTTCTTCCTCTGCGGCGACCTTGTCATCTCCAGGAACCTTCTCCGGGTTCCTGCACACAAAAAAAGAAAAACAAAACAAAAATAAGCAGACGTCAGATCACGAACAATGAGTAAGGCAATCGCATTTCTCTAAACGTTTAAGCAATGCTTTTTGATTGATACCCATTGTTTTATTGGGATAAAACAATTGTTTTATCCCAAGCATAAGCTGATAGGAGTGAACAGGGATGCATGCAAGCCTATTTTATACGCGATGTGCTAGTATTCGAAACTTTCGAGGAAGGCTGTCATATTCGCTTGAGTTCTTAAACCGAATCGCCACTATTCAATTCAGTCGTCGAGTGAAATAGTCTCCACATCAGCTCACCACATGTGCCACATTCCACATGTGGTGGTCATCACATGTGTTCAGTGAAACCAAAGTGCGGAAGTGAGTGCGTGAACACATTTTTCGAATACTACGCGACTACCTAACATCGTGGTCTCTCCAGATAACAATTTTCAGTAGACGTAATATAGAGCACACTGTGTTGCTCACACAAGCAGATCTTTCTGGCTAAACACGATCACTCGCCATAAAATTTTTCTGAGAGGCGGCATTCAGGAGTTAGTATTGTGTAGTATTGTATGGTATTACTGATAAATGCAGCATCTGTGTCCTCTCGTCGGCCTTGAAGGTATGCACATTACTGGTTCACCCATCACGTTACCTTTATAACTCTCTACGATAATGAGAGTACGCGTATGCTCGGAAGAGTTTCCAGATGGATAACAACGGGCTTATTTGTTCAGAATTCACGATTTGTGATTTCAAAGTACGGTTTTATGTGCAGTTTAATGGCAGGAATGGTACCGTTATGAATACCTGGATGTGATAATTGTTGATGGTAGGGTTGCAGTTATGCGCCAACTATTCAAAAAATTTTAGTTATTCGATTCCCTTCTGACACCATTTACTTTGTATTCGGTTCATTCTCACAAACAGCTGCAGACTATTTCTTGCCGTTGGAAAATCAATAGCGCATGCTTCCTCCACGTGAAACATCGGGAATAAGTTTGAAGTTGAGAAAGCATTATACTGTCAAGCTTGTTACGATCGGCCTGCGGGGGCTGCCGATCTTTGGAGAAGCGACCTCCGAACCCTTCCCTGCCCGCTGCAACGACTCGCTTTGTCCCAGTCACAGTCACAGTCGTCACAGTCAATGGGCAGACGCGGCGGCCCCTGACTGCGGGGTCAGCTCTGGGATCAAGAAGCGCCTGCTCGTTTCAAGACCCCTGTCTACAAGAACCCTCTCACCTCGGTTTGTTCAGTGAAACCAAAGGGCGGGAGTGAGTGCATGAACCCTCCCCCTCAAAGGCAGGTCGTCTACTATGACTCTCTCATTGGATGAAGGTTCTACGGCAGTTTTCCCTACCCAGTTCATTCTATGTATGTCACCGACGATGCCACAATGAGTGTTTTTAAGCAGCCGTCGGCGGCTGCTTAGTGTGCATTCTCTTTCAGTCATGCTAGACTGATAAACTGTAACGTTCTGTACCCTTCATGTAAATATTGCATATTCCTCGTTCTCGATGAGAACAAGTCCTTCCCTTGAACAACGTCCTTAGCGTGTACGAGTCGGACGAAGGCATGGGTCAGCTAGCATCTATTTCATGCCCGACCCCAACTCTTACATGCTGCACAACACAGCTGAAGTAAGGGAAAGTAGAACTATGCGCTAATTATCGCAGTGCGATAATCTAATTGGATTGCGCAATTGGTCTCGCAATGCTGGGATTGTTGTCAACACTAGCCTGACGTGACGACGTAGTAGAGCTGCAACTGGTGCCAGTTGGTTCCACATGTTTTGATAAACACGCATTGTTGCAGCAGTCGAAGGATGTGTTCTTTGGTTTGGACTTCACGATATTAACATCTGCATGAATTTTGAGCACATGTGTTGGATGTATGTAACAAGAAGCTCAAAAAGTAATCATGAGACATTATTCCGAGCACGCAACGTTGTTAAGAGATGTCTTGCCATTTCTGACCTAATGCAAGTAAACAAGAAACCTTGTTTTCATAAGGCTGCGTAAAGTCTAAACATTCAGGTGGAGACTTTAGAAGAGCAAGTTCGCTGATGAACTGATAACGTTATTAGCTCTAGACACAACCCTATTAATTTGCCATTTCATTTATACAGTTAGTGCAAATAACTTCCCTTATGTTGTCCACGCTGTCCTTGTTGACTTCTGACTCAGCAAGTTTTCCGCTAAGAAATACAAGGTCTAGAATGGAGTGGCCTCTGGTATTCTCGGTGACAATTTGTTTTAGGTCACAGTTGAGGGAAACATTTATTAGTTCTTCACAGATGGAAGAATCGCAGCCAGTGATATACGGGATTGCCACGAAATGCATGGCGCATTAAAATCGCCCAGCAGAACTAAGTTGGAACATGACATGCATATTTGATGAAGAAATGCTTCTAAAGAGTACAGTTGCTCAACATTGGACCCCGGATGGCGATAAATTACACCAATAACGACAGAGCAGTTGCCAAGTGACACTTTACACCACACAATTCTACTTCATTAGGACCACAAAGAATAGAAAAGGTAAGCTCAGACGCACAACGCTAAGGCCAGGTGGAGTAACTTCAGCATCGAAAATGTCACGTCTCGTAACACTCGGTAACATCTCGGTAACACGTCTCGTACCACGTCTCGGTAACCCCGATAATATGAGGAGCATTAAAAGCTGTCAAGGAGACAAAATTATTAAATTTTAAGGTCAACATACCGTATTTTCTGTCATCAGTGTGTAACGCCCGAAGCGAACTTTGAGGAAGTATGATACGGACGAGATGAAGCGGTAGTAAGGGCGTTCGTTTTGTAATCCCACTTATAGCGGATTTGTCGATGAACACATAACCAAACCTTACAGACACAGCGTAATCATTTTTTACTGTTGGAGTCAGTGGCATCTCAGTTTCCTGCGAACGGATCGCACACGAGCGGAAAAGTCCTCACCAATGCGCCTGCCCGAGTTAACCTAAAAATGATCGGACGTCTATGTCTCTGCTGGAATCTTCCAATTCTGTGACATATTTCAACCTGCAGCGATATAGCATAATTTAGCGTCGCTTATTTTCAATGAGTGGCACCAAATGATGCACGCCTGTTGTGATCGTGATCCCAAGTCACAAAAAAACACCGGTTGCGGTAAGACGCTGTTGAAAAAGCAGCGCACTGAGATACATATAACTAGTTATACTAGTTACTAGTTACACCGTTCATTAGTTACTGGGTGCTGTATAACTAGTGACATGTACCATACATTTAAATAGTTTCTCACCTTTCACTTTTTTGAAGGCTGCTTTTATGGCTGCCACCATGTTCGAGCACAACACCGTAAGTCAGATCCGCCACGATTTTGTCGGCGTCCACGATGAAACAGATCCCCTCCACTGCGAGTGCAATCGATAGCTGTGCTTTTGCGATTTCAAGACACAACAGAAGCACCAACGTAATGTGCACCCGCATAACATACACAGGATCAAGTGGTTGCAGAGACTGCGCTTTCTGCTTACCATATTAGGAGTGCGAGAGCAGTTACTGCCGTTAATATTCATTGTATTTTGAGACTGCGGCGTACGTCCGCCGTTTCTGCAGTTTCTGGAGTGCATGGCTAGATGAGTTTAGCCTGTGGATTTTAAGTATGCGTAGAATTCCGGAAGTCGATCGCTTACGCATCTGCCTTTTTGCCCCACACACGCCTTACTGCAAGGGAAGAGGATCTGACAAAGCATGCTCTTTCTGCATTCAACAGACTTGTTCTATAGTGAGTGAGTGGGCAAAAAACACCATGCCTTGGAGCACTATAACGTAAAACTACTCCAGTATGTTTTTATTCTAATGGCCTGACGTCAACTTTGCGTAACCGCCGACGCAAGTATCGGGCGGTGACCTGAAAACATTGCCTACACTGAGCGGCTTGTCTTATCTAATTGGCTGACAAGAGGTGAGGACCAACCTCATGTGGAGAGGGTTTTGACGGAGCCGAGCCAGTGCACGGAAAATCGATAACCAGATGAATAGTGTGGTGTCGGTGTCTGCGACTTGTTCGCTTTCTTTTACTTAGCTTGCCGTAGCCGGCCGAATATCGCGGCGGCGTGCTACGGAAGGTTAAGAATGCCGCTCAAACGGATGCTCAGCAAAGAACAGTTGGCAGAGCGAGGTGGTAAACGTGCCGAAAGTGTTGAAAAACATTACACGTTTCATTATGCGCAAATAAACCCATGCTCTCCGGCAGGTGCGAGTAGCCAGTGCCTGAGCGATCGGCGGCAGCCATCTTCTATTCTTTACGGAACGGGGCAGCCTGCAGCTATTCAGAAGAAAATTCAATATTGTTCGACTTATTAATGCGTCATTAACGCGTACACGTCATTTTGACGCTGTGAGTTTTTGCGGTTTTGGGACCTCGCACGACAGGCAGGTGAAGTCTGAAAACATTTGACCAATAGCCGACAGCTCATGGCGAAAGGGCGTCGAATCAGAAGTAACTATTTTCTATTGTTCGGTCAAAGCATGCATAATCAGTGTACACGTCATATCAGATGGGGAGCTATCGCTGTTTTCATGACGCCACGTGACAGACAGGTGAATTCCAAAAAAGCTTTTGACCAAAGGCGGAGGGCTGATTGCAGAATTGGAAAAATTTGGAATAGTTTTACATTATAGCGCCCTTGGTTTTCTTACCTTGTTAATATGCGGGCAAGTACGCGCCAGCTTATTCCTTGCCCTGAGTTTTCGAACTATCTGCCAACTTGTGACCATAAGGCATGAATGCCATTTTTCATCCCCTATCATTTGGCACTTGCTTCAGGCAACGCCTCCTCTATTTTTTCTTCAATGCCAGCCAGATGCGGCTCATCCGACCGTTAACCACCCTCTTCCATCGTCTTTTCCTACTCTCCCCCGTCGGCTAACGTTCGCTCCTGCTTTACGGTCGCGGAGGAGAGTACCATCTGGATGGCGTCTCACAGCAGAAGTCGGAGGAAGACTGACAGAGGCGTGATAACCTGACAGATGCGGAGAGGGAGCGTCTACCACTTCTCAACGGGAACGGCCGCGGTGCGCGCTCAGACGTACGTGTGACGCGAGCCGGCGTAGATAAATTAAGTTTTAGAATAGGGGCCCCAATAGTTTGGGGCCCCTATTTTAGCGTGCGGGTGTTAGCATCGGGGCACGCAAGAGTGGTTTGCGTTTGCGTTTGCGTTTGCGGATAATATCTTGCGCTGACAGCGCCGCTATGGCGTCAGAGAAAAGCTATTAGAAATAAATAAATAATAATAATAATAATAATATTAATAATAATAATAATAATAATAATAATAATAATATTAATAATAATAATAATAATAATAATAATAATAATAATAACAACAACAACCACAACAACAGCACACAATTACTTGCGCTTAGTTTTGAGTAACCAACTTTACGTGCCTTCACCAGCCAAGCTTAGCTTTGTTAGGCCTACGATCCATAAAATCCACAATCGAATTCGGAATCAGCGTCGTCTAACGAATCAATTTTCATATCAGACGCTAGTTGAGAGTAAGCGATAACCGCCGTCACTTCTCCGAGCTCGCGAACTTCACGCGCTACCAAGAATCGAACCCAGTTTGGTGCTAGGTTAGAGCCGTCGCTTCGATGGGTGCCGCCATGTTTGTTTACGCGAATCTTTTGGGGCAACTTTCGGGGCTCCCGCTAAATCAGCGAAATAGCGTGCACGACGCAAAACCGAAACGCAGTTCGCGTCACGTGCTTCAACGTTATTTCTTTGGGGCCCCAAACTTTTCAGGCCCCTATTGTAAAACTGTATACTATTCGTACGATATGGGTAGCGTCGCATCGGGGCAAGTCACTAAATTAAGGCTCACCAACGGCTACCATTTGGGGAGCGAGCGATTGAACTAGCATTGAAAAAATAGAGGAGGCGTTGCTTCAGGGAAATGCACCAAAATTTGGAGGATGCCTAAGTTTCGTCTTTAAGAGTGGAACGCAATAGCATTCAAAGACCCTATGGTGATTTTCCTGCTCCCCGGCAATTGCAGCTTGTGTAACCGTAACGTTTACTGGAAAACGCTGGCGGCGAACGCTATGCACGAAGGCAAACTTTGTGGTAGAAACGCGGCCTCTTGCGTGGCTCGGCACTGCTGCAATGTTACCTATACCGGTCGCACACTATAGTACTCCGTTTCATACATCAGGTGCAACGCTGTGGAGGCTAGAGATACTTTTTCCAGTGGCTGCGTTAGCACTTTAACAGTTAACTGTTCGGAGATTTTCGATCGATTTTTGTGAAAATGTTCTTTACACAAGGTCAGTCCTGAATGAAAATAAAGATTCACCCTTAGAAGCAAACAAATCATGCGTTCATCCGGCTGCTAACACGTTGTTTCAATTTGCTTTTCTTTGTTTTGTATTTGCATCCCGTCGCGTCAGGCTCACGTGCATGCTCGCGCGCGCTAACGCCACTGGCGCCCAGCGAAGCATAGACGGAACGCGCCGATTGATAAAATTTGGAGACCGCACTACTACCGTAGCTTCCACAGCGTTGCACCTGACACCTGATACCTGATGTCACCCTGTACAGCTTCATTTGTAGACATCCCTTGAGCGCCCTGTGCGAGGTGTCCTACTGACCCTTGAGTTCAAGCAGGCAACCGCATTTGCAAATGAAAGTTCTGAAACCATCACACCTTTCCACATGCCCCTCAGCACCTCATAGCTATTGTTTGCCCATAGCGATCTGTGCTTCATTACGGCCGCATTTCCCTTCCCTTTCGCTGTTATTTTTTGCTCGCTTTTCCGTACATATATTGCCTGCGTTTATCCATATACCGAGGTATTTGTATTCCTTTACGCGAGGTATTTCCGGGCCCTGTATTAACATTTCAATATGTTCATTGAGCCGATTTTGAACGCTAAACTTGAATCGCCAATTCTCACCTTTCTGTCCATATATACTAGCCAGACGTTGCATATGGCTTTGTTAACAACCAATCGAATATCGTCCTCATAAAACAAACTAGGAAGCTTGTTTTCTACTATTGTGTCCACCGGTTTACGTGAGGGATTAAGGATATTCTTTCCTCTAGCACCCTTTCCATTATGACCATGCACATCATGAACAGCTGCTGGGATAAAGAGCACCTCCGCTTCGGTCCCTTGTTGATGTCAACTACTCGCTACTAATCGCTTCCCATTCACCGCGAACTGTATTTTCATGGTAAATATCCCTCAAGGTGTATTCACTCGTTTCCTAAGCCTTCCCCTTCCAGAATATCCCGCAATATGTTGCGGTCCACGATGTCTGCGCTCCGGTTATGTCGAAAAAAGCCACATATAGCGGTCTCCTTTCCTCTCTGGATATTTCAATACACCGAGCAAGAACAAGTATGGTTATCATGCACATGCCTACCAATTCTGAAGCTATATTCAAGTTCTCCCAGTATGCCATTTTTTTACGCCAATCTCATCGATTGCGCTTTCGACCTGTACATAAACGATGTAATGATCAACTGTGTATATGAGAAATTCTATCTTTCCCCCTTGCCTTTATAAATTAATTCAGTTCTACTTTGTCGCCAACTGTTTGATATTCGTCAATCGTTTAAAGGTTTTTCTACTGCTTTCAACTTTCTTTTTTTTTTCAAGCTTTCTTACTTTTTGGTCATAGTTCATTAATCAGCCTAACGGGAACATCATCTAACCCTGTGGCTGCGGGCTTAGGAATTTTCTCTTCTGCTTTCTTCCAGCTAAAATTTCTCAGCACCAGATTCTTTTCCACCTGGCTCTCTTTCATGCTCTTCTCATACACCACCTCGTCATTGCCTTGGAATGACTCGGCTGTTATTTTTCGGACGTAATTTAATGCCACGTTCCCTTCCAGATTTTTTCTATCCTCCATGATATGTTGTTCTTTTGTTCCAGATTTCCAGCCTAATTTATGAGTTTCGAAAATATTCTAGGTGGGGCCTTCTTATTTATGACAACCGACGTTCACTTTCATTTTTCATATTTGCTTTGACCAGTATTTGAACCACAGATTTGTTGTTCCGGTATAGCGTCCATTTCTTTCTGCAGTCAATCGCCTATTTCTATCTATGGTGGCGCAACGAACAATGGCGAAGTGGTTAGCGCCGTTGGCTCCGCAGCGGTAGACGCGGCCTCCGTCCGTCCATTCGTATAGTAAGACGATCGGTTTCAAGACAGGGTTCACAGCACCGAGCTTTTAAGATAAGCCTCGCGCGGCCGCACGAAACCCGGCCGCCGCCGTTGTACGCTTGCTCACGGTTCATAATAGTTCGACGCCGATGGATAAGACCGTAAAAGAGCGTTAACAGCCAATAACGAACCGAATGTCATGAGCGTAGCTGTCGCTCCCACCTAGAGTCGTTTTACGTCATTAATTCACCTTGCATCGCCACCCGCAGCAGTTCGCGTAGCCGCAGCGCTGTCGTTTGTACTTATTCCGCCGTGAAATCATCCCACGTAAGGCGGGGTTAAATTCCGCAGTGAAAAGAATTTAACAGCTTCCAGATTGGAAGCCGTGTTTTTACAAAAAGAAAAGAAGAAAGTAAATGGCATACTTTATTTACCTCCCTAAAATTGTTCACAAAAACAATCTTAGGCTCGGGACTTCTGGTTTATCCGTGGGCACGCTGTTCACGCTGTAGAACAGTTGTATGTTCAGCAGAAAACCAATACCGAAATTTTCATTGCCTGGAATTTTACTGCGAGATGTAGTCATGCGTGCGATTGAGGACAACCTCAGCGAATTAATCTGTTTGCCGACCTCGCACATACCAGTCAAGATAGTCCAGTCAACGACATTGAAAAAATAACTGGTAATAGTTTAGCATCAGCTTTCAAAACGTAGCGGGGAAATTTCCTAACCCATTTGAGCCGTTATAACGTATGCCGGCAATGACGCTGGTATGCTAAGCAGGGCATGAAACCACTAGAGACAATTAAGGTAAATGTCAGTGTGGCACTGCTACATTCTGTTCATTTGAAAGGCACAAGTCTAAAACATTGTCGTGACAGTTCTCACTTGAATCATCTTGCTGAAGGCTGATGAAAGCTACGAAAACGGACAGCTGACAAGTGACCCTAATCGCAGGTTTTTGAGAAAACACAGGTAAAAAACAGTCAGGCAGCCCGTATTGATAAAAAATAATCAACATTCAGAAAGCGCCGGAAAGTGTAGCATTATTGCTAACACTGTTGTCATTATCATTCGTTGCTGGTATCTGAGATGTTAATTATCTACGTGCGCCTGATCCTGCCTTCTCCCTCCCAAAAAAGGAAAGAAACGTTCGCTGCAAGACCTATGTATACGGTGCTTAAGATTGGAAGGCCCCTCATGCAATTTAGATGTTGCTAATTGTGTGCACTTACCTGACCGCGGCGTCAATAAGGCCACGACAATGACGATCAGCACCACCACTGTGCCCGCTGCCGAGGCTCCTAGTTTAATCAGTCTTGAAAATAAAGATGGAGAATGAATGTTCTATAACTTGCTGCCATTGTTAAGGATTCGTCAGCTGACTCATAGCAAAGGCTATTATCAGTCATTATCATCCTGATAATGACTACATAATTCATCATAAAGTCGGATACTTTTCGAATGTGCAGCGTAGCGTAATTTTTTTGCGTGGTGGCATTTTCTTTTCAACAGTAAATTTATATAAAAAAATGTATCGTTTAAAGAAAATTATGTTATTCAAGTGAATTCGCAAGAGCTTCCTGATCTACATTGTGCACACACCACGCTACCTGTGGTATGGCAACTCGCGGGCTTGACAATATGGAGCGTATTTTTTCTATGCTGAAGATATGAAAGTTGCCTGCGGCAGATAGCGCTATTTATACCAGGAACAGGACCGAAGATGTGAACATTACATTCACAAGAAATTAAACTGCGTATTCTACTTGTTACAGGAATTTTGTAACCAAGATATCTTTGCCAAATATTTGTCGCTACATACTGCAAACATTATAGCCGGTGAGACCCCCATGTATGCTGAATAAAAATTGTATTATACCGGTTTATACTGTTTCTTGCACTGACGCACAATTTATTTGTTGCTTCAAGAACTCGCCAACGGTGATAAAGCAATCTTTTTGAACTTAACTAGTGCAATTGTGTCATTTATTCCTTTACGCATTTTCATTTCTCGTGCACGTAATGACCTCCTCTTTGAGTAATCCAATTTTAGAAATAGAGTGGTGTTACCTGCCTAATAAATTCTTATTTATACTACTACAAAGATAACACACCGGGATATGTTGTGGCAGATGTTGCCCAATTCGCCAAAATCCAGATAGAAGCAATGAGAGCTACCAACTCTTTTCAATACAAGCAATGCAAATAACTCGTACACTTGGTCCTAAAGAAGCGAGTCCAAGCATCTGATTGTAGCACGTTGGCGGGGAGCTGTACTGAACTTTGAGTGCATTCTACCGATGCATGTAGACCGTACGGAAACCACGGTTTGTGCAGGCAAGGCTGTTCTTCAACGTTCCTCGTCTTTGTGTCCTTTGCGTTTCAATCGCCTCAATGTGCAGCGACCAACGCACCCGAGAAGAATTGTTGCTGCTGTTCGATGCTCCCTCAAATTCTCGAGGCAAGGCTACAGCTGTGACGATATGCAACAATTAGGATAAATTGCGGGCAGCTGAAAGTGGTTACACTAGCTTAGAAAAACGGGTCAGCGTAATAACTTTTAGATGACGCGACTGTCGAGTAATAATCGGCTTACGTAATCACAGCTGAAACATTGCAATTTGAGTAATTCTCAACAAAGAAGTTCACATAGTAGAACTGAGGTGAAACAGCGCGAAAAAGACGAGGACACAAGGAAACAAATACCACAGACAAGCGCTGACTGCCAACTGCAAGTTTATTTCAATATCACCGTACATTTATACCTTCTTCAGCATAGGCATGCGCACATCAGTCGCAAAAACATCTGCAAATCATCATTTTAATCTTTATTCCAAAAATGTGATTTCTTTTCCCGACAAGGCAAGAGAGAGAGCGCTTACACATTTATTGCCTTCCTTTCTTATATGAAAGGCCTCTACTATTTCCCTTTCCTTCTTACTCTTTCCTTTCCCTATGAATTTAGTATTTTCAAATATGGGGGTGCATTGACACTTGTTACAGTGTCCAGCTAAATGACTCCCATAGCCATTCTTTAGGTTAGTGCTGTGCTGACGAGCTCCTTCATTGAAACAAGCGCGAAAGGCACCTGTGCACCGCTAATCATAAAACTCGTTTCACTGAGTGCAGGCGCAATGTCATCTATGAAATACCGCTAAGCTGTGGGAAATCTTATATAGGTCAAACGGGACAGTGCTTCAATGAAAGAGCTCGTCGCGATGCATAGTTGCTTACTCACGTGGAACTTTTGACATTTCTTGCGCAGAGAAGTAATTACTCATGAAATTGCGCACTGAAAACGATTGGTTTTGATAATTTAGGAAGATGAATAGCTTTGACATTGCAAGCCATGTTTTTGCAAAAAGGAAGTATCTAGGATATTTTATTTGCCTTATGTATTTGTACACAAAAACTATATGGCTGAAGAGCACTGACGATCGAATAAGTCTGATAGCTGCATATAGTAAAATATTTTTAACGCCTTGGCTTAAGTTATGTCGGACAACATCTATAATGAGTCCAGCAATCCAATGACCCCAAAAACGCACAACCTCTTGATCTGGCTGTCGTTGGTTAAACGCTGCTGCATGATGCACACTTCATTAGCCTTGCTTGAAATATCGCAGCGATTAACAGGGGGGGGGGGGGGGAATAAGGGATGTTGCGGGGGTCGAATCTTCGGCAACTGTCTACGAACACATTTGGTCACCCCTCCAAATTCCTTTCTTGTCTGAACCTTGCACTTTTGTGTTCATTACTCCCCTGGTATACTTTCTTACTTCTCTCTCTCTCTCCACGTGCTCCCCTCAGGTACTTTATATGAAAGGTGGTCAAAGATCTCGGTTTCAGCGCAGTAACATACTAACGTCTTTGTCGATGTTTGTCGGCCAAGACTTATGCAACTAAGCGCTCACTCGACCACGTTTATCTTTAGGAGAATGTACTTTTTAGCAAGTTAAACCTCTTCCTCCCCTCGTTCTTCTCTCCGGTATAGTGTTTCCAGTTTATTTCATAGGCTGATGCCGGCGATAGTGCTGATTCTCAACATAGTGCGGTCCATTAATCTGTCCCGTTCTTGTGGGTACGTTCTGTCCAAAAATGTGGGTCAGAACCGAGCGAAGTACAGTTTAAAAATGTGTCCCTTTCCCAATTATATGTGCAGGCAAGAAATTTAAGCACTCTGACGCTTCTTCCGGCAGACAGAGGGTACATACAGCTACTGCTAAAGATGAGCCGCTTTCCCGGAAGAAGCCACCTCTGCCCCCCCTTTCGGCGCGTCCAGTTTACCGTCCTCCTGCACACTAGGCCTCCAGACGCAGGCTGGCTCTTTTTACAGACACTTGTTATAAAAGGTGTCCCATGTGCCCTAAAACAATGAGTCGAAAGATAGCACCCACCCCACCCCCATTTCTCGCTTGTTTTCCTACGGGTTTCGTTTTGCTTGTGCGTCTGGTTCCCTTCACACATTCTTGCGTGCGCTAACTCAAGAAAACAGCGACATATCGTTTCTATTGAGGCTACGGCCTCATCACCACAAAAATGTCTATGCTCAGGGTTATGGCATGCCACAAGGAACGATATGGGCATGCGCGACCACGCCCTCCTCTTTCTTCTGTCCTACCGTTTAAACTCCTCTCAGGCACTCACTTCTTTCGTGGTTGTGGAATCGTTTGCGAGTTTCCCGCAGTTATATTGTTCATCGAAGCACCGTCTTGAAAACGAACATGTTTGCGTGATATAATAGCCACGAAAAGCCTGTTAAGGTTACTTGTTGACATATTGAGAGCCACGGCTCATATACTTACCACCATTGACGTAGATAACGAATTCCAGGACCAAAAAATGAAGTCCGCCGAGGATGCGCGCCGATAATGCGGGCCAGCCCAAATCTTGCTGCATAAGCATTTATACAACTAAAATGAGCAAATACAATAACACAATGCCGGGAAAGTTGTGCTAGAAAATGGCTTATTTGCACGGCCGTCAGTCCCACATCCAGCGGCTGCATGTTGGTTCTTAGGAGCACAGGATTTCAAACAAACGAATCCATAAATAGCCTGATGTGTGTTCCAAGCGCGTAATAGAGATCAAAGTTTTAGTTGAAGAACCGTATCGTTCTTCCAGAAGCTTTTCCGGCAAGCTCAAATCACTCTTGTTAATTTGGAAGGTTCGTTCGTAAGCAGCCGTTTCTGGTGAAACCGTTTGGCCATCTGAGCCCGCCGAAATTTTAATTTATTGTCTCGGTATTCCCTTGTGGCGGCAGTTAGATTTCGCTGTATTGAAATCGTGTATAAGGACACTGTCATTCTAAAAATTGATGTTCTAAAAGAAGCCAGGGGACAGTTTAGAGGTAAATGCGATAGAAAATCCTTTAGCGCAACGTCGTACCTACTTGAGGTCCGGTATTCATTGTTTAAAACCGCGTTATCAGCATTGGAAGGTTTTGTTCGGGAGCTTACTCGACAAATTTTATGCCTCTTGCAGAAGCAGAGTGCAACTGATGGTGGTGCGAAGAACAACCGTCACTTGCACTGCATGCATACCACTTTTCCACGTGACCATCTTCCCACACTTTACACACAAACATTTTCTTTCCAAAATTGACACAGGAACGCATTGGAAAATGCACGTTTGAGAAAGATTGTGCATTAAATGTAACAATGTTGAATTTGGCTGCAATCAAGTGTTTGCACTGCAGGCCATTGACCCTCCACCACAATGGTGCACAGTAAAAAAGGTACGTGCGCAAATAAACTGGAGAACAATAATCAGACGCTATCTTTTGTGTGATAGGGGTTTCGAAAATTTCTTACATAACCCAAAGCGATCATTGAATGAATATATTCTTACAGGGCTTGAATAAAGAAACAAGGTTTTAAACAAATTAAGTTCCGCCAAATCGAAACTTTTACGGCATAAACTGCAGTCTGTGAGAGCTTTGACTTCGGCAAGAGCAACTAGGTTCTGCAATCGTACTACAGTACAGCAAGCCTGCCCTGAAAAGACGACGGGAAAACAGCGAATTAGTGCAACAGAAGCTACTAGCGGAATTCACAAGGGATTTACAGAAACTTGGGCACATCGGTAGTAATACAGCGACAAATCAAGGCCTCACGAATCGGGATTTAAGAATATTAATGAGGAGAGGAGTACTTACGCGGTGTCGATTCAGCAGAAAGTCATAGCCATATTCAAACAATGTACTTCAGCGTATACATGAACCAAGTGAAGTTTTACTGTAGCGCCCATCAATATAATGTGAAAATAAAGTGGAAGCGGAATGCAGCACTAATGAAACACAGAGAAGTAGAGAAGTAATGAAACACTTAGAAGTAGCGATAAGCTCGAGGTGGTGCGTGGAATCTGGAAATAAGTAATGGTGCAAGCGCTAACGTTCGGAAATGCTATTATATGCTTAAAATTGGATATCTTGTCGGCTGGCTTTGCTAGCCCAGGGTGCGTAGGGTGACATTGGTTGGGTCTCTTTTGAAGTCAGAGAAGCACAGAGCATAATTAGTGTTGAAGAAAGAGTCAGGAACACGGGTGAAAATAAATGGGCACCTAAAGTGCATAAGTATCAGTACCTGTAAAGCGGTGATGGAGATTTGGGGAAAAAGAATGTTGGCAACTCATCATCATCATCATCATCAGCCTAGTTACGCCCACTGCAGGGCAAAGGCCTCTCCCATACTTCTCCAACTACCCCGGTCATGTACTAATTGTGGCCCTGCAAACGTCTTAATGTCATCCGCCCACCTAACTTTCTGCCGCCCCCTGCTACGCTTCCCTTCCCTTGGAATCCAGTCCGTAACTCTTAGTGACCATCGGTTATCTTCCCTCCTCATTACATGTCCGGCCCATGCCCATTTCTTTTTCTTGATTTCAACTAAGATGTCGTTTACCCGCGTTTGTTGCCTCACCCAATCTGCTCTTTTCTTATCCCTTAACGTTACACCCATCATTCTTTCCATAGCTCGTTGCGTCGTCCTCAATTTCAGCACAACTCTTTTGGTAAGCCTCCAGGTTTCTGCACCATATGTGAGTACTGGTAACACACACCTGTTGTACACTTTCCTTTTGAGGGATAGTGACAACCTGCTGTTCATGATTCGAGAATGCCTGCCAAACGCACCCCAACCCATTCTCATTCTTCTGGTTATTTCAGTCTCATGATCCGGATCCGTGGTCACTACCTGCCCTAAGTAGATGTATTCCCTTACCACTTCCAGTGCCTCGCTACCTATCGTAAACTGCTGTTCTCTTCCGAGGCTGTTAAACATTACTTTAGTTTTCTAGAGATTAGTTTTGAGACCCACCCTTCTGCTTTGCCTCTCCAGGTCAGTGAGCATGCATTGCAATCGGTCTCCTGAGTTACTAAGCAAGGTAATATCATCAGCGAATCGCAGGTTGCTAAGGTATTCTCCATCAACTTTTATCCCCAATTCTTCCCACTCCAGGCCTCTGAATAGCTCCTGTAAACATGCTGTGAATAGCATTGGAGATATCGTATCTCCCTGTCTGACGCCTTTCTTTATAGGGATTTTGTTGCTTTCTTTGTGGAGGACTACGGTGGCTGTGGAGCCGCTATAGAAATCTTCCAGTATTTTTACATATGGCTCATCTACACCCTGATTCCGTAATGCCTCCATGACTGCTGAGGTTTCGACTGAATCAAACGCTTTCTCGTAATCAATGAAAGCTATATATAAGGGTTGGTTATATTCTGCACATTTCTCTATCACTTGATTGATAGTGTGAATATGGTCTATTGTTGAGTAGCCTTTACGGAATCATGCCTGGTCCTTTGGTTGACAGAAGTCTAAGGTGTTCCTGATTCTATTTGCGATTACCTTAGTAAATACTTTGTAGGCAACGGACAGTAAGCTGATCGGTCTATAATTTTTCAAGTCTTTGGCGTCCCCTTTCTTATGGATTAGGATTATGTTAGCGTTCTTCCAAGATTCCGGTACGCTCGAGGTTATGAGGCATTGCGTATACAGGGTGGCCAGTTTCTCTAGAACAATCTGACCACCATCCTTCAACAAATCTGCTGTTAACTGATCCTCCCCAGCTGCCTTCGCCCTTTGCATAGCTCCTAAGGCTTTCTTTACTTCTTCTGGCGTTACCTGTGGGATTTCGAATTCCTCTAGGCTATTCTCTCTTCCACTATCGCCGTGGGTGCCACTAGTACTGTATAAATCTCTATAGAACTCCTCAGCCACTTGAACTGTCTCATCCATATTAGTAACGATATTGCCGGCTTTGTCTCTTAACGCACACATCTGATTCTTGCCTATTCCTAGTTTCTTCTTCACTGTTATTAGGCTTCCTCCGTTCCTGAGAGATTGTTCAATTCTATCCATATTATAGTTCCTGATGTCCGCTGTCTGACGCTTGTTGATTAACTTAGAAAGTTCTGCCAGTTCTATTCTAGCTGTAGGATTAGAGGCTTTCATACATTGGCGTTTCTTGATCAGATCTTTCGTCTCCTGCGATAGCTTACTTGTTTCCTGTCTAACGGCGTTACCACCGACTTCTATTGCTCACTCCTTAAAATGATGCCCATGAGATTGTCGTTCATTGCTTCAACACTAAGGTCCTCTTCCTGAGTTAAAGCCGAATACCTGTTCTGTAGTTTGATCCGGAATTCCTCTAGTTTCCCTCTTACCGCTAACTCATTGATTGGCTTCTTGTGTACCAGTTTCTTTCGTTCCCTCCTCAAGTCTAGGCTAATTCGAGTTCTTACCATCCTGTGGTCACTGCAGTGTACCTTGCCGAGCACGTCTACATCTTGAATGATGCCAGGGTTCGCGCAGAGTATGAAGTCGATTTCATTTCTAGTCTCACCATTCGGGCTCCTCCACGTCCACTTTCGACTAACCCGCTTGCGGAAAAAGGTATTTATTATCCGCATATTATTCTGTTCTGCAAACTCTACTAATAATTCTCCTCTGCTATTCCTGGAGCCTATGCCATATTCCCCCACTGACTTGTCTCCAGCCTGCTTCTTGCCTACCCTGGCATTGAAGTCGCCCATCAGTATAGTGTATTTTGTTTTGACTTTACCCATCGCCGATTCTACGTCTTCATAAAAGCTTACGACTTCCTGGTCATCATGACTAGATGTAGGAGCGTAGACCTGTACAACCTTCATTTTGTATTTCTTATTAAGTTTCACAACAAGACATGCCACCCTCTCGTTAATGCTATACAATTCCTGTATGTTACCAGCTATTTCCTTATTAATCAGGAATCCGACTCCTAGTTCTCGTCTCTTCGCTAAGCCCCGGTAACACAGTACATGCCCGCTTTTTAGCACTGTATATGCTTCTTTTGTCCTCCTAACCTCACTGAGCCCTATTATACCCCATTTACTACCCTCTAATTCCTCCAATAACACTGCTAGACTCGCCTCACTAGGTAGCGTTCTAACGTTAATTGTTGCCAGGTTCAGATTCCAATGGCGGCCTGTCCGGAGCCAGGTATTCTTAGCACCCTCTGCAGCGTCACAGATCTGACCGCCGCAGTGGTCAGTTGCTTCGCGGCTGCTGGGGACTGAGGGCCGGGGTTCGATTGTTGTATTCATTGTTGTATTCACTAGGTACAGGTTAATTGAAACCGTAAAGAGAGAACTAGGAGCCACTAAAAAGAAAGTTGCGAGAAAGAGAGACAGTGAATTGGATGCAAAGAATGGAAACAAAAATCACCATGGAGGTTTATAAGAATGAGAACAAAATAAGAAGGAAATGTGTATGTGATAATTCCAAGGAGAGTGCCTTGCTATTTGACGCCAACTCTGCTTACTTGAGGACGAAAACATACTTTAGCTAATAATCGGAAGAAGATGAGGCATGTGTATGCTGCAGCGAAAATCGGGGGACAACACAGCACAACTTAATGGAAGGTGAAGGGATTCACCCAGTGAGAAGCGTTGGTAACCTACACCTTCCCGAAGCGCATGGCTTTAAAGTGGAAGAAAATATCAACCGGTGAGCAGTCGAGATAAGAAAGAGCCGTTTGGAGTAATGGTGTAAAAAAACAGCAGTGAAGAGCTTGATCCGACCGGATCTCTTAGTCATTGGTAAAGGTACACAGTAGAAATTTCAGAAAACAGAAAAGATTGAGGAGATGTATGATAAATACTAGATAAAAACACTATATCGTAAGTGATTAGATGAGGCAGGCCGAGGGACTATTTGTCACCGACTCGTTTCGGAGGCGACGCCATTAAATAACCATCCCATAAAGCAAAGCTCCTCTAGCGCGATCGCTTATATTTTAGAATCCACACTACCCCTCCAGAGCCCTGCTTTACCATGGCTGTGTAGAGAAAGAAGACAATACTCAATCATGCACGTGTCGAGTGCACAGATGACGCTGTTGTATCGCTGCGGTTGACGCAATTGAAGCCAGATTGAGCTCGGCCTTAGTTCGGTGTTCAGAGAGGCGTTGTGCGGCAGTACGTTTATCGAGTAAGACGGGAGTGGTCGCATTTCAGTGAGCTCACACCGTTTTGTAAATATATATCAGTATATTAAGCATGTGCTAAAGAGGAGTCATACAGCTTGCAATTACGCAATTCGTTTGGCTAAATTTTAAGCTTTCTCGGGTTTGCTGCACCCTCGTTCAGCAAGAAATTGCATGCGAAGGAACCAAAAATAGCGGGAAACAACTCGGCCAGCAAGATGGATGGATCCCATGTTGCTTCCATTACTTCTGATCGCTGCAGGCCCGCTCCAACCAGAGAGCGAACACTATTGCAAGAACACAACATGGAACCGCTACCTGCTCGATCTTCAGTTACGCATGTGCGCTTCCTGTAGCGCGAATCAAGGTAATATACTTTCCTTTATTATCGTTGTGTGGAGGAAGGAAGTCATTACTCGATCATCCCGCAACGCATATTGCAGTCGGAGCTAGATTTAGCCTGCCCGATTGTATTCAGAGAGGCGGTATGTTTGTCGCTCGGAGCAGCAGTGACCGCATCTGGGCGAACTAGGCACGGTATGGGAGGCACAATTACTCGAGTTTAAACCGTCACTCGTCAGTAGGCGTAAGCTTCAAAAGTGACGATATCGAGAACATTTTTTGGATCAAGCATTTGTCTTTCACCGATGGCGATATTGCAAAACATTGGCGAGATCAGCTACTGAAACGATAAATTGTGCCTTTAAAACTATATATTTTACTTTTAAAAAGTGTAGTAAAACACATGCTGTAATAAAATCGGCTAAACTGGTACTTAAAAGGTATATGCCCGATTAGTACTCTAAATAGAAAACTGAATTTCTTCCTAACGCATTTTATTGCAAGTGCAACGGGAAACTTGGAAACGGATGGCCAGGGAAGCATTGCAGGTGGAATTTAAAGTGGGCTAATCGGTGCATCAGCTGCTTATCACTAGGATGCTTATCACTACGCAAATCTATACTGTGATATTTCTTGGGCTAAAATTATGTACATGGTAAAACGACGCGTGAGTTCATCAGGGAGACATAACTTTGAGAGCGTGGTGAGGCTTCCAGTTCCACCCCGCACGTCACTTGGTTTTCGACCTATCGATTACATTTCAGTGATATAAACGTAATAATCCCCCAAAAGATTCGTCAACTGAGTGTCAAGAGGCGTCGTTACCGGACACGTGCTGTTGGTAACCAGTTTTGGAGGGTAACTGAACGCGCATTCATGCATTTCTATGCAGTAAATTTTTGCGGCGAGATATTTCTGTATTGAAGACACTTTTACAAGGAAATGGCAGATGCTTGAGCGACCACGTTAACAGTTGCCTGTTCCGATTCTTCAGATAATATTCCAATAATTTAATACAATGCAGGTTGTCGAAATAATTTAAAAAAGGCCTAACCAGGTAGTTCGAGGTATGTCATATCTAAGATGCACTAAAACTTAGTGGCAGCCTCTGCACAGCATGCCTTCGTTGTCAAAATATTTTCTTGTGAAAGCATGCTGCCGTTATCTCAAATACATAGCTAGCCAGATTTTTGCATTGAAGGGCTTCGACAGCGCACAGGTTTTCAGCGTGACTATATACTGAGCGTAATCAACGGTAGGTTTGTGCATTAAAGAAATTACCTTTATCGTGGATGAAAACCTCATGTTTGACAGATGGTGATATTAGAAAACAATGGCATGATCAGTGATTGACACGACAACAATATTAGACCTGCAGTGAATGAATGTGTGGTGTTTAGTCGCGCAGGGGTGAGAGATCCAAACGATGTCAGCAATCGCATGCCTTCTTTAGAACAACACGCTACTTGAAGTTACTTTTGTGTGCGCAACCATGAATACAGGCGCTCATTCTTGTCCCCACTCTGCTGGCATGTTGGCCGTTTATTGTAGGACAATATTAATCGTAAGTTCAATCTTTATTCAAGCGTTCTTACTCCTGCCATACTTCGAACAATCATCAGCTGACAACTGTCCTTAATCGCTGGTTTTAGAGAACACGAGCAGGAGAACAGTAAGACAACCCGAAGTGAACAAAAAAGGATCAGTGTTCAACACATGCAGGAAAGTGTTCGATTTATTTCTAGCGCCGTTATCTGAAGTAATCCTGCGCTGCTGGCATCCCAGGTGTTAATTATCTTCGTGCGCCTGACCCCTAAAAGAACGTCCTGTGGATGCCCAATGTATACAGTGATGCTCATGTTTTATTAGGAGACGTATTGCGTAATGGATTCCAATAGAGATATCAAAAGCGGGGCCTGATAGGGAAGGGAAGGGAAGACGTATTGCGTAATGGATTCCATTAGAGATATCAGAGGCGGCTCCTGATAGGGAAGAGAAGGCCTGATAGGGTAGGGAAGTTCCACCTACCACACCAGGGAACTCGTCAATATATTACGTCATCTCCTATCAAACGGATGGATTTAACTTCATAAACACCGATTCCAAGACACCAGACACGGATACCGCACGACTAGCAGAATAGACCGAATCTACCTTCCCGATAAACTGAAGCGATATTGCGTGGTGGTGGTTTACCCATTTGTTTATCACTGTTTTTGTAATTTTTACAACGTTACGATGGACTCTTAGTATTGCATGTTGTTGATAGCCTAAACACTTCAAATAAAAATAAGTATACATAAGTAATTGGTGTATACCTAAGTAATTGATGTATACATAAGCTTAACATCTTTAGTTCTGTGAATAAATTTCCAATTATGAACTGAATATTGCACTAACCCTGCTCTGAAGAAACCTAGCATCAGTAGTATATGACGTCAATTCTAAAGTTAGATCAAACAGGCGTACTGTTAGCTCATTGGACGCGAGATCGGGCCATAGCTGGCAGCACCGTCGGCGCGTGAGTGTGGATGGGCAGTCAATTTGTTTTAGGTCACATGAGAGGCAAACATTTATTAGTCCTTTACAGATTGAAGAATTGCAGCCAGTGGTAGACCGAGATTGCCACGAAATGCATAGCGCATTAAAATCGCCCAGCAGAACTAAGTTGGAACATGACATGGATATTTGATAAAGAAGTGCTTCTAAAGAGTACAGTTGCTCAAGAGGAAGAGCCGTGCTTCGAAGTCTTTGTCGGACGACCTTCGTGAAGTCATCCGGAAATACCATGAGAAGTTTGAAGACCGTGAGTGCATATTTTTTGCGCTTTTGTACTTTGAAGTTCTCCGGGGTGGCGCTTCCGTGTTAAGCCTGACGTCATCGTACGTGGCAGCGCGGAAGTAGGCGGAGAGTTCCGCCGCCTTTGCCACCGCTCGCTCGCTTGCTACCGTTTCTCGACGCTCACTATGGTGCACATTGCTGGATTCCAGCCGGCCGCTTCTACTTCTACCGGAGGGAGTGGAGGTGGAGTTGTTGCTACAGCCCCACCCGCACCCGGGGCTAGTATACGAGCTGCCGCCAAGCCTTCGTCGCAAGAAACCACAGCCATGGAGTTCCAAGAGATCTCGGAAGATCGCCATGACGACCCGGCCATTATGGAAGAGGACCTTACGCAAGGGACGCCATCGGAATGTCCTCATTCCAATTGGTCTTTACACCTCAAGCGAAGAACGAAGAAGCTCGCCAGAGGAGAGCAAGTGTGCGTGGCAGACAGCGTGATCAAAGAAGCCTTCCTTTAAGAAGAGGCGACAGGTGAAGAGTTTCAGCAACCACGAAATCACGAAAGCCATCTCGACCGCCTGCGGAGGGAAAGTTGACGATTCGCATTTCATCGTGCGCTTGAGACCCGGTTCCAACATAATTATTGTTAGTACCCCAGGTCAGGAGGTCGCGGATATTGTGCGCAAGATCACGCGGATTGTGTTGGCCGGCAAGATTTACGAAGTCAACTCTTACGTTGCGGCACCGGACGGTGTGGCCTGGGACGTCATTCATGGAATCGACCCGGATACGCCGCTATGACTCACCTAATTGTGAACTGAATATTGCACTAGCCCTGCTCTGGAGAAATCTGGTATAAGTAGTATATGACGTCAATTCTAAATTGAGCGTAATTAACGGTAGGTTTATGCATTAAAGAAATTACCTTTATCGCGGATGAAAACGTCATCTTTCACCGATGGTGATATTAGAAAACAATGGCATTAGCAGCGATTGACACGACAACGCCAAGGCGTGGAAATCGTGCAGGCTCACACGCTGGGAAAGAACAAGACGGCCGTCCGTGACCACGTTCAGCTCTCACGTAGTTCTACGATACGTCTACTACTAGATACGTCTACTACTACGGAGGGGAGACGAGTGCCACCCCTACAAGCCCAGAAAACAAACCTGCTTCGTGTGCCAGCGCACGGGGCACCGGTCGGACGTTTGTCTTACCCCTAACATCAAGATCTGTCTCGCTTGCAGGACGCACGACACGACGGACGACCACGAGGGCTCGCTCAAGTGCGCCGTCTGCGGCGAAGCCCACGCCACGGGTTCTCGCGAGTACAAGCAATAGCTCAAAAATAACAGCACTACCACCAAAGAGCATCCTCCATCCGGAAGGAGGAAGGAAGACGACAATGATGGAGGAAGGCCAAGGCGAAGCCCCTTGCGGTGGTTCAGCTCGGAATCCTCGGCGAGCCGCTCAAGGTCCCGGGCCCAGTCCAGGTCAACGTCCCAGTCCCGGTCCCGATCCCCGTCCCAGTCCAGGTCCAGGTCCCGATACCGCTCGGAGTGGCCAAAGCTAGGAGAGAAGCAAGGGCACGGGCAGCCTTCTACCTCAACATCCACGTCGAAGCAGAAGAACCAATCGGGCAAGAAGAACCAAGCCAAGCCAACAACAAGGTGAACCGGAATCAGTCTAGTACCTCGTCCGCTCAAAATACCAGTGAAAATAGTAAATGCTCCCGAGAATGTACGCGCATCAAGGAAGAAAATAAAAATACCTCAAAGCTCAGGTTAACGACCTAAATCAACGCATGCAACGCTTAGAAGCGTTGCTAAGCAAAACAAGCAACACACAGGCAGGGCCGCACAGCGGAACGATAGGCCACCAGCACGCTATCTCCATTCCTCCCCCCTCATGAACCACCACGCCCTCATCGCTCCCCGGTGTGGTCTCGGCAGCGGCAGGCCAGTCAAATGTAGTCACGCTCGAAGTCATTTATGCTACACACTAAGCCATGGAGGCCTTGAAAGAAGAATACGCAAGGTTGAGTTTGGCTGGTGCAAGCGGGTCGACGACGAGAGCAGCAACCCCCGCATCACAGCGCAAAGGCGCGTAAACAACACGGGTGACGTCAGGGACCCCGACAACTGCGATGGCGGTGGCATGAACGTCAGTAACGACGGCAACTCTTCATCCAAAATCGCCGTCAGTAACTCCAACTCTTCATCCAAAATCGCCTATACCCCCCCCCCCCCCCCCCCCGACGTCATCTGCATTCAGGAGGGCGGGAAGCAGCCGATCAGGCTACGGGGTTCCTATGTAATTAAACACGCGGAATCACCGAAGGTCGTGGTTTTAGTTCACAAAGCGGTGACGGCCGTGGGACAACATAATCAACATCAGGACATTAATCACGTGCTAGTGGAAGTCCTCCCGCAGAAGAGGGGTAGACGTAGCACTTTCATCTTGAATTTGTACAGTCCGCAGAGGGCTCAGAAAGATGACTTCCGCAACATCATTTACGACAGCGTGAGAGCCGCTGGCTGCAACCAACTGGTAGTGGTGGGAGACATATGAACGCTAGACACACGACTTGGGGCTACCGACAGGACACACAAAAGGGGAGGTCGCTCCTCGATGCGGTTGACCAAATGGGCCTCAAATTTATAACCGACCTCCTCCAACCAACCCGAGTAGGCAACAGTGTAAGTCGAGACACGTTTCCGGACCTGTCATTTGTCAAAAACGTAAGGGAATACTCAAGGGCGCACCTGGGTGAAATATTGGGCAGCGATCACTACATCCATGCCGAAACTCAAGAGAACAATTGGCGAAATTCGGCTCACAGACTGGGAGGCGTTCAGGCACTACCCCGCGCCCGAAAACGTTATAACGGAGATAGCGGAATGGATGCAGCACCTCCGACACGCCCGCATCCAAACCACTAGAACCATCCAGCGCACTGTCGAGACGCCCGAAACCAGATAACTGGGTAGCGACCCCATACGACCCTGCCTCCTAAAATACGAAGGTGAACCAAGACCAGAACTGGACGATCCGATCACGGCGGAAGAGGTGTATGCCGCGGCACGAGCCTCGCAGTGCAACACTGCTCCCGGAGTTGACAAAATCACCAATGCCATGATTAGAAACCCGAGCCCGGTGCACATCCAGGACTTGACCGAATAACTAAACGAGGAACTTTGGAGGAAGGGCCACGTACCGAATGAGTGGAAACACGCGGAAATCATGATCATTCCCAAACCCGGCAAGAAGCCTGCGAACGACGCCCTGCGTCCCATCTCGCTGACTTCGTGCCTCGGCAAGCTGTACGTGAAGGTCATCGAAACTCGCCTCCACCATTACATAGAGGACGGTGACCTCTTCCCGCACACCATGCTTGGCTTCAGGCTGGAACTTTCTGCGCAAGATGCGTTCCTAATCCTAAGGTAGGAAGTTCTCAAGGGCATCCCGAAGGGAGCAGAACACCTCCTGCTCGCACTCGACCTTAAAGGGGCGTTCGATAACATCTCATTCTCAAGGGACTGAACGGGCCGGACGGCAACCATCGGTATAGGCAAGACTCGATCGGATACGATCGACGTGCCGAACAAAGGAACACCGCAATGGGCGATAGTCTCCCCGATTTTCTTCAACGTCGCGATGCCGGCGCGGACCGAAGAGCTGCGGAAGATCCCGGACCTAGGTTACGCCCTGTATGCAGACGACATCACGTTGTGAGCCACCAAGGGCTCCCTAGCGTGAAAAGAGGCGACCCTTCAAGAGGCCGCGATGGCAGTGGAGAGATCTGCGGCAGCGAGCGGGATGTGTTGCGCGCCAGAGGAGCCCGAGATGATCCGGGTGCACGGAGGAGTAATCTACAAGTCCCACGGCCTCATCGACCTCTGTCTTGAGGGCCAGAAGATCACGGAAGGCAATAAGACTAGGATTCTGGCTTTTTGGATCCAGATCAACCTGACAGCCTCCCCCCACACCATCCAAACCCTAAGGTCTGCCACCAACAAGATCTCACGGATTATCAAACGAATTCCAAGAAGCCGCAAGGGCATGCGAGAAAAGGACAGGCTTCGCCTCGTCCAGGCTCTGGTGATCAGTAGAATAACGTATAGCATGCCGTATCACTACCACTCGCTAAACTAACGCGACCAAGAGCAAGTAGATGCCATCACCAGAGGCGCGTACAAAACGGCCCTGGGTCTCCCTGTCACCACCTGTTAGTTTCGTAACGAGAAGTTAGCGGCCCTCGAGATCCACGACACCTTCGCTGAGCTGTCGGTCGCTGTTATGGCTTCGCAAAAGGCCAGACTACAGAACACGGCGGCGGGCAGAGGCATCCTCCACCGGACCGGAATGGCAACGGAGCTCCGTGCCCTTGATGGGCAACGGTCACTCCCGCCTGAGGTCAGAGGCAAGATCAAGGCGAACCCAATACCGAAACACATGAGTCATGAACTCCATGATGGACGACGCAAGAGCTCGCGTCGACAGACAGCGCCCACAATTCAAGGTTCACCCGTACGTAACATGCGAGGACGTGGCGGCTTACCCTGTAGGGGGCCTCTTCGCGGTAGCCGCCGTGAACGGCAGAGACAACTCCTTGACCCTCGCGGCCTGCGTCACGGCAGAGACCCCAGCTGCGGCTGAGACCATAGCCGCGGCGCTGGTAATAATGCAAGAAGACAGGGTAGGCAGGGAAGTTCATGTCGTTACCGACTCGCAACAGGCCTGCCGTAATTTTACCTACGGACGAACACCGCTGCTAGCGGCTCAAATTCTAGGCCCGAGGCTGCAAGAATCCCATCAAATCACGTGGACGCCAGGCCACGCGGGTCTGGAGCGGAACGAAAGGGCGAACGTCCTAGCTCCAGCGCTAATCAACTGAGCAGCGCAAGACCAATCGTCTTATCAATCCCCAGCCTTTGCTTCGTGCCCCTGCCGTCCAATTACTGCGACCGACTCGAGATCCAGCGACTCAAACGCAGGATTTATCCTCCCTCTAACAGAAAGCCCAGCACTGAAGAGGCAGTAGCTCTCCGACTTATTCAGACCAACACATTTCCAAACCTACACAGATACAATAAAATGTTCCCACATACATATCGTGGCATCTGCCCCTGGTGCGGCGATAAACGCCCTACACTCACATATCGTCGAGGTGCGGGGGCAAACCTCAACACTGAAAGACGCCTAGCACGTCATTTGAGTGTTTGGAGGTACAGCTGACCGGCCATACCCTGGCGGGACAAGAAGCTCTCTCAACATTGGACCCCGGAAGGCGACAAATTACACTAGTAACGACAAAGCAGTTGCCAGGTGACATTTTACACCACACAATTCTACTTCATTAGGACGGCAAGGAATCGAAAAGGTAAGATCAGACCGCAATAGAGAGCTATACCAACACATCTTTTGTTTGTTCTCTCGCAGCGCACAACGGTAAGGCCAGGTGAAGTAACTTCAGCACCGAAAATGTCACGGTGTAACCACGTCTCGGTAGCACCGATAATGTGAGGAGCATTAACAGCTGTCTTCTGGCATTCACATCTAAAATGCTAAGTTCATCATGCCGTATTTTCTGTCATGACTGTAGCATCCGAAGCCGACTTGGGGGAAATATGAGAACAACGAGATGAAGCCGTAGTAAGGGCGTTAGTTTTGTAATCCCAGTCATAGCGGATGTTGTCGAACACATAAACCTTATAGACACAGCGTAATCATTTGTTTCTGTAGGAGTCAGTGGAAACCCACAGTTTTCTGCGAACGCATCGCACACGAGCGGAGAAGTCCTCACCAATGTGCATGCCCGCGTTCTTAAGCTTGTGAGCATTCCTTAAAACTTAAAGTTAAAAATTATCGGACGTGTATGTCCCTGCTGAAATCTTCCAATTCGGTTGCGTCTTTCTATCTTAGGTCAACTGATCTGTATCTTTCCTGCAAAAAACAGGACTCTTCACCCCTGAATAACATGCAGCGATATAGCAGAATTTAGCGTCGCTTATTTTCAATAAAAAATGGTGCAGGATTGTGATCCCAAGTCACAGAAAACCGCGGTTGCAGTAAGACACTGCAAAAAGCAGCGCACTGAGCTACATATGGCTAGTCATACTAGTTACTAATTACACAGTTAATTAGTTACTGGGTACTAATTAACTAGTTACATATACCATACATCTAAATAGTTTCTCACCTTTCACTTTTTGAGGCCTGCTTTTATGGCTGCCACCATGTTCGAGCACACACCGTAAGCCAAATCCGCCCCGATTTTGTCGGCGTCCACGATGAAACAGATCCCCTCCACTGCGAGTCCAGTCGATAGCTATGCTTTTGCGATTTCAAGACACAACAGAAGCACCAAGGTAATGTACAGCCGCATAACACACACAGGACCAAGTGGTTGTATAGACCGCGCTTTCTGCTTACCATATTAGGAGTGCGAGAGCAGTTACTGCCGTTAATATGCATTGCATTCTGAGACTGCGGCGTGCATCCGCCGTTTCTGGAGTTTCTGCAGCGCATGGCTAGATTAGTTTAGCCTGTGGATTTTAAGTAAGCGTAGAGTTCCCGAAGTCGATCGCTTACGCATCTGCCTTTTTGCCCCACATATACCTTACTGCAAGGGAAGAGGATGAGATAAACCATGCCCATTCTGCATTCAACAAACTTGTTCTTGTGATTAAAAGAACCATGCCTTGGGGCCCTATAACGTAATACTATTCCAATATGTTCTTATTCCAATCGCCTGACGGTAAATTTGCGTAACCGCCGACGCAAGCATCGGGAGGTGACCCGCAGGGTCGTCTGAACAAACCAATCGAACGCTCTCCTCGTTTATAGGCGGTCACTTTTGTTTGCTTGAAAAACGAATAACATTGCCCACACTGAGCTGCCTGTCTTATCTAATTGGCTGACAAGAGCCGAGGAGCACGTTCAAGTGGAGAGGGTTTCGATGGGGCCGAGCCAGTGCAGTGAATATCGATAACCGGATGAAGAGCGTGGTGTCGGTGTCTGCGACTTGTCAGCTTTCCTTTACTTAGCTTGCCGTGGCTGGCCGAATATCGCGGCGGCGTGCTACGGAAGGTTAAGAATGCCGCTAAAACGGATGCTCAGCAAAGAACAGTTGGCAGAGCGAGGTGCTAAACGTGCCGAAAGTGCTCAAAAACGTTACACGCTTTATTATGCGCAAATAAACCCATGCTCTCCGGCAGGTGCGAGTAGCCAGTGCCTGAGCGATCGGCGGAAGCCAACTTCTATTGTTTACGGAACGGGGCAGCCTGCGGCTGTTCAGAAGAAAATTCAATATTGTTCGGCTCAATAATGCATCGTTAACGCGTACACGTCAATTTGACGCTGTGAGTTTTTGCGGTTTTGGGACGTCGCGCGACAAGCAGGTGAAGTGGGTGCAGTCCGAAAACTTTTGACCAATAGCCGAGGGCTCATGGCGAAAGGGCGTCGAATCAGAAGTAACTATTTTATTCTGTTCGGTCAAATCATGCATAATCAGTGTGTACACGTCATATCAGATGGGGAGCTATCGCTGTTTTTATGACGCCACGTGACAGACAGGTGAAGTCCAAAAAAGTGTTTGCCCAATCGCGGAGGGCTGATTGCAGAATTGGAAAAACTTTGGAATAGTTTTACGTTATAGCGCCTTTGGTTTTCTTACCTTGTTAAAGTGCGGGCAGGCACGCGCCAGCTGATTCCTTGCCCTGAGTTCCACGTCATTACTTGCAATATTTTTCAAACTATCTGCCGAATTGTGACCATAAGGCATGAATGCCATTTTTCATCCCCTTTCATTTGGCAGTTGCTGGCAGTTGGATGCCAGCCAGATGCGGAGGAAGACTGACAGACACGTGATAACCTGACAGATGCGGAGACGGAGCGTCTACCACTTATCGTGAACGGCAGCGGCGCGCGCTCAGACGTACGTGTGACGCAAGAAGGCGTAGCTAAATTAAGCTTTAGAATAGGGGCCCCAATAGTTTGGGGCCCCTATTCTATCTTGCGGTTGTTAGCGTCGGGGCACGCAGGAGTGAAGAGTTTTAGAATAGGGCCATGATATGGCTGGGCGTTTGCGGATAATCTCTTGCGCTGACAGCGCATGAATTAAATAAAACATACAATTTAATAAAACATGCAATTTTATAATAATAGTAATTTGGCTTTCGTGTTTCCAGGTTTAATTGAAATTTAGAGGTACTTCTGCAAGCTGCAAACAATTAGTAGCGCTTAGTTTTGAGTAACCAACATTACGCGCCTTCACTAGCCAAGCTGAGCCATGTTAAGCCTGCGAGCCGCAAAATCCACAAACGAATTCGGAGTCAGCGGCGTCTAATGAATCAATTTTCATAACACACGCTAGTTGAGAGAAAGCGATAACCGCAGTCACTTCTCCGAGCTCGCGAACTTCATGCGCTACCATGAATCGAACGCGCTTTGGTGCTAGGTTAGAGCCGTCGCTTCGATGGATGCCGGCATGTTTGTGTACGCAAATCTTTTGGGGCAACTTTCGGGGCTCTCGCTAAATCAGTGAAATAGCATGCTCGACGCCAAACTCAAACGCAGTTTGCGTCCGCGCATGCGCAGTGGCTTCGACGCTATATCTTTGGGGCCCGAAACTTTTCAGGCCCCTGCTCTAAAACTCTCTAATATTCGTACCACCTGTATGGGTAGCGTCGCATGGGGGCCATCACTAAACTAACGGCTCCCATAGGGGAGCGAGCGATTGAACTAGCGTTGAAAAAAATAGCCGTTGCTTCAGGGAATTGCACCAAAATTTGGAGGACGCCTAAGTTTCATCTTTAAGAGTGGAACGCAATAGCATTCAAAGACACTATGGTGATTTTCCTGCTCCACGGCAATTGCAGCTTATGTAACCGTAACGTTTACTGGAAAACGCTGGCGGCGAACACTCTACACGAAGGCAAACTTTGTGGTAGAAGCGCGGCCTCTTGCGTGGCTCTACACTGCTGCAATGTTACTTATACCAGCCGCACACTCTACTCCGTTTAATACATAAGGTGCAACGCTGTGGAGGCTAGAGATACTTTTTGCAGTGGCTGCGTTCGCACCTCGGAGTGTTGAACCGTTAACAGTTCGGAGATTTTAACGCGACATCGTTAAGGAGGTCGTGTCGCAGAAAAGCCGGTGTCGTCGGCGTCGGCGGCGTTGTCCGTGACCGATAAATCCCAGCAGGCACTTCATGAATAAAAACAACTTGCAAGATGGGCTGAGTGGGAATCGAACCAGGGTCTCCGGAGTGTGAGACGGAGACGCTACCACTGAGCCACAAGTTTTTTTTTCTTTATTCACAAAATGACACATACATAAAAACCCCTTGGGCTACTTGGACCAACGTGACAAGCTAAAATTTCTTGAAATTCACTAATTCATCAAGAATACCCAACCAGTCAGGCGGATCTGCCTGTACACGATATATCTCGCGTATGAAGATAATGCTTTCAACAAAGTTTTCTCGTGCTGAGCGCGCATTCACATCGGCGTGCGTTACCGCCATCCGTGTCTTCCAAAGACTATGGAGGCCCAGGAGCATTATCATGTCGTACGGAAAGCCCTGATGGCTGTCTACCGGCAGGAAATGTATACCCTGTGCTGTTATCGGCAGTTCCTTTTTAAGAGTTCTTTGCAAGACGTCCCAATAAAAAATTGCATCCCAGCACTCAATGAAAGCATGCTCAATGGTCTCCGGCTTGTTACATAGCGCACAGTTTGTCGTCCATGGTACAAATATTCCTTTGTCGGCTATCCATGTTTTGACCGGAAGAGTAGATGTATGCAATTTAAAGAAGAACGACTTTACGCTTGCTCTCACTGGCATCCTTTTAACTCTTTTTAAAACATCTTGTCCTGGGCCTCCATAGTATTTCATTCGGTACAATGACACTGGCATCATAACTTCAACTAAATCCTTGTAAAGTTTCTTTCTTGTTACTGTGCTGAGGTACTGAAGGGAAAACCGAGCTTTTAATATTCGAAGGGAGTCGACTACCTCTCGAGTTCGGCGGACGCCGAGACGCGCTCGCCGAGTCGGCACGGATCCACATCTGCTCCTCGAAGTTTTCACCCTATCAACGGAACCTTCTTCGATAGGACTCCAAACTTGTGCTAGGAAGACGTCTCAAGGTACCCACCTTCCGGTGAGACGAACTTTTCAACGTTTCTCCGCAATTAATGGAAGAACTTGGCCGGCTTAGCCAGCCGCCGGCCACTAAGCCTAGTCCTTGGCTGGACGCCACCTCGACACCACCGACGCCACGCGCGTTCGTGGGCTTCTGAAGCATGGAAATCGAGCAAGCAGCGGCGTCCGCTTCGACACTAGGCCACTGGCGCACCGTAGGGACAACGCCGCGTCAGCAACAAGCCACCACTGTGATTGTTAAATTCACAGCATGCCTGAACCTTGCTGCAATCGACGTCGGTACCCTCGGCAACGCTATCCGCTCGGCGGCAGGACTCAACACAGTGGAACGCAGCGACACGTACTTCAAAATCCGCACCACACAAAACCTGGTGGCCGTTGACACCTATCGTCGATCTGCTGCCGACAAGCTCGCGGAACTCAAGAGCATCACTATCAACGATGCAGCTTACGAGACAAACACCTACGTGGCCGCTGATCCTATGAACGCACGCGGCGTCATACATGGAATACCCACCTCGGTCTCTGACGGAGAGCTGCAGAGTATTGTGGAAGTGGAACAAGCGAAACTCTTGACAATCCGCCGAATAGGCACGTCCAACACCGTGGTGGTGACGGTTGAAGGCCCACGTTTACCCAGATTTGCCCCTATTAATCGCGTTGTCCAGCGCCTCTACCCATTTCGACACAGAAGTTCGCTGTGCTCGCACTGCTTCACGCTCGGTCACGCTACCGATGTATGCCCAAATCGTTCGACGTATTGCATGTGCCATCAATGCAGTAGAACATTTCCCAGTGCGCAAAGCATACCTACCCATGAGTGCTTCCCCTACTGCCATAATTGCGGCGGTGAACATTCGCCGACTTCAAAAGACTGCCCAGCAAGAAAAGAAGCGGACCGCGCGGCGCGTTCGCGGGCATCCAAGCACCGTCACCGACGGATACGCAACACGAAGCCCTTCCAGAATACATCAGATTTCCCTGCGTTGCCACAGGGGACACACCGTCCCCGTCACCAGGACACAAGAGTCACTATGAGTGACAAGACCCCAGACACCTCCATCGCTACTTCCAACCGGTTTTCCGTGCTTCGCCAGACGAGTCGCAGCCGGAGTCGCAGTCGCAGCCGGAGTCGCAGTCGCAGCCGCAGCCGCAACCACAGTCGCGGCCGCAACCGCAGCCGAAGTCGCAGTGCCAACCAAACCATCACAAAAAATCTCCAAATGGAAGCCCGCCGTCTAAGGCCGCCAAGCGATCTACCACTCCGGAGCCGAAACGTCCCAGAAATCACAAGAGCCAGCCAGCCTCTGATAACGGTGAGCCAGTCCGTCCAAACCTACTTACTAATTCCTCACAATCCTCACCTAACACTTCACAGTCAACCCGTTCTATTTTACGGACTCCAGTCCTTCATTACTCGTACTCTCAAGCTCTTCAGCGCCCTATGACACCATCTACAACACCATCGCACATGCCGGACCAAACAAGCATGCAGCGCCTTGAACGAGCGGTCCAGGTTTTAACGGCTAAAGTAGACAGCCTCGCGAATGAGGTTGCAGTGATTCGCACGATACAGGCTGAAATGCAATATCTAAGACAAGAAATTGCACGCACTGATGTCGTCGTTCAACAGCTAGTAGCCAACGCGCAAATATTCGCGCGTGCACAGACATCCACGCAGTCCAAGGTCGATGAGCCCTCCGGCTCGGCAAATCTGTAATATGGCAGGCCCTAATCGACCTTTAGTAATATGGCAATGGAATTGCAGGAGCCTTCGAAGGAAGAAGGCTCTCTTACAACAATTAATCTGCCGAGAAGCGCAGAAACCAGATATCATTTTAATTCAAGAAGCTTGCGGACTTATATCATTACCGGGATATGAACACTTTACCCAAGGAAGTATTACTAAGCGAGACAAAAGAGCTCCACAGGGTGTGACCGTTCCCATTACCACTGTAACATACGTGGCCAAACATATTCCAGTTATACAAATCGATACTGATTCCATAAACAATTCGACTCAGGAGCACGTTACTGTCCAATGCCGCTTCGGCAGCCGTGACGTTCTAATTATCAATGCATACTGGGTCCCAAGGCTCGACTGTCCTTCTCTGAAATCACAATATACTAGAAATAACGGTAAGGGCAGGACCGCGCAAGACAAAGGGTAGACCACTTAAGATTGTCGACTGGAACAAATTCAGGAAAATAAGGGAGGAGGCCGATGACATGACACAAGGTATTGAGGAATGGACCGAAAAACTAAAGGAAGATGTGGCGGCAGCTACGAAAACGGTCACGCCGGAGGCGCATCTAGAGAACGTAGACAGTAAGCTTCTACACATGTGGGAAGCTAAGGCAGGGTTGCAACGGAGATGGAAAAAACAAAAACACAACCGGACGCTTCGTAGAAAGATAGCCAAATTGAACAGGGACATAGAAAAGTACGCCCAGCAGCTATGCAAACAACAGTGGGAGGAAAAATGCAACAACATGGACAGTCAGATAGGAATGGCAAAAACGTGGAACATCCTTTGATATTTGTTAGACCCGGACGGGACAAAGTCGGCACATAAGCAAAATATAAATCGGCTAATACAAACGTACCGAGGGACAGAGCAGGACTTCCTCAAGGAAATCGAGAAAAGGTACATCTCGCAAGCGCTGCCCGTCATACACCCTGACTACACAGGGCAGGTAAATGACGAATTAGACAGCAAAATCGGCGAGTCAGAGGTCAGGGCAGCCCTGCAGAAACTCAATACCAAGTCGGCACCCGGACAAGACGGTGTAACGAATAAAACGCTAAGGAATTTGGACGATGAGTCTATAGCTAAGTTAACCGAATATATTAACGAATGCTGGGAGGCAGGGCAGATTCCGCAGCAATGGAAGACGGCACAAATCGTGTTAATACCTAAACCGGGCAAGCGACTGCAAATTGAGAACTTGAGACTCATATCTCTCACTTCTTGCGTGGGGAAACTCATGGAGCACGTGGTCCTAGCGAGGATAACCACCTACCTCGAAGACTGCGACGCGCTCCCGCCCACGATGATAGGATTCTGGAGAAACCTCTCAGCGCAGGACGCTCTGTTACAACTAAAACATCAGATCATAGATGATTCGGGCAGATCGACAAAGGCAATTCTCGGGTTGGACCTAAAAAAGGCCTTCGATAACGTAACACATGCAACGATACTAGATAGAGTAGGCGAATTAGGACTGGGAAAACGCACGTACGATTATGTACGCAATTTTTTAACTGGTAGAAAGGCGAAGATCACGATAGCGGACCTAGTTTCGGAGGATATCGAGATAGGCAGCGCAGGTACGCCACAGGGCTCGGTCTTATCACCGATGCTATTCAATCTGGCCCTAATCGGGCTGCCAGTCAAGCTGCAAGAAATCGAGGGTCTAAATCATACCTTATACGCAGACGATATCACCCTATGGGTGAGAAACGGAAGTGACGGGCAGATAGAACAAACGCTTCAAACAGCTGTGGAAACAATCGAAAAATATCTAGAGGGGACAGGGCTAACATGCTCGGCAGAGAAATCGGAGCTGTTACTGTACAGACCGACTCGCAGAGGTCGCAAACCAGGCAACTACAGGGAAGAGCTCACCCATAGAGAGGAGATACAGTTAAAGACGGCCGATGGGAAACCCATACCCAAGGTCGATAGGATCAGGGTATTGGGGCTCCTCATTGAAGCCAAGGGCAACAACGGAGAAACCCTCAGAAGACTGGAGGGAACTGTAGCGCAAATCATGAGGCTAATCAGGAGGATAACAAATAAACATAGCGGGATGAAAGAGGAAAACACGATCAGATTAATACAGGCCTTCGTAATAAGTAGAATAGTGTACGTAGCACCGTACTTAAAATGGCAGGTCGCGGAAAAGATCAAACTAGAATGCCTCATTCGGAAAATATACAAACTAGCCATAGGACTACCGATCAGCACCAGCACGGACAAGTTGCTGCAATTAGGCCTACACAACACTTTAGACGAGCTCATTGAAGCGCAACGTACGGCACAATATGAACGCCTCTCTAAGACTAGAGCAGGCAGACACATCCTAGAGAGATTAGGCATACGTTACCACACACAGCATGGTGTCAAGGTGGACATCCCGAGAGATACGAAGGAAAGATTGATAATACCTCCCTTACCAAAGAACATGCACCCAGAACACAATAAGGACAGAAGAAAGAACAGAGCGAAGCAAATACAGAAGAAATTCGGCAGCGACAAGGACGCAGTGTTCGTAGACGCGGCTCGATACAGTCGCAGACTGGGGTTTACGGCAGCCGTAATCGATAGGGAGAAACGGTGCAAGACGTGCGCGACGATACGCACCCCAAGTAACGAGATAGCTGAAGAAGTAGCCATAGCACTCGCAGCAGCTCAGACTAACGCAGCCGTGATAGTCAGCGACTCTCAGACGGCAATAAGAAACTTTGCCAACGGCCGAATCTGCCCGGAGGCACTACGAATTCTTCTTGCAGGAGGCCAAAATTACAAAAGAAAGATATACATCACCTGGACACCCGCTCACACCCTCGCGGAGGACGGCAACAACGAGGCGGCACACGACGCGGCTCGAGGGCTTACGGACCGAGCCGCAGTCGCAAGTGACGCCCCGACACCCTCCGGACGTGACGGTGCGGTAAATGAGTGGGAGTGGGAGGACAGAATGACAACATATAATGACATTACAAAACATTATAGGTTACAGAGGCGCATATTCCCGCGACCTCACGCAAAATTGACAAAAAAGCAGTCTGTCGCATGGCGGCAGTTACAAACTAGGACGTATCCGAATCCTGCGCTCTCGCACATCATATATCCGGATATATATCCTACGGACAAATGCAAAACATGTGAATCCAGAGCCACTCTGGAGCATATATTATGGGAATGCCGAGGGCTAAATAACAATAAAGAAAACGCGGCCTCTAGCAGCAGCCTTCGCACGCGCTGGGAAGCCGCGCTGCTCAGCCCCGCCCTCGAAGATCAACTATGGGCCGTCCAGCGGGCCGTGGATGCCGCCAGGACCCAAGAACTCCTGGCTGTCACCTAGGCGGGGCCTTTGGCCCTCCCCACCAACTCGCAGGGCGCACAATAAGGTTCTTTCCTCCTCCTCCGAGCCCACGCGCCAAGGAAACAGTGTCGAACGTGACTCTAACCCCGACTTAAGCTGGTACCGCGGAATCGGGAATGTAACTTGGGCGAATCTTCACGAAAATCTTGGAAGTGACCATTACATCATTGAAGTTACTCTAAGCATTCCTCGCTCTAAGGCTCGCCTTGCTAACGCAGCTTCTAGAACACAACTTACTGACTGGCACCGATTCCGATCAGACCTAGACAGGGCTGACGAACAGCCGGACCTACATTCATGGGTGAAGAATATTAGCGAGACGAGGAAAAAGTACACCAAAATGATTGCGCGTACTGCTGAAAACCCACACATAGACTCTCATCTGCTTAACTTATGGGATAAAAGACACAGGATAGTGCAGAATTGGAAGAAACAAACAGAATCATAACCTTCGCAAACTTATTGAGCAAATTACAGTAGAAGCACAAGAATACGCGCAAAAACTTTGCACCGAGAACTGGTTAGAAACATGTAACAAGCTCAACGGCCGCCTACATACTGCGAGAGTGTGGAATATCTTAAGATCACTTTTGGGCCAAGGAAAACCACGACACACCATGGACAAGATAATGATGAGCTCTGGCCAGACACGCGAAGAAATAACTGATGAAATTCGCCAGACGTTCTATCCCTTGGACCAAAATGCAGAACAACGTCCGGATTACCCAACTGAGTCACTCGAAGAGAGTACAACAGGCATAAACAGCCTGTTTACTTTAGCTGAGCTACATACGGCTCTCTCTTCGCTGAAACGGAACACAACGCCTGGCAAAGATGGGAATACTTATAGTACACTTCGTAACTTACCCTCTTCTCAGTTAGAACAACTTTTAGAATACATCAACAATATTTGGGAATCTGGAATCCTTCCAGAGGAATGGAAAACGGCAATAATAATACCAATCCCGAAACCCGGCAAACCGGCCAACTGTATCACAAACCTACGTCCTATATATTTAACGTCGTGTGTAAGCAAACTGATGGAACGCATGGCATGGTCCCTAGGTGAACCGGAGCACACCATCCAGTCAGGCTTAGATACCATTCACGAATACGTTAACGGTATTGGGCTTAAATGTTCTCTAACAAAATCTGAGTACATAGTAGTAACTAAACAAATAGGCCGCCGCGCGGCAGAGCAGCGCCAAAGTATCAGTCTCCATATCGAACACACTGAAATACCGCGCCAATCTAACATCAAAATACTGGGCTTCATCCTTCAGGATGACGGTAGAGCTGAAGTATGGTTGGAAAAAACGATCCGACAACTAAACCAGATATACCACATGTTATCTAGAGTAACACGTAAACACAGAGGACTAAAGGAGCAAGAACTTCGAAGGATTATTGAAGCGCTTGTCTACTCCCGTGTGCTCTACCAACTTCCATATCAATCTCTCACTAAGACCCAGCACTCCAAATTAGAAACGGCGCTCCGCAAGTATACGAGATTAGCTTTAGGAGTACCCCGATTCGCCGCAAGCAACCTTGTGGCCGCCACTGGGCTTTTCAACACACTTGATGAACGCATTACAATTTGCAGACAAGCGCAAATTCAAAGGCTTCAAACATCCCCACAAGGGCGAAAACTGCTCGAACATCAAGGATACCAGACAGGTGCCCTACCACCTTTTCCACCGTTGTATTCACCACCATGGGACTCACTACCCAGATTCACGGTCCTACCCATACCACAACATATGCAGCCGCACAAACACGAAGCTCGCCGCTCCCAGTTAGTCAAACGAATAAATAAGGAAAACCCACTACCAGACACTACGTATTATTATACGGACGCTAGTCACTCGGAGGGTGGATGTCTAACTGCAGTAGTCGGCCCTGACTACGAGCATGTAAACGCACACATAGGAGTCCCCGACCCATCCGACGCAGAGGCTCTTGCTATTCTCGAAGCAGTCACCCGGCCTCATCATCCTACCCAACGCCATCTTAATTCGCACCGATAGCCAAGATGCATGCCGCATGTTTCGCGACAACTTGCTACCTGAGCATATACACAGCCTACTTCAATGTCACTTGGATGCACACCCTTCGCTCTGTGTTACCTTGCAGTGGATACCAGGGCACCAAGGCATGGGGGGGAACTCCCGAGCTCATGAGCTCACCCGCGTAGTCAGTTTTCCGTGTCCCCCGTGTCTATGGCCATCCGAATTCAACCCAAGGGAACACAGAAAGACTTTGCACAAGGAGCGCACATCACTTTTAAGGCAACTTCGCGCCAATGCCGTCGCCTTTATTACTCCCCCTGCTAACCTCTCGCGACAAGACAGCGCTATTCTCCGAAGACTTCAAATAAACTCAATAGTGACTCCTCTTTTCCGTCATTATATTCAAGGCCTACCTGGGCCGCCGAAATGCCCGAACTGCATGGAATATCCGTCCCTAGAGCATTGTCTATGGCATTGCCCTCACACTCAACCCAAACTGCAGTCAGCCCTCTCTAACATTCCCACTAACATCAAGCCACGGTCATGGACGGACTGGCTCACTCCACCACCCCATGCAACTAACATTGTCCTGCCGGTGCTTATCCAGCACGTCAGAGACGTGTTGGGTGAGGACTGGTAGCTGACCGACCAGGGTTGAGCGCCGGACGCTGGCGTAAAAATAAAAGTTTTCTCTCTCTCTCTCTCGAGTTCGATGCCTCAAAGCGGTACAAAAGCGCCTCTAGTGAATGCGGTGTTGGCTTAGAAACGAGCCGTTTCTAAGGCTCATGCGTGCGTCGCTTGCTCAGGCGCACATTTCGTTGTCGCGCCGAACGCTGCGTTGCTCGACGCTCACCGCGTCCGATGCGGGGCGCGTAGTCGCTGCGCCGTAGCCCATTGTCTTACACTCCTTGGCGGGTCGACGGGAACGCTGTCGCGTTCCACTCTTGAAGGCGAAGCTTAAGTGTCCTCCAATTTTTGGACCAATTTTTGTTAAAATGTTCTTCATACAAGGTCAGTCCTGAATGAAAATAAGAATTTACCCTTAGATGCAAACAAATCATGCGTTCAGTCGGCTGCTAAGACGTTTTTTCAATTTACTTTTGTTTGTTTTTTATTTGCATCCCGTCACGTCAGGCTCACGTGCATGCTCGCGCGCGCAGACGCCACTGGCGCCCAGCGAAGCATAGGCGGAACGCGCGGAGTGATAAAATTTGGAGACCGCACTACGTGCGTAGCTTCCACAGCGCTGCACCTGATGTATGAAACGGAGTATAACTGGTAAGCTTCCTACTTATTTCCCTCCACAGTGGGTCAATGCTTTTTGTGTACAAATACTGAGACAGCTTCGCAACCCATTTCATTTGTTCCGTATTGCTCAGTCAACCAATTTTGCACTGAGCTTCCCTCACTTCAAAGCTTATACAGCCCATGTCACCCTGTACAGCTTCATTTGTAGACATCCCTTGAGCGTCCAGTGCAAGGTGTCCTACTGACCCTTGAGTTCAAGCAGGCAACCGCATTTCGAAATGAAAGTTCTGATACCATCACACCTTTCCACATGCTATTGTTTCCCCATAGCGCTCTGTGTTTCATTACGGCCGCATTTCTCTTCCCTTTTGCTGTTATTTTTTTCTCGTTTTTCCTTAAGTGTATTGCCTGCGTTTATCCATATACCGAGGTATTTGTATTCCTTTACGCGAGGTATTTCCGGGCCCTGTATTAACACTTCAATGTATTTATTGAACCAATTTTTTAACGCTAAGCTTCAGTCGCAAATTCTCACCTTCCTGTTCATATACATTAGCCAGACATTGCATGTCGCTTTGCTTGTTAGCAACCAATCGAATATCGTCCTCATAATACAAACTTGGAAGCTGCTGCTCTACTACAGGGTCCACCGGTTTTCATGAGGGATTAACGATATTCCTTCCCTCTAGCGCCCTTTCCATTCTGACCATGCACATCATGAACAGCTGCTGGGATAAAGGGCACCCCCGCTTCGGTCCCTTGTTGATGTCAACTACTCGCTACTAATCGCTTCCCATTCACCGCGAACTGTATTTTCATGGTAAAGATCCCTCAAAATGTGTATTCACTCGTTTCTTAAGCCTTCCCCTTCCAGAATATCTCGCAATATGTCGCGGTCTACGATGTCTGCGCTTCGGTTATATCGAAAAAAACCACAAATAGCGGTCTCCTTTCCTCCCTGGACATTTCAATATACAGAGCAACAACAAATGTGGTTATCATCCACATGCCTACCAATTCTGAAGCTATATCGAAGTTCTGCCAGTATGCCAATATTTATGCCAATGCCTAATCGCCTGTACTTTTAACCTTTACATAAACGATGTAATGATCAACGGTGTATATCAGTAAATTCTATCTTTTCCCCCTTACCTTTATAAATTCCATTCCACTTTGTCGCCAACTGTCTGGTCAACAGAGCTTGCTTACTTTTTGGTCATAGTTCATTAATCAGCCTAACGGGAACATCGTATAACCTGGTGGCTGCGGGCTTATGAACTTTCTCTTCAGCTTTCTTCCAGCTAAAATTTCTCAGCATCAGCTCCTTTGCCACCTGGCTCTCTTTCATGCTTTTTCTCATACAGCATAATTAGGCAGTCCCACTGCCTAATTTACGTGTTTCAAAAATGTTCTAGGTGGGGCCTTCTTATTTATGACAACCACCGTTCACTTTCACTTTTCATATTTGCTTTGACCAGTATTTGAACCATATATTTTTTCTTTCGGCATAGTGTCCATTTTCGTCTGCAGTTTGTCGCCTATTTCTATCTATGGTGGCGCAACGAAGCGATGGCGAAGTGGTTAGCACTGTTGGCTCCGCAGCGGTAGACGCGGCGGTGGGGCAGAGGATAGAATCTTCACCGTGGCTACTTTTTAAATGAACAAGCATTTGTATGCTTACCCCCCCCCCCCAAAAAAAAGAAAACGAAAATAAATAAAAGAGCGTCCGTCCGTCCGTTCGTATAGTAGGACGATCGGTTTCAACTTCGAGCGAATTTACCTTCGTGCTAGCTCTCGCTTTAACGCGAACTTCGCGGCGAGAACACAGCCCTCACGAAGCTCACTCGCCGCGCTCTGCCGCCACCGCAGATCGCTTTCAAGACAAGCCTCGTGCGGCCGCACGAAACCCGGCCGCCGCCATTGTACACTTGTCCACGCTTCATAATAGTTAGACACCGATGGATAAGACCATAAAAAAGCGATAACAGTCGATAACGAACTCAATGTCGTCAGTGTAGTTGTCGCCCCCACCTAGAGTCGTTTTACGTCATCAATTCACCTTGCATCGCCGCCCGCAGCAGTTCGCGTAGCTCAGCGCTCTCGTTTGTACTGACTCTGCCGTGAAATCATCCCACCTAAGGCGGGGTGAAATTCCACAGTGAAAACAATTTAATAGCTTCCAGATCGGAAGCCGTGTTTTTACAAAAAGAAAAGAAGAAAGTAAATGGCACATTTTATTTACCTCACTTGTTCACATAAACAATCTTCGGCTCGAGAGTTCTGGTTTATCTGTGGGCAAGCTGTTCACGCTGTAGAACAGTTGTATACTCAGCAGAAAACCAATACCGAAATTTTCATTTGCTTGGAATTGTACTGAGAGATGTAGTCATGCATGCCATTGAGGACAACCTCAGCGAATTAATCTGTTTGCCGATCTCGCACATACCAGTCAAGACAGTCCAATCAACGACATTCTTCTGAAAAAATAACTGGTAATAGTTTAGCTTAGGCATCAGCTTTCAAAGCGTAGCGGGGAAATTTCCTAACCAATTTGAGCCGTTGAACATAAGGCCGGCAATGACGCTGGTATCCTAAGCAGGGCATGAAACTACTAGAGACAGTTACAGACAAACGCTATCGCCACAGTTCTCACTTGAATTACCTTGCTGAAGGCAGACGAAAGCTACGAAAAAGGACAGCTGACAAGTGACCCTAATCGCAGGTTTTTTAGAAAACGCAGATAAAGAACTGTCAGGCAGCCCGTATTGATAAATCATCAACATTCAAAAACCGCCGGAAAGTGTTCGCATTGCTGCTAACGCTGTTGTCATTATCATGCGTTGCTGGTATCCGAGATATTAATTATCTACATGCGCCTGCAAGCCGGTGTATACGGTGCTTAAGATTAGAAGGCCCCTCATGCAATTTAGATGTTGCTATTTGTGTGTACTTACCTGATCGTGGCGTAAGCAGGGCCACAAGCAGCATAATACCCACCACCGTTGAAGCGGTAGTATAAGCAGCGGGTTGGATGATGCTTGAAAATAAAGACGGAGAATGAATGTTCTATAATTTGCTGCCATTGTTAAGGATTCGTCCGCTGACACATAGCAAAGGCTATTATCAGTCACTGTCATCCGAAGCGTACTGGATAATCCACCATAAGGTCAGATACTTTTCGAATGTGCAGCGTAGCCTATCTTTTGGTACGTGGTGGCATTTTCTTTTCAACAGTAAATTTATAGAAAAAAATGTATCGTTTAAAGAAAATTATGTTATTCAAGTGAATTCGCAAGAGCTTCCTGATCTACATTGTACACAAACCACGCTACCTGTGGTACGGCAACTCGCGGGCTTGACAATATCGAGAGTTTTTTTTTTTTCTATGCTGCGGCAGATAGCGCTATTTATACCAGGAACCGGACCGAAGATGTGAACATTACATTCACAAGAAATTAAACTGCGTATTCTACTTGTTACAGGAATTTTGTAACCAAGATATCTTTGCCAAATATTTGACGCTACGTACTGCACACATTATAGCCGGTGAGACCCCCATGTATGCTGATTAAAAATTGTATTATACCGGTTTATACTGTTTCTTGCACTGACGCACAATTTATTTGTTGCTTCAAGAACTCGCGAACGGTTTCATCCACTAAAAACCTTAATGTGCGTGCGCCTTGCGAACTCACGGGCTAAAATCTTTTAGAACTTAACTAGTGCAGTTGTCATTTATTCCTTTACGCATTTTCATTCCTCGTGCACGTAAAGACCTCTTCGAGTAATTAAATTTAAGATATAGAACAGTGTTACCTGCCTAATAAATTCTTATTTCTACTACAACAAAGATAACACACCGGGATATGTTGTGGCAGATGTTGCCCAGTTCTCCAAAATCCAGATAGAAGCAATGAGAGCTACCAACTCTTTTCAATACAAGTAATGCAAATAACTCGTACACTTGGTCCTAAAGAAGCGAGTCCAAGAATCTGATTGTAGCACATTGGCGGGGAGCTGTACTGAACTTTGACGGCATTCTAGCCACGCATGTAGACCGTACGGAAACCACGGTTTGTGCAGGCAAGGCTGTTCTTCAACGTTCCTCGTCTTTGTGTCCTTTGCGTTTCAATCGCCTCAATGTGCAGCGACCAACGCGCCCGAGAATTGTTGCTGCTGTTCGATGCTCCCTCAAATACTCGAGGCAAGGCTACAGCTATGGCGATGCGCAACAATTAGGAGAAATTGTGGGCAGCTGAAAGTGGTTCCACTGGCTTAGAAAAACCGGTCAGGGTAATAACTTGTATATGATGCGACTGTCGAATGACAATTGGCTTACGTAATCACAGGTGTAACATTGCAATTTGAGCAATTCTCAACAAAAGTTCAAATAGTACTTCAGCTATGGAACTTTTAAAGTGTCACCTAAATGTGGAAAAAAGGGTCGTGTTCGGCGGCATTCAACACCGGTGGTTACGGGAGTCCCAAAGGGTGTCCTTAGTGGAAAACTGACCGAATTTATTATCCACAACCTGACCAATTTGATCGCTTCGCGATTCAAACTACTGGAGTAGCAAATGTGCTAAACTAATCCGCATTGTGGGAGCCGAGAAGCCCGGCTTACGCCCACTTTGCATCTCATTCGCTGCGCGAGCAGACGGGACCGGCACCAATCGCCACAGCCTGGTATTTCACTGCGGCGATCAGCAGTTCTTGTTCGCCGGGGTCACAGTCGCTCGTGAACCTACGTCGGTCGCTGGTGCGAGTGACGCCTTTGTTCCTGCTTATCGCGCGCTGCGTTGTCCGCGCGGTGGTGCATGGTACGCGAAGGTCGGAGGGTTACCGTGTCGTGCAACGAGCGCGGTTGGTCGCTCTAAATCGCGATGTACAGTTGCTTACTCAGGAGGAACTTTTGACATTTCGGGCGCAGAGAAATAGTTACTCGTGAAATTACGCATTGAAAATGATTGCATGGGATAATTAAGGAAGATTAATACCTTTGACATTGAAAGCCGTGTTTTTACAAAGAAGGAAGTGAATAGGATATTTTATTTGCCTTATGTATTTCTACACAAAATTATCTTGATGGTGGGAGAGGACTGACGAACAAACAAGTGTGATAGCCACATATTGTAAACTATTTTCAGCGCCATGTCGGACAACATCTATAATGAGTCCAGCAATCCAATGACCCCAAAAATGCACAATCTCTTGATCTGTTTGTCATTGGTTAAACTCTGCTCCTCCATATGACACGGTATACACACTAGCTTATCACTGCATGATGCACACTTCTGTAGCCTTGCTTGAAATATTGCTGCGATCAACAGGGGGCGGGGGGGGAGGACTAAGGGATGTTGCGGGGGTCGAAGCTTCGGCGACTGTCTACGAACACATTTGGTCACCCCTCCAAATTCCTTTCTTGTCTGAACCTTGCACTTTTGTGCTCACTGCTCCCCTGGTATAGTTTCTTCCTTCTCTCTCTCCACGTGCTTCCCTCAGGCACTTTATATGAAAAGTGGTCAAAGATCTCCGTTTCAGTGCAGTAACATACTAACGTCTCTGTCGATGTTTGTCGGCCAAAACTTATGCAACTAAGCGCTCACTCGGCCATGTTTATCTTTAGGAGAATGGTACTATTTAGCAAGTTAAACCTCTTCCTCCCCTGATTCTCAAGATATTGCGGTCCATAAATCTGTCCAGTTCTGGTGGGTACGTTCTGTCCAAAAATGTGGGTCGGACCCGAGCGTAGTACAGTTTAAAAATGTGATCCTTTCCCAATTATATGTGCAGTCAAGAAATTCAAGCACTCTGACGCTTCTCCCACTCCCCTCAAGCGAGTAGTGCCAGGGTAGGGTGCCGTGCGCAGCGACTTTTTTTCCATTCTTCACTCCCAACATGCTCGGAAGTCGTTGCCGTTGATCGACGCGGACTAGAGGTCTAATTGCTTTAGTGGGCTAATAGCGGCGGCGGCATTGGTTTTGTGTTGTTTAAACAAATTCTCATCACAGTATACGTATCGTGGCCGTTGTAGGTGCCATTGATTACGTACTTCACACCTAGCACCTGTGCATTCCGGTAGCTGGCCGGCGCCTGTGTAATCGCCGTTCGCCGACGTTATCGAACGCTCCACACCGCGTGTGCTCCCCTCCCAGTTAAACGATAAGCGTGCAGCACCGGCACGTTTAGCGGGCTGAACCAACACCACCTAGATAGCACAAGGCCTGTGCACACCTATCCATGACGTCATGCTAGCTGGCCCGACTGCCATAGAATCTAATGGCGATGCTCCCGAGTAAGCAACAGTGACTTTGACGTCGCCGCTTTCGTCACGCTAGCCTTGGCAATAGAAATTTCGGGCCAAGTAGCATGGCGTCATGGAGCGTAGTGAACAGGCCTTGTGCTATCTAGGTGGTGTTGGCTGCACGCGACGAACGTCCCACGTGCTTGCAACGAAAGAACGGACAACCGAGGTGCGAATGGTGCACCGAGGGCAATACACAGCGTGCAGTTCTACAACAGGTTGAATTTGATTTCTGAAGGCGTGTTAAATAGCCGTAGTCAAGCAAAATAAAAAGGCACGTACCACGCGGTGTCATATGCTGCTGCTTTGGCCTCCGCTGCTGTAAACATAACATGCGCTTGAGGATATATCAGGATTGCACTGATCGCGCAAGCACAGGCGACTAGGTGCCACACAAATACAGAAGCAGACAAATAACGCTAATAACTTCCAGAGATGTGAACGCGGCTGGAATAACTTCACTCACGCAGCTAAATGCATTGCCTTGAATCCTGAGCGGAAACTTGCGGAGTCAAAACAACTCCGGCAAAAAGTAGGACAGTCTAGCAACAACACAGGCTCGCAACGCGTGCATCCACATTGCTTATTGCGAACGCAGGCTCAAGCTCTCCAATTATTGATACAGGTAAATCTAGTCTCTGTAATTCTGAAAAAAAAAACAAGAATCATGTCGCCATTACTAGGCTTTCCAATACATCCTGCTGGGAAGCACTAGTTTACAGAGAGCAGTGCTCATTAAACGTGCTTGTCTTGCTGGACACCATACGAATTATGGCAAATAAACACAAAGCCCCTGAAGTAGGCCCGTAATAATAATTGCATTAAAATAGTGCCAGCTTAGGACTTGCGTCTTACGAAAGCAAGTACAGAGGCCAAGAATGAATTGGGAAGAAAGCCACTAAATATTATTAGGTTAATAAATGAAAGATAATGCTAACTACAAAGATCAACACATGTAAGTTAGAAGTTATGAGCGCTATAGTCAGAAGTGTATTAACCTTTAACCTAAGATGAACACCGCTATTGAAATAGAGACCGCATGGGTGGCAATGACGTTTATGCCCGTGGTGGTCATGAGACTGGTGCAAGCGCAAATATTTACCTCCTAGTAAACGTGCGTAGTACCAAAAAACGCGACGTTCCTGATGAAGAAACGATGCTAATTGGAATAGAGTCTGCATTTCCTAAAAGGGTTTGGGCTTATTGGTTTTCCATGAGGCTGTGGGGTGCAGCGCGAAGCGTCACAAGGGACACAGAAAAACGAGGACAAGCAAGTCCAGGAATCCGGCACATTTTCTACTGCAGCGAAGCCGACCCTGGGTCTATGAGGTCGGCGTAACTCTATGGGAAGAATGTTATTTTTAAATTGATTGCGGTGCAGTGCCTATTTTTTCACTAATTGCAGTTTAGGCGCTTAATCCCGAGTACTGTCTCACGCTATATGTGGCGTCTAGTGTGATTTCACTGGCTGGTGTTCTTTCCTGGGACACTATTGTAAACCCGTTTAAAATACATGGGTTGAATTTTTAAATTCTGTGGCATATACTCTACGTCTCCATTTATTGTAGGTCCAGTTTCGTTTTGTTCCGCTGGCTGAATTTTTTTCCTGGGGCGCTTTTGTTTGGGCACTATGTGTCGAAGCAGCACTGCAGGGGGCCGAAGATTCGCCCGTCGTTCGATGTATTGATGGGAAAGCGTTAGTAGATACGTTAAAACTCAAGGACTCGACTGTGTAGCTATGGCGCGTATTTGTACCTTGGCGTACAAGAAAATATTGCTCTACCAGATTTTGCATCAAGCCGCGGTCGAAATGGCTGTATGGAATGACATGGGAGCATTAAGCTTGGCCACGCGCTCTATTTTTCTCAAATATCGGCGCGTGGTAAAGTGCTTTATTTGGTATTTAGGTAGTAAACATTGTGTCCTCGCTGAATTTATTAAAATCAGTCACTAAGACACCTAATTATTGAAAAATAACCTAAGCAGTTACATATTACAAATAATTGATAGGACTATAGTCCCAAGTAATACCTAGTTACTAACACTCTCACGGTATTACACATCTGTAATGTCATGGATATAAAATGAAATGCCATAAAACGAATAATTAAACCATGAGGCCTGGTGAAAACTGGTATAATGAAGTCGAAAGTGATAATTAATCATTTAATTTACCGGTACAACAATTGTTTTGATTCGCGCACGCCACCATTGGGGTCATTCGCAACTTAAATGAGCATTTTTGGTAACATTGCTAACTGATCACGCAGTGTCTGCATTTATAAAGCATTGCGACATGAATATGAAATGAAGTCATTCAACCAGCGGCTGCGTTATGATATTAACTAGGAGTGGCAGGGCTGATCGTCAATGATATCAATGCAGATGTCATTAAATAAGTATACCTTTCTTTAACGCTGCTGAGCGAATACACCCAGCTATTAGTCATCACTAGTGATACGCTCAGCTTGATGTTCTCGCATTTTATACAGTATAAGTTAGTGGATATTATATAACAACTGATTTAGTTATAACTAGCAGATAGTAGAACCGAGTCATTAGTGATCACATATCCCTTAGTTTCGTATCAGTAGTAGCCTTCATTCGTACACAGGATAACGTGATTATTTGTGGTTACCTTAATACTGAGTATTGATAGCTGTAACGTTAAGGGTGTAACGTTGATGGTGTAGTGATCGGTGTAACGTTACGGGATATGAAAAGAGCAGATTGGGTGAGGGAACAAACGCGAGTTAATGACATCTTAGTTGAAATCAAGAAGAAGAAATGGGCATGGGCAGGACATGTAATGAGGAGGGAAGATAACCGATGGTCATTAAGGGTTACGGACTGGATTCTAAGAGAAGGAAAGCGTAGCAGGGGGTGGCAGAAAGTTGAGTGGGCGGATGATATTAAGAAGATTGCAGGGACAGCATGGCCGCAATTAGCACATGACCGGGGTAATTGGTGAAATATGGGAGAGGCCTTTGCCCTGCAGTGGGCATAGCCAGGCTGATGATGAATACCGAGTGCCATACCGAGTACTGAAGTGAACAAGTAATACTTCACGTTCGATGCGCTTGTACTTCTAAACAGCACATCGGTATTCATATCAAATGAAAAAAAGAATGTAAAAATGGCAATTCAAGTATTATAATTAGCAGTTGGTAGGCATGAGTCAACAATGATGGCGAATCACTCTATAGTATGACAGTGTCAATTTCATTTGTCTATTTTATTGTCATTTCTATAAATAAGATTTATTACCTCCTTTCTGGAGTATCCTTTCAGACATGGTCGACATACTGTTGGTCACTTGTGATTAATTCAGTGTTCTTCACTGTTTACAAATCTTAACACGATTGATATCAAATACAAGGTAATTTGAAGGGTGATTCAACTGTGATCATTCTCAACAGAGAAGTCTGAGTCATCAAAAATGGTAGTGATTACAAATAACTTTTCAATATTATCGCCTTTGTTTTTCGTGTCGTTTTTGGGTAGGATGAAAGTGCCAAGAAACAAGCATTTAGGTGAAGAATATGACAAATAGTAGTGATGGTGATTTTGCAAGTTTGGTGTCGTCCGGTCTATGTACCCGATAACTTAAAGGGCATCAAGTAAAGAGTTTTTGCCAGGAAAAATCATTCTACTTTGCCAGCTATATCCGTCATTAAATAAATGAACAATAAATGAACGAGTAGCTGGATATATTGCGAACAACGCCGAGCAGCTGGTAATCATTAAACATATTGAGGACTTCAATATTCATGGATTGTTACAAAGTATAGCCTACAGATATCATTTGAAAAGTAAACTAATGGCTAATTCATTTCACATAAAATCAAGCGGTTCGAGAAGCAAAGAGGCGCAACACGCTGCCTGCCTGGCCGTGGTTGACGCCAGCAGAACGTAGCCTCGAGAACCGCGACTACACGCGCGCGGAAGCGTTCTAGTTTCCGTTCGGCGCGCTCCGATAGGTGAATTTCGTCGTGCCACCGTTCCTCGAGCAAACGCGTTTTTTTTTTTTTTTCAGATCCAAAAAAATGAAATGGCTTGTACCTAAGTGTGTACGGCAATGTAGCTCTAATGACCCATTTTAATAGGCCTGCTGTAATTAAATGTTTGGGAGCTACCTCTCAGAGTTTTGTTAAGTAGTCTTGTAAACAACGAAGATTGTGTTTCATTTATCTATGTTCTTTTACATTTTTTACCAGTTTCCCTCAGAAATGACCGGACAGCATTCAAGGGAAAAATCAAACTGATTGTTTTTTTTATTCGCTATTAATGCAGTAAGATATTTATGTGTACTGTTCCTTTGAAGCTTATTGCCATATGTGTATGTTGTACTTCTGCTTTTGAGCACTGAGCTAGTATCTCCCGTCTGCGGAGACCCACCCACAAGCGACTTGCGCTGTTGCGGGCACGAAATGTATATGTTGAGAGGCTCAAAAAAAGATGTATGTATGTATGTATGTATGTATGTATGTATGTATGTATGTATGTATGTATGTATGTATGTATGTATGTATGTATGTATGTATGTATGTACGTATGTACGTATGTACGTATGTATGTATGTATGTATGTATGTATGTATGTATGTATGTACGTATGTATGTACGCACGCACGTACGTACAGGCGCCGACAAAAGTGGTATACTCCACGCAGCGGGAACCGGAGCAACGGCAAACTGCATCGCAACGCCATCTACAGGCAGCATCTGGGATCGAGACAGCCAATGGGTGCCCTTTATTATCTGCAAGCATGTCGCTTGACTCGTGTCAATGTTTCGTGCTTCAGCTCGCCGAAATGCCGAGCGACGCCGCTGCAGTAGCAATCTGCGTGGAGTATACCACTTTTGTCGGCGCCTGTACGTGACTATCTCGCATAACCTGTCAACCCGCGGTCACCGTGTCTCTGAAGAAACCTTGTTTCAGTAGTATGTTGAATGACACCCGGTATAGGCGCACTTCGAGACAAGCACGCTAGTACGCTAACAGCTCACGAAAACAGCTCCTTTTCCATGCACCGGTCTCTTCCCCAAGTGTTACTTGTTGTCAATCAATCAATCAATCAATCAATCAATCAATCAATCAATCAATCAATCAATCAATCAATCAATCAATCAAAGTTAGATTTACCAGAACACGTTGTTGCTTATCTTCAAAACAGAGCACTTAACGATGTTTAGGATCATAAGATCAGTTTAAGACTAAAATACTTAAGTTCTTAGTTATAATTGAATCCCGCTTTAAGAAACCTCTCACTTGGTATCCATAATGTTCAGACTTGATAATATTCGAGAACACTGAAGCGATCAGTATTTCCTTCCTGTCTCCTGTATAGTCAGAATATAGAAGGGATAATGAGAAAATGAAGACTGCTACTGCTATAGTAAACAAAGTTATTAGTTTATTAGTTTATTTTCGTTTGATATCTATGATTATATGCTTTTTAAAGTATGAGCATATCAAACTCAATGTATCATTAGTCATTACCAGTGATTCGGCATCATCAATTAGAAATGGTAACCAAAAATACTCATTTATTGACTGCATTTATGATACTAATAACGATATGCACGACGTACCCCATTACGTATGTATGTATGTATGTATGTATGTATGTATGTATGTATGTATGTATGTATGTATGTATGTATCTATGCATGTATGTATGTATGTATGTATGTATGTATGTATGTATGTATGTATGTATGTATGTATGTATGTATGTATGTATGTATGTATGTATGTATGTATGTATGTATGTATGTATGCATGCATGTATGTATGTATGTATGTATGTATGTATGTATGTATGTATGTATGTATGTATGTATGTATGTATGTACGTACGTACGTACGTGTGTATGTATGTATGTATGTATGTTTGTATGTAACAAATAATTCTACGAACATGGACGATCACATGCGTGTCGTTGTGGAATCAGCTAGCATGGCACGTGAGGGACGCCCATGCATAAGTAAACCTTCCCTGGCCTTATCACGGAGGGAGTTCGCATTTTCAGACTGCACCAACATGACCGGTGAGCATTGATGGCATCTCGGTTTTTAAGGTTTTTTTTTTTGCTTGTTTTTCCTATTTACACGTCGTATCAGACAATAAAATTTCAGTTGGCAGTAATTTGTTTTCCTCATTTTTGTGTGTCCCTTGTCCTGCTTGGCGCTGCTCGACACTGCCTACCTAAATTACAGAATACAGGTTTACTGAATAGAAAGGCGGCACTCAAAAAGGGTTAAGAGGTGCAGCACGCAAGGCAGAGAACACGGACATATTGGGCAAACGAGAATGCTGACACCCTGTTGACATACTGTTGTCGTAAATAGTATACGCAAGCAGAACAAGCAGAGCCTAGATAAAGAAATACAACGCCGAATTCCCATTCATCAAACACTTCGTAACAATCATCAGCCTATATTTTATGACCACTGCAGGATCAAGGCTTCTCCCAGCCATCTCCAACTACCCCTGTCTTGCACGAGCCGATTCCAGCATGCACCTGCAGATTTCCTAATTTCATCAGCTTCCCTAAATTTCTGCCATCCTCGCATCCCTTTCCCACGGCACCTATTCTTTAACTCTAATGGTCCACCGTTTATCTACCCTACGCTCTACACTTTACCTGCCAAGCTCCAAGTTTTCACCTAATGTGAGCTAGAATATTGGCTATACCCACTTGCGCTCTAATCGGGTCGCTCTCTTACTGTCTCTTAAGGTTACACCTAACGTTATTCGTTCGATTGCTTTTTGCGTGTTCTTTAACTTGCCCTCCCCCTTCCGCCCCCTCCCCTCGAGCTTCCGTGTCAATCTGCAAGTTAGGCAGATTTGCTGACGATGCTACGCGCATTTATATAGAGGAGTTGAAATTGATTACCAAAGCAACGTGCTGCAACTTCACGTGTTTTCGAAGTGCGCGCACCTTTTATCGCCTCATCTGGCGATCCTTCAGAGTTCGGACTATGACTACTAACACGTGCTGCTTCCTAACTTCCTGCCACTCGGCTACTTATGAATACGCTCTACACCTTCGAATAAACGTTCATTTTGTTCTACTGACTACGCTGATGCTTCACTGGTCTGGCGTTATTGCGAGCACGCCATGGCTATGCCACAGTGGTGGCGAAGATGGACGTCATTCATGCAGTGAAAGTCGACGCTGAACCGGAACCCACGCAGAACCGAGAAACCAAGGCCATCATGGCTCACCTACTTCCCGACTTCGAAGAAGGCAAAGATAAGTGGAAGCCGTACCTTATTAAAGTAGAAGCATACCTTGAAGCGAATGTGATTGAAGACTCGGCTAAGAGAAGAGCATTGGTTGTTGCTGCGTTAAATACGCATACGATCCAAGTGCTGGCAGGGAAGGTGGCTCCGCGCAAGCCAAATGCATTGGCGTATGGAGAAGTCGAAGTTTTGAGTGAGCACTACAGTCCCAAGAGACACGAAATCACCTAAAGCTACAAGTTCTTCAGTCGTTGTCAAGCGGACGGCGAGCCTATTAATGAATTCCTGGTAGACATTCGCCGAATAGCTGACAATTGCAATTTTGGCAGTGCTTTGGATCGCATGCTTCGAGATCGTATTGTTTGTGGAATACGGTCAGGTGCCCTGCCGAAGCAGCTACTGGCAAAGCGGGAATTAACGCTACAAGACGCTGAAGCGATGGCCCTAGCAGCTGAGGCTGCGGATAGGATCGGACCGGCAACGACAGGCGTATCAGAAAAAAACTCTGGTGGATGAGAAGAGGGCTGCCGCACGTCAAGAATGCGCAAGGTGCGGTAGTACAAAATATAATGACGCATGTTGCCCCTGGTCTAACGCTCGCTGTTACCGCTGTGGACGACGTGGTCACCTTGCAAGGAAATGTCGAAGTCGCGGGGCTCGAGAACAAGGCACTGCAAGGATGGCCGATACTAACACCCTCTTGGGGACGGAAGCCTCAGCCGACGAGGAACCCGAAGCCGCCCACATTTGGAGTTTGGTATCCTAACGAAAAAGCTCCCTGGAACCGCCGATTCGCCGGACGTTTGCTTGGTGCGGTGTGCAGCTGAGCATGGAAGTCGATACCGAGTCGCCCGTTTGTTGTCATCCCGCGTGACCTATATTATAAGCACCGTGAGCAATGGCCAAAACTGAAACCGTCCAGTCTCAATTTATCCTGCTACACAGGACGCCTTCCAGTACTAGGGGAGCTTGCGCTCCAGGTTTGTCATATAGGGGTGACAGTGGAGTGTACGCTAACAGTCTTGGACTGTGCGGGACCAAGCCTCTGCCCGTTTGCCCGATTACACGATGGGCACTATTTCAGCACTCTGGATTTATGGGATGCATACAATCAAGTGGCGCTAGACGATAACGCGAAGAAAGTTTGCGTCATTAATACGCCAAAAGTCCTATTTTGCTACAATGGACTTCCTTTCGGTATAGCCTCTGCGCCCGCGATACTCCAAAGAAAAATGGATGCGGTATTGGCTGGCCTTCCAGGAGCACAGGCTCATTTCCGAAAAAGCGAGTGACGGCGGCGAAAGGGTGAAAAACGTCTTAGAGCGCTTCCGAGAGCGCTGTGTAAAGCTAAGGTTCGATAAATGCAACTTTCGCAGCCCAGCAGTAACTTATCTATAGGCCATCAGATCGATAGTGATGGGCTTCATCCGACAGAGAAAAACCTTGACGCTATCACGAAGGCACCGAGCCCCTGTAATTTCAGCGAGCTACGTTGATTTTTGGGTATGATTACATTTTACGCGAGGTTTCTGCCGAACATGTAAACCACACTTGGCCCATTGTATCAACTGCTTGAAAAGAACGCACGTTGGCAATGGAAACAGCCGCAAAGCTGGTGGATGCGCAAGGTGCGCGCATTTACATAGAGGAGTTGAAATTGATTCCCAAAATTCTGCCATCCTCGCATCCCTTCCCATGGCACCTATTCTTTAGCTCTAATGGTCCACCGGTTATCTACCCTACGCTGTACACTTTACCTGCCAAGCTCCAAGTTTTCGCCTAATGTGAGCTGGAATATTGGCTATACCCGCTTGGCTAATGGTTGGAGCTGTGTTGTTTCACACGACCGGTAACGTTCACAGGCCCACTGGTTTCCGCTCGCGAACATTAACGCAGACGGAGCGCAACTATTCGCAGCTCGAGCGAAAAGCACTGCTATTCGGCGTCACGAAATTTCGTGACCGACCTAGGTCGGGAATTTACCTTAGTGACTGACCACCAACCATTGTTGGGCCTGCTGAGATCGGACAAGCAGACGCCCACAATGGCCGCCGCACGGATACTACGTTGGGCACTAGACCTGGGGGCCTACCGCTACCGGCTACAGTACGCACCAGGACGATAGATGCTGCACGCTGACGCCCTGAGCCGACTTCCGCAGAGATCTCCGGAATCTGACGATGACGGTGAGCCGCCCGAATATGTGCTATCGCTAAACCAGCTGAACAATGGCACCATAACAACGCGTGAGCTGCAGGCTTTAACGGCTCTTGACCTTGTCCTGGTCGAGGTCAAATGGTACATATTACATGGGTGGCCCAGAAACGCAAACTGAATGGCCCGGGCCGTACTGCCGTTTTTTGACCGTAAGCTCGAATTATCCGTAGCACATGAACTGGTGTACTGGGGTAATAGGGTCATAATACCGACCGAAGCTAGGGAGCGAGTGCTGCATCTTCTACATGAAACGCACCAGGGTTCATGCGGCACCAGATATTCCGGTGGTTCGTTGCATACAGGTGTCGCCCACCAAACTCAGACGCTCAACGAGAGAACGCAAGCCAGTGCAACGCTTTCATTTCTGAGGAGGAAGGAATGTTGCAACTTCACGTGTTTTCGAAGTGCGCGCACCTTTTAACGCCAAATCTGGCGATCCTTCAGAGTTCGGAATATCACTCCTAACACGTGCTCCTTCCTGTTTTCATGCCACTCGGCTACTTATAAATACGCTCTACACCTTTGAATAAAGGTTCATTTTGTTCTACTGACTACGCTGATGCTTCACTGGTCTGGCGTTATTGCGTGCACGCCATGGCTTTGCCACACAACGTTATCGGCAGTCACTGCTGGAACTTCCACGAAGAGCCACCGTCCATCCGCAGTGCCGTTTATGTTGCTTCTCACTTCCATCACTTACTCGTAACAGTTTCCTTTTCCGCAGCCTATCCCGAGAGCAATTGTGCTGAATATATATTTTTGTCCTTTGTTGGTTTACGAACTTTTTAAAGCACTTTGTGTAGTGTGTGGTGCGCTACATGGTGCGGTGGTCGGGACGGACAGAAGCAGACGACAAGGAGTGCGCGCGCCAAGGTGAATGCCGTGCTGGAGGAAAACGACGACGCCGAAGAGCGTCCGGCACGTGAACGTGCGGCGCAAGAAAAGAAAGCAAGAGTAAAATGCCAACCCATTAGGAAAGACCACGGGGCGCCAGGCAGCCGATCGGAAAATGACTAATCGGCCAGAGAGGAAGAAAAGGCGAGGCGCGCTGGCAGAAGGGGGAGACGTCGGGAGAGTTCCAGGAAGCGACGCCAAGAGAAGGTCGGCCACCGGACCGGGAGTTGAAGACGGGCCGTTGGGTTCCGGACCCGAGCCACCAGGACTTCACCATACCGGGGTCTCCTGCCAACCCGTTCCTGCTCGTCGCAAGTCTACCCGAGCATGCCGCCAGCTGCTCAAGGCCGGCGAGCTTCTGTGCCCGTGGGCAGGACGAGAGCAGTCGGGCTACGGGGCCGAGTTTTACGCCCAGCTGGCCGGCCAGAACGCCGCCCCCGTCTGTCGTGCCGCCTGCTGCCCGAGGCCGGCGTTCGAGCTTCTGTGCTCGTGGGTAGGACGAGAGCAGTTGGGCTACGGGCCCGAGTTCTACGCCCAGCTGCCCGAAACCAACGGCTTTGTCCCCAATTGGGCATCACACACTTCTTGTTTCCCATTGTAGTCCTGAAAATGAGCAGTGTTTGACGTAGGTTTGAGCGGACTGCCCTAGTGGTGCAATCTATCGACAGAGACGCATGACACCTGTAAGTTTGCAGTGAGAAGGTCATTCAAAAGCTCTGGTCACCCGGTCAACCATCCTATACCCCGACCTTTGGCGAGACCGGCGCAACTGCTTTCATCAACTTGTCGCCGCGTTTCCGCGTCGAGACTGTTTTGCGTCCCTGCCGTCGTGGCAAGCCCGGACACGCGCACTAGTTAACGTCATAGTAGCCTCAAGTGTGTTTCTTACTGCCGTGATGTCTGAGTGTTTATATTATGCTTTCTATTTCCTTCTATTTATTTTAAGCCTCTTTTTAGTTTCATTAAAAGATTGTGTGTGTTTTCGAAACCAACGGCTTTGTCCCCAATTGGGCATCACACACTTGTTTCTCATTGTAGTCCTGAAAATGAGCACTGTTTGACGTAGGTTTGCGCGGACTGCCTTAGTGGTGGAATCTACCGACGGAGACGCATAACACATGTAGGTTTGCAGTGAGAAGGCCATTCAAAAGTATTTCCTTTAAATCTAGTCACACTCATGAGACAGACAGACGGTTCGTACTGCTACTGCTTAAGACGGGACTTTCCCTGGAAGAAGTATCCTCTGGAACCCCTGTCGGCGCGCCCAGTTCCCCGTCCGCCTGCACACTAGTGATACTCTTGCTTGGGCTAGTTGGTTCATGCTTGAATTCAAGCATGAACAAACTAGCCCAAGCAAAAGTTTTACTTGAGCATATTTCTTCTATATTGGGCCCTTTCTTTCAACAAAGCTTTCGCACCGATCCTGCCATTTTGTGCCTCAACCTGATGGCCGTCTCAGCTTGCTTGTCCTGGTCTTCTGCGCCTTGCCTTTACTAATTCATGCACACTAGGCCTCCACGCTGTCCGGCTCTGGTGCGACTATGCAGCTGCATCTCTATTTGTTGTTTCTTGCTTACTTTTAATAATAGCTGTCCCAGGTGTCACAGAAGAATCACTCAAAAGTTAGCCCCTCCCCCGCCCCCCATGTTTCTCGCTTGTTTCCCTATGGGTTTCGTTTTTCTTCTGTGCCTGGTTCCATTCACACAATCTTGCATGCGCTAACTCAAGAAAATAGTGACATTTCGTTGAGACCGAGACTATGCCCTCATCACCACGAAAGATGTCTATGTTCGGGGTTATAGCAAGCCGCAAGGAGCTAGATGCGCATGCGCGAGCCACGCCCCCCTCTTCCTTCTGTCCTACCTTTCACCTCCTCTGAGGCACTCACTTCTATCGTGGTTGTGGAAACGTTTGCGAGTTTCCCGCCGTTATATTGTTCATCAAAGCGGCGTCTTGAAAACACAAACATGTTTGCACGATTTAGTAGCCACAAAAGCGTGTATAGGTTCCTTGTTGAGATGATGAGAGTCACGGCTCATAATTACCACCTTTGACGTAGATAACCAATTCCCGGACCAAACGAGAAAGTCCGCAGAGGATGCACGTTGATAATGCGGGCCAGCCCAAATCTTCCTGCATAAGCATTTGTACAACTAAAATAAGCAAATGCGATAACAATGCTGGGAAAATTGTGCTAGAAAATGCCCGATTTGCACGCCCGTCAATCCCACATCCAGCGGCTGCATTTTGGTTCTGGGAGCACATGATTTCAAACAAACGAATCGATAAATAGTCTGATGTGTGTTCCAAGCACGTAATAAAGGTCAAAGTTTTAGTTCAAGAACCGTATCGTTATTCTAGAAGCTTTTCCGGTAAGCTCAAATCACACGCGTTAATTTGATAGTTGCGTTCGTAAGCAGCCGCTAGTTGCGGCAGTTAAATTTCGTAGTATTAAAATCGTGTATAAGGAAACCATCGTTCTAAAAATTGATTTTCTAAAACAAGTCAGAGGACAGTTCAGGGCCGGTATTTTGTAGCGATGCCTTTTCCGATTCTATGCTTTTTCAGGCTTATCGCGCTTGGCCACTGGTCAGAGCGACGGTCTGCCCTCATTATCAACGGGATCAGGGGGCCGTGTGTGGTGGACGATAAGAATAGCATAGAATGAGGCATAAGGCATCACTACAAAATAGCGGCCCACAGGTAAATATGAGATAGAAAATGCTTTAGCGCAACGTCGTACCTCTTTGAGGTCCGCTATTCGTGGTTTAAAACCGCGTTATCAGCATTGCAGGGTTTTGTTCGCGAGCTGACTCGACAAATTTCATGCCTGTTCGAGGAGCGAATGCAACTGACATTAGAGCGCAGAGCAGCCGTCGCTTGCACTGCATGCATACGCATATCTTTTCCACCTGACCATCTTCCGACACTTTACACACATCTTTCCCACATTGACACAACTAATAGCAAAGCGTTAAAAATGTACATTTGGGAAAGATTGCTCAATAAATGCAACACTTTTTAATTTAGTTGCAATCAAGTGTTTGCACAGCAGGCCATTGGCCCTTCAGCACAGTGGTTTCAAACAGTGGTTTCAAAAACTATTCTTACATCACCCAAAGAGATCATTGAATGAATATATTGCTGCAGGGCTCGAATAAACAAACAAGATTTTAAACAAGCTAAGTTACACCAAATCGAAACATTTACGGCGTAACTTGCAATCTGTTAGAGCTTCGACTTAAACAAGAGCAACTAGGCTCTGCAACGGTACTATAGCACAGCGAGGATGCCCTGACTCCGTAGTTGTTAACGCATCGTGTCAAGGGCATAGAAGGACGGCGAGAAAACAGCGAATTGGGGTTTGATTTGTCCTTCATGCATTTTGCACAAATGGTGCAGCAGGAGCTCCCTGGATTGATGTAGCAGAGGATGTAGTTCTAATAGCGGAATATGCAAGAGATATACAGACACTTGCGAATAGCGGTGGTAACGCAGCGACAAATCTAGTCTTAGTTTAGTTTATTCTTAGTTTAGCACAGAGAAATTGGGATTTACGAGCTTTAAATAAGACGAGTAATTACGCGGTGTCGATTCAGCAGAAAGTCATATCCATAGTCAAACAATACATGTACTTCGGCGTATACATAAACGAAGGAAAGACTTACTCAAGCACCCACCAATATAATGTGGAAATAAAGTAGATGCGGAATACAGCACTAATGAAACACAAAGCACTTAGAAGTAGCGATAAGCTCAAGGTGGTGCGCGGAACCTGGAAATGAGTAATGGTGCAAACGCTAACGTTCGCAAATGCAGCTGTATGCTTAAGATCGGATATCCTTTCGGAATTTGAAGCTAACCAAAGATGGCTAGTCCGGCTGGCTTTGGTAGCCCACGGTGAAAGCACGAATGATGCAGTGCAGGGTGACAAGGGTTGGGTCGCTTTTGAAGCCAGAGAAGCAAAGAGCCAAATTAGTTCTGAGGAAAGACTACAGAAAACGGATGAAAACAAATGGGCGGCTGAAGTGCACGAATATCAGTGCTTGAAATGCGGCGACGAAGAATGGGCGAGGAAGAATTTTTGTAGTCAGGTGCAGGTCAATTGAGACTGTAAATAGAGAACTAGGAACCACCAGAAAGAAAGTGCGAGAAAGACAGACAGATGTAAAGAATGGAAACAAAATTTACCATGGTGATTTACAAGAATGCGAAGAAAAATAAGGAAAAGTCTGAAATAATTCCAAGGAGAGTGCCTCGCTATTTGACGCCAACTCTGCTTACGAAAACATACTTGAGCTAATAATCGGAAGACGATGAGGCATGCGTATGCTGCAGGAAAAATTGGGGGACAACTCAGTACATCCTAATAGAATGCGAAGAAATTCACCCAATGAGAACAGTTTGTAACCTACACCTTCCCGAAGTGCATGGCTTTGAAGTGGACGGAAATATCAACAGGTGAGCAGTCGAGATAAGCAAGAGACGTTTATAGTATTGGTGAAAAAAAAAAGCTGGGAAGAGATTGATCCGACCGTATCTCTTACAGTCACAGGTAGAGGTACACAGTAGATATTACAGGAAACAAAAGTGATTAAGGAGATGTATGCTAAATACTAGAAAAACAAATATAACATACATGCAGGCAACTGCATGTATGTGACTGTCACCGACAAGCTTTAAACAGGATGCCAAAAAATCATCATCGCATAAAGGAAAGCTGTTTTAGTGCGATATTTTAGCATCTTCACAAACCCCCCGCGCCCTCTTTTGTCACCGCTGTGTAGAGAAAGGAAGTCAGTACTCGATCATGCACATGTCGCGTGCACAGATAGCGCTGTTTGGCGCAATGGGAGGCAGATTGGGCTCGGTCTTAGTTCGGCGTTCGGACAGGCGGTGTGCGGCAGTACGTTTATCGAATAAAATGGTAGTGGTCGCATTTGAGTGAGCACACATCCGTATAGTGAATAAAAATCCGTATATTAAGCATGTGGGAAAGAGGAGTTATAGAGCCGAGAAGTGCGCGATTTGTTTGCATAAAATATAAGCTTTCTCGGATTTGCTGCACCCGCGTTCAACATGAAATTGCTTGAGAAGGAACCAGAAGTGGCGGGAAGAAGCTCGGCCTGAAAGACGGAGGGATCCCATGTCGCGTCCACTACTGATCGCGGCAGCCCCGCTCCAAATACAGAGAACACAACGTAGAGCAGCCACCAGCTGGATCTTACGTTATGCATGTGCGATTCCAGTAGTGCGAACCAACGTAATGCACTTTATTATCGTTTAGTGGAGGAAGGAAATGATTACTCGATCATGCATGCGCCAAATGTGGAGAAGGCGCCGTCGTTGCATCTTGCAGTCGGAGCTAAATTTAGCCTGCCCGGTTGTATTCAGAGAGGCATATCTCAGCGGCATGTTTGTCGCTAGGAGCCTTAGAGCAGTTGCAGCAGTAGTGTAATCTCAGCGAGCTAGGTATGGCATGGGAGGTACAATTACTCGAAGTTAAACCGTCGCTCGTCAGGAGGTGTAAGATCAGTACGTGGCGATACAGAGTACATTTTTTTGGGTCAAAAGGTTCTTTCACCGATGGCAATCATGCAAAACGTTGGCTAGGTTAGTGACTGACACGATAAATTATAACTTTAAAATTCTGTAAAAGTACTTTTAAATACTTTAATAAAAGAATGATGCTCCGATAAAAGCAGCTAAACTGGCACTTGATAGGTATATGATCTATTAGTGCTCAATATAGAAAACGGAATTCCTCCCTAACGCATAGCGTTGCAACTACAACGAAACAGTTGCAAACGGATGGCCAGGGAAACATTGCAGGTGGAATTTTATAAGGTAATCGGTACATCAGCTGCTCAAGGCAGTTGAGAAGACGCAACCTTATCATACACATCCATACTGTGATATTTCTTACTTGGGCTAAAATTATTTAAATGGTAAAACGATGCTTGAGTTTATCAGAAAGATATCAAGTTGAGAATTTGGTGAGGCTTCCAGTTCCAGCCTGCACGTCATAAGCACTTGGTATTCGATCTCTCGATTACATTTCAATCATATAAACATAAAGATATCAGACAGCTTTTTTCAACTGACGGCCAAGCGGCGTCATTACCAGAGACGTGCTGTCGGGAACCAGCTTTGGTGTTCAACTGAATGCAGATTCATGCATCCCTACGGAGCAAGTTTTTGCGGAGAGGAAATTTTTTTTTTTATTGAACATACTTTTACGAGGGACTAGTCAGATTCTTGAGTGACCACGATCGCCGTTGTCGACTTTTCAAATTCATCAGATAATATTCCGACGACGTAATGCAATGCAGGTATTTGAAATAATTTATAAAATGTCTAACGAGGTAGTTCGAGGTATTTGATATTTAAAATGACATGAAAGTTTGAGGCAGCCTTTGAATGGCATGCCTCCGTTGTGAAACTGTTTTGCTGTTAAAACGTGCTGCCGTTATCTCAAAGATGCAACAAGCCAGATCTTTCAATTGAAGGGCTTTGACAACATACAGGTCTTCTCCTTGACAGTATATTGAGCGTATGTAAATGTGGCCTTATGCATTAAACAAAAATGCCAACAAAGAAGGGAAACAAAAACATTTAACAAAACAAAATCACCGAAGGTGATATTGCAAGACAGTGCCATGATCGGTGATTGACACGATTACAATATTATACCTTTAATGAATGATTGTGTTGTTTAGTGGCGCATGGGAAAGACAACCAAGTCGTCAATCGCATGCCATCTTTAGAGCAACGCCCTCGTTCAAGTTGCTTTTGTGTGGGCTACCACTGAATACAGGCGTTCATTCTTCATGTCTTGCACTCACTCTGCTGGCGTGTCGGCCTATTGTCGCAAGACAATATGCATCATAAGTTCAGTATGATGATGCAGATGGAGAGCAGTGAGGCAACCCGATGTGAGCAAAAAAGAATTATCAGCGTTCAAGACGTGCAGCAGAGTGTTGGGTTTATTTATAGCGGCGTTATCAGGAGCAGTCCTGCGTTACTCATGCAACTTACGATGTTGCGTAATTGCGCGTACTTACCGGGTCGTGGTGTCCTGAGGGTGACAACCAGAGCGATGGCAAGGACAATGGCGCAAGCTGTCCACGCACCAAGCCGCACAAACCTTGAAAATAAAGACGGAGGAAGAATGATCTACAACCTGCTGACAACCGTAAGGATTAGTCGGCTGACTCTAAGGAAAAGCTAGCATAGCCTGAGCATACTGCGTAATACATACGAACATCAGATACCTACTGAGTGTGCAGTTTAGAGTATTCTTTGCAATGTGCCAGGTATTTTTCAACAGTAAGCATGGAGAGAATGTTTTTCGTTGCAAGAAAGTATTCCTTTCGCAGCGTATTCCAAGAGTTCCCGGATCTATATAGTGTGCACGCAGTGTGCAGTCTTCACAATATACAGTTCTAGGCCGAACATATGGAAAGCGCCTGTTGTAGATAGCACTATTTTAAGCCCTGAAGAGGACGGAAGAAGCAAACATTTTCGCGAAATAAAATCCGCATTCTACGAATTAGCGAATTTTCTTAAAGAAATTTTTTACAAGTTTTATTATTGTACAAACTGCAATTACAAGTTGTAGACGGCGATTCCCCGAGGTATGTTGACAAAAAAAAAAGAAATTGTGATGATCGCACCGGCTTAGGGATAGGGGCCATCAAGTTCTCATGGGTCCCACCTCCCTTTTGCGTAAAAATGAATCATCTTGCATTGAAGCGCCAAAGTTATGAGAACTACATTTTATTTTCTCGCGTGAAGAGCTCTAAAATGGCGTCATCCACAAGATTCCTTCAAGTGGGTGCGCCTTGCTTGTTCTGCTGCCACAACTTGTGACTTGCAGTATTTCAACGGTAATCAGTTGAAACTTAATTCGTGCATTTTCAATATTTATTCCCTTGCTCATAATGATTTCTGCCATCCCGAACATCCACTCCTGAGTAATCTAGCTCAAGAAATAGAATTGCACTACCTGCCCAATAAATTCATTTCTAAAACAACGATAGTAACAATCAGGTGTTAACAATCAGGTGTTAACAATCAGGTGTTAACAATCAGGTGTTAACAATCAGGTGTTAACAATCAGGTGTAATGCTGTGGAGCATGTTACCATCATCGCCGAAAGCTGAAAGCTCGAAGAGTTCGCTGTGTTAACCAGCGTCATCAAAATTAATGAACCCATGGATATAATAGAAGGTGGGCGCTTTTGTCAATGGAAGTAATGCGAGAAAATCGCAAACTTGGTGCTATTGAAGGTAATCCATAGATCTGATTGGTAGCCCGTTGGCGGGGAGCTGTACTGAACATTGATTAGATTGTAGATAAACACATGGAACTTCGACTAAGCACGTTGTACGCAAGCAAAGTTTTCTTTTTTTTCGACACTCGCTCAAATACGCGAGACTATATAGACTCAAGGTATGACGATATGCAACAATTCAAGAGAAGTTGTGAAACTTCTCTTGAAACGCACATTCGGACAAAAAAGGTGTCTTAGAGAATATTACACGAATCAGTGAACAGATGCACGTAATACTCGCAGCAGTAGGAAAACGCTATGCAGGTGAGTTCACTGTTGTACGCGAAAGCACCTACAGTGGCGTAGAAAAACAGGTCCAGAGATGTATACAACCACCTTATAGAGACTAATAACTTGTAGGTGCTGATACTGTCGAGTGATAATTGGTTTTCGCAATCGTAGGTGAAACTACGTAACCTTTGGAACCACCTGGAAGTGTTAAGCCAACGCTGTTACACAACATTCACACCGGCGGTCACGCTAGTCACCCAAGGTCGATTTTCCGGACACTGAGAGTTCATGAGCCGCTAGCTGGCGGATTCCTTGGCTTTGCGGCTGAAGTGATAGGAGTCCCAAAGTTACTGCGGCACAGTGTTATAGAACACGACTGACACTTATTTTGTCAGTCCGTGACTGCGCAAGCCGACGTGAAAGGCAGCAATCGGGATATACTGGTATATCGGTGCGGTGGTGGGCAGTTCGCGTTTACCGTTGTGAACATCGGCCGCTCTGAGTAGTTCTTTGGTTGCTAGTCGCAGTCGCTTGTGGACCTTATGTCAGTCGCTGGTGTGAATGTCACCTTAGTGTTGTTCTCCGCGTATTGGGAGCTGCTTTGGCCGCGCAACTCTCGCTTTCTGCGCAAAGTTCAGACGGTTACCGTGTCACGCAATGAACACGGTTACTCTCTTGAAATCACTATCCCGTTGTCGCGACGCACTGGGGCGTACTCACATGACACTCCTCTCATTTCGCGCGAAGAAAAAGAATTACTCATGAAATCGAGCACTGAAGATGACTGCATTATGGGATAATCTTGGGGAAAAAATAGCGTTCTGATACGAGGCGATGTCGTCAGAAAAAAAGAAAAAGTAAACAGCAACAACAGCATATTTTATTTTCCTCATGTCATTAGTTCACAAAACCTATCTTGATGGATACAAAAGACTGACGGTCGGACAGGTCTGTAGGCTTAAGTTATCAGGGACACCCTCTATAACGAGGGCACTTGGCCGTGGTGGGTTAAACGCTGCTCCTCCATAATGACACAGTAGTAAATACTGGCTAATGGCTGTGTGATGCACACTTCTTTCGGATCGCTTGAAATCTTGCAGTGCTCAAAAGCGATGGACGAAAAGATGTGTGAGCCGAAGCTCAAGAACTGTCCTCGGGTCAAGGTCATCACTTATTGCATCAAACTTCTCTTCTTTCAATCCGGCACTTGTATCTCTTTAAGTATCTGTGTTTGCTTCAGGGATGGGTGGATATTATGAGCGTCTCCTTTGGAACGGGGCGGTGGGTTGTGCCACCAAGCTCTTGCTACTATACTACCATGCTATACTATACTATACTACCTTCCTACCTAGGGTTAACAATGAAAAAAAACACTCTGAACTACCACTCCCAAATTTTCTGATCCCCTATTGCGAACTGTGCTTTTGTACGTCTCTGTCTTTTGTCGTTTCCCTACTTTTCTTCCATCAATCCTCCAGTCGCCTCTTACTAATGTCTATTGCGGACATGTTTACTTTACCACTGCTCCCTCTGAACCCAAGCGCTTCAAGGAGGCCAGTGGTGCCTAAATCGACCGCTGGGACGACGTCTTCACATTCTAATAAAACATGCTCCGTAGTTTCCCTAGCTGTACCGCAGCAAGCACATGCTTCTTCCTTCTTATATCTCGCTTTATAGGTGCGTGTTCTAAGGCATCCTGATCTCGCTTCGAAAAGTAATGAGCTTCCCTTTGAGTTATCATAAATGGTCTCTTTCCTGATTTCGTTTTTTCCTCTTAAGTAGTTACTCATGGCAGGTTTCTTTTCCATTGCCGCCACCCATGAGATTAATTCAGCCTCTCTGACTCTCCCCTTGACCTTCTTTGTTGCTGTGTTGTCCACCCTACAAGCCGCATACTTGCTCGTAAGCTTCCTAGTTCTTTTCCTCCACTGTGAATCAATGTTTTTTCCTGTACAGATACCTGAACACTCTCCCAGCCCATTTACTTTCTGCCATATTCCTCAGCCATTCTTCATACTCAATTTTACTGCGAGCTTCCCTCACTTCAAAACTAGTCTAGCCCATGTCACCCTGCACAGCTTCATTTGTAGTCTTCCCGTGAGCGTCCAATGCGAGGCGACCCACTGACCTTTGGTTCCCGTCGAGTCCTGATTATACCCCTGATACAAAGCAAACTGCATTTTTCAAAATTAAGTCCTGGAACCATTAAACCTTTCCACGTACCCCGGAGGACCTCGTATGGTATCCCCACAGCACTCTGTGCTTCATTATGGCTGCATTTCTCTTCCCCTTTACTGTTATGGTTTTTTCCTGTGTTTCCATATATCCATTGCCTTCGTTTATCCATATACCAAGGTATTTATATTCTGTTACCCGAGGTATTTCTTGGCCCTGTATCTCCACTGTCTGTTCACTGTTTTCATTGAATACCATAACACCTGATTTTCTAACACTAAATTTTAAACCTAAATTGTTGCCGTCCTGTCCACAGATATTAGCCAGACGTTGCAAATCACTTTGCTTGTTAGCTAGCAACACAATGTCGTCTGCATAAAATAAACCTGGGAGTTGCTGCTCTATTACTGTACCCGCCTGTTTGTATGAGAGATTAAACCCGATATTACTTCCATATTCTAATGGCTGTGTGATGCACACTTCTTTCGGATCGCTTGAAATCTTGCAGTGCTCAAAAGCTCCTCATCCCTTCCCATTCAACGCAAATGGTATTTTCTAGGTAAATCTCTCTCAAAAGCTGTAGACAATTGTTACCTAAGCCTTCCCCTTCCAGAATATCCCACAAAATGTTGCGGTCTGCGCTGTCGTAGGCACCTGTAATGTCTAAAAAGGCCACATACAACGGTCTGCTTTCTGCTTTTGATATTTCAATACACTGAGTAAGAACAAACAAGTTATCATCCAAACGCCTACCTATTCTGAAGCCATTCTGAAGCTCTCCCAAAATGCCATTATTCTCTGCCCATGCTTGAAGCTTTGATTGCCTGCATTGCTAGCCTGTATATTACCGATGTAATGGTCAACGGTCTATGCGAGTGAATTCTGTCTTTCTCCCGCTTATCGTTATAAAATAATTTCATTCTACTTTGTCGCCAACTGTCTGGTTTAAAGTTTTGTCCACTGCTTTCACCAGAGCTTCCTTAGTTTTTGGTCCTAGTTCATTTATCAGCCTAACCGGAACCTCGTCTAGCCCTGTGGCTGTGTGCTTCGGAATTTTCTCTTCCGCTTTCTTCCCGTGTAAATTTGTCAGCACCAGCTCCTTTTCCACTTGGGTCCTTTTCGTGCTCTTTTTTTCATCAAGTACAACCACGTCATTGCCTTGCAATGATTAGGCTGTTGCTTTTTGGATGTAATTTATTGCCGCTTCTCCTTCCAGTCTGTTTTCATCTTCGTCTAGGATATGTTGTATTGTTGTTGACTACCTGCCTAATAATATTATGTGGTTCCAAAATATTCTAGGTTCGGCCTTCTTTTTCTCACGCATTTCTGACAACCAACGTTAACTTTCTTCTTTTGATTTTGCTTGCACCGGTATTTGAACCATAGACTTTTTCTCCCGGTATATTTCCCATTTACTGGTAACTTCATCCTGTGGCAACTGCGCCTTGTTTGCCTGCCTGTGCTCTGGAGATGCCTTCTGTCGTTCGGCGATCGCTTCTCGTATCTCTTTCTTCCACCAGCTTTTCGGTTTCTTTTTTCCTTTCCAACGAACCATGTTGTTTCTCATTCCGTATTTCTGTCGTTATTACACTTAGAAGCTCACCATATTCGCACTCTTTACTTGGCCATTTGCCAAGTTCTTCCACAACTCTAGTGTCTGTATTTGCTATTTGTTAGGCGTTCAAATTTCGACTGGCCATTTTGCTCTCCTTGCTCTCTTTCCCAACTACATATCCCATATTCAAGATGATGCGTTTATGGTCACTCCCTATGCTGCTAAACCCTTGTTCATCGATGACCATTTTTCTCAACTTATCATGAATTCCTTCTGTCATCAGGCAGTAATCAATGGTCGATTGCCGGTTTCACACTTCCCACGTGATCTGTCCTTCACACTTAGGCCCTGTATTCACGTTCACGAGGTTATCTTGTTCACAAAGGTCCAGCATTCACTTCCCGTTATTGTCGGTATAGCCATCTAAATCCTGTATGTGGGCATTCATGTCGCCTAATGAAGATGTCAGAGCACCAGTCTTAGTCTTTATTGAACAACCCATGCATAATAAACTGACCCTTGCAGGTACCTTTCGAATTGCATGCTGTCATTGTAAAACTGCCTTATAAAACGGTGCTTTCCTGAGCTCACAGCAGCAAGAAGCAAGATTGTCGCATTGAAAGAATCGATGAAGTACAGATGATCTGCGTAACAATATTGCTACGGCATGAGCCGGGCGAGGAGAAGAGAAAGAAGTCAGCTGGTGCAGCCTCGGGACGCCATCTTGACTTCATCAATCTCGTCCCTTATATAAAGCCGGTTTAACGTTAACCGTAACAGCTTTGTGGTAGAGGTGCCGAGTACTTCGACCTAGACGACGGAGCTGCTGCAGCAAGTGCCACGCCGGAGCCGACGCCTCGCTCGACTGCCTCTAACACCACTTGAGATCCCTATGTCCTACAGCGGCGACCAACAGCCTTCTCTGGCAGCTCCAGTGCGAACAAGCGGCGCCTGGATGCATCAGAAGAAGCCCCGCCCTTTCTCAGGAAAATTCGGCGAGGACGTGGAGGAATGGCTCACCCACTACAAGCGTGTGAGCAAGTACAACGGCTGGAACTCCACGGCTCAGCTCGACAATGTGGTTCTGTTCCTCACAGACACTGCGCTAGTGTGGTTTGAGAACCATGAAGATACCTGCACAACGTGGGACAGCTTCGTTACTCACCTCACAGAGTGCTTCGGCGATTTCACCACGAAAAGGAAGCGGGCGGAGCAGAAATTGCTTCAGCGCGCTCAAGTACCAGGTGAGACCTGCACTACGTACATAGAGGCAATCCTGAAGCTTTGCAGAACGGTCAATCCTCGAATGTCCGAAGAGGACAAGGTTGGACACCTTTACAAAGGCATAGCCGAGGATGTTTACAATAACTTAATCGGAAAAGGAGAGTCTCGCCTCGGTCGCCGACCTCATCAAGCATTGCCGCACATTTGAGGCCTTGAAGCTGCGCCGTATCACGCCAAAGTTCGGCAGGTTAGCAAATGTCACAACGGTGGCAAGCGTTGACGAAAGCGACAACTACGGTTTTCAATTTGACCTTGCGGCAACTATAAGGCAAATTGTCCGCGAAGAACTTGAACGACACACCAAATGGGCGGATGTTGAACAGCTTGGTTGCGCTTCCAACCAACCTCAAGAACATGCACCTGCTGTGTCAGCATTGTCTGCCATGCCAGCCGTTGCAGACTGTCGAGTCGATCAGCTGCGACAGCACCGACGTACCTTTCCCAACGATATGACCCACGATCAACGAACTCTTCGAGCTACCACCACGAATCGGAATTCGGAAGATCGCGTTTTTTATTCGCAGCGTCCCAGGGTTGACCCCCAGGTTTACAACGTCGGCCGCACATCGCCTGTTTGTTACAGCTGTGGCGCCTCAGGACACATTGCTCGTTTTTGTCGCCGGCGCCGACAGACAACAACATATGGCCCACCACCAACTTGTCCGAATTGTGAACGTGACAGTTGACAATTCGACCGCTGGCCGACAGACCCTGATACTGCCAACACCACAGGCGCGCCACCCCCGAATACCTCCCGTCAATATAGTAGAAGGAGTGGCTCGCCAGCTTCAGACCGCAGCCTGACTCCCCCAACCAGTCGCCAACGCCGTTCACAGTCACCACGGCGACGTGCTACGTCTCCACCGCCATCGGGAAACTAGCCAGCGCGGCCGATGGAGCTAAGGTCGCCGGACAGTCTGCGTCTCTGCGAAATACTCCTCTGCCTATTATGATGGTGAAGAACAAAGTGCGTGTGTTAATTGATAGCATACCTGCGACAGCATTAGTGGATACTGGTGCTACCGTTTCCATCATGAGTGTGACTTTCAAAGAGAGGCTGGGTCGGAAAGTTATGTTTCCGTGGAATGATGGTGTGACGTTTCGTGGTGTCAGTGGAGAGTGCCTAGTCCCCCTTGGTATTTGTGTTGCAAGTGTTTTATTCTGAGGAGAAGATGTTAAAAGAGAATTTCTCGTACTACCGCGGTGTACTCATGATGTGATTCTAGTAATTGACTTTCTTCAGAATTGTGGTGCATCCGTTAACTGTGGCACAGGCGAAATTACATTGAATAGAGCGCTTCTCGCCACCCTTGCCGACACATCCTTACCAGTGAAAAACTATTGTGTTGTTTCGAACGATTTGCTGCTACTTCCTTGGTCACTCTCACGTATCCCGGTCAATTTCGCTGCTGCCGACCTTTCGTCGTTTGACGCGCAAGTCCAGCCACTTACGTCGAGCTGCGCAAAAAAAGATGTACTTGTACCACGCTCTGTCGTGAGAGTAGTGAATGGCGCCTCAAATTTGTGGGCTTTCAGTTGTTCTTGCGTTCCTGGTGTTCTCCCGCGCGATATGAAGCTCGCTGAATTCGACGAGATTACTTACAGCTCCATTACAGTTCTAAGCGAGGAGGAGCAGTCTCATACTAGCGATCCCCACCGAAGCACTTCTGAAGAGCAGATTCTACGGATGATCAACCAGGCGCTACCCTCACATGAGCGTCACACTCTCGCACAAGTTTTGTGGGCACATCTTTCTGTGTTCGATTTTACACAAGGCGACAAGCAGGCTTCACTCCCGCGTTCTCGTGCTCGCCACAGAATTGACACCGGATCTGCGCACCCCATTCGGCAAAAGCCTTACCGCGTTTCTTCAACAGAGAGGACAGTTATTGCTGAACAGGTGAAAGACATGCTGCGGAAAAGTTGTTCAAGTGTCCTCTAGTCCGTGGGCAGCACCAGTAATCTTGGTAAAAAAGAAGGATGGATCGTGGCGGTTTTGCGTTGATTACAGGAAACTGAATGCGATCACCAAAAAGGATGTGTATCCGCTTCCTAGAATTGATGACGTCATCGATTGTCTACATTCCGCTGCCTACTTTTCACCGCTGCATTTGCGATCAGGGTATTGGTAGATACCCATGCACCCAGACGATAAGGAGAAAACGGCCTTCGTGACAGCAGACGGTCTTTATGAATTTAACGTTATGCCGTTCAGCCTTTGTAACGCGCCAGCAGCATTCGAACAATTCATGGATACTATCCTCCGAGGATTTAAATGCGAAATTTGTTTGTGCTACCTCGATGATTTCGTTATTTTGGCAGCACATTGAGTGAGCATAACAGCCGTCTCAGTCTTGTTCTGGATTGTGTCAAACAAGCCGGCTTGATCCTAAATTCCAATAAATGTCGTTTTGAGGAAACCGAGACGTTAGTACTTGGGCATCTGGTCGACAAAAACGGTGTGAGGCCACATCCACGGAAGATTGAGGCAGTCAGCTCCTTCGAAGCACCGAAGTCAGTGCGGGAGTTGAGGAGTTTCTTGGGCCTGTGCTCGTATTTTCGTCGCTTCGTCCCAAGGTTCGCCGACGTGGTGTACCTCCTAACATGTCTTCTCCAAAAAGCCTTCCCTTTCAACTGGACATCGGCTTGCGACGACGCGTTCCGCCAGCTAAAATTCCTGCTAACATCAGGGCCCATATTGCGTCACTTCGATGCATCCGCACCTACGGAAGTGCACGCTGATGCCAGTCGCATCGGCATCGGCGCTGTACTAGTGCAACGTCATCAAGGAGCTGAACACGTTGTGGCTTATGCTAATCACTCTTTGACCAAGGCGGAACGCAATTACACTGTAACCGAGGAAGAATTCTTGGCAGCTGTTTTCGCTGTCCACAAATTTCGGCCTTATATCTGCGGACGCCCGTTCACTATCGTTACTGACCACCACGCGTTATGCTGGTTGGTGAATCTCCGTGACCCGAGTGGTCGACTGGCACGTTGGGCTTTCCGACTGCAGGAGTACGACTTCGTTATTTCCTACAAGTCCGGGCGTCACCACGCAGATGCAGACTGTCTCTCCCGCCTTCCTCTGGTGACGACGGAATGTGACGAAGACAATTTTGACGACTGTTTTGCTCCCATTTCTTCTACATTCCCAGACTCGATGACTTTCAAAGCAAAACAGGAAAATGACAGTTTGGAACCTGTGTTTGTAGCCGCATCGCGTCCTGGAGCCACCGGTCGATTTTGTGTCCGTGACGGCCTGCTTTACAAGACCAATTATTCGGCTAAAGGCGCAAGCTTCCTTCTGGTGGTGCCGCAGAGTCTGCGAACGGACATACTGAGAGCCATGCACGACGATGTGACCTCTGGCCATCTAGGATTCATCAGAACTTTGAACCGGACACAGGAGCGTTCTTACTGGCCCAGAGTGCGGGACACAGTCAAGCACTACATCGCCAGTTGCGAACAATGTCAACGCTACAAGCGCCCTACGACCGCTCCGCCAGGTCTTCTCCAACCTCTGCCGCCACCTCGCCTGCCATTTGAACAAGTGGGTATCGATCTTCTGGGCCCATTTCCCCGATCATCTAACGACAACCGATGGGTGATCGTATGTGTCGACCATCTGACCCGTTACGCGGAAACGGCAGCCGTACCATCTTCAACAGCTGCGTCCGTTGCAACGTTTTTGCTTCGATTCATTATTCTTCGACATGGTCCACCCCGTGTCATCATTAGCGATCGCGGTCGTCAGTTCGTACGCCGTAGAAGAACTGCTTCGTTTCTGCAGTTCGCAGTTCCGTCATTCAACGCCTTATCACCCTCAGACAAATGGGCTTGTAGAACGTACTAACACAAATCTAACGAACATGCTGGCCATGTGCGTATCTTCCCATCACAAGGACTGGGATGACGTACTCCCCTTCATCGCCTATGCTTATAATACTGCAATGCATGAGACGACCGATTACAGTCCTTTTTATCTCCTTTACGCACGTTCACCGCTAAACTGCATTGACACTATACTACCGTTTGACTTTCACAGCGAGTACTCTGTTGCCAAGACGCTTCGTCTTGCCGAAGAAGCCCGGCGTATCACTCGTGTTCGTACTGTGGCATCGCAACACCGATCGAAAGAGCGCTATGACAGCCGACACCAGTCCGTCTCGTACGCTAAAGGAGAATTTGTGTGGTTGTGGACTCCGGAACGTAAACGTGGCCTATGTGAAAAGTTTTTAGCCCAGTACACGGGCCCATTCGTCATTGTAGATCGCTTGAGTGATTTGACGTACGTGGTGGCACGCTTGAGGTCCGCTGGTCGTCGGTTTAGCCGGACCCAGTTAGTACATGTTGCCCGTCTTAAGCGGTTTCACCCTACGCTTTCCAAGTAATTTGGACTTGCCCAGCGGGCTTAGTCTGGCAACCGGAGATTGCTACGGCATGAGCCGGGCGAGGAAAAGAGAAAGAAGTTAGCTGGTGCAGCCTCGAGACGCCATCTACACTGCACCATCAATCTCGTCCCTTAAATAAAGCCGGTTTAACGTTAACGGTAACAATATGTTAAGCTTAAGTAACTGTGTGCTTATGCATTAACAGCGATGAAATTTTTCTGGATCAAATACTTGTCTTCCCAAGGTGGCGATTTCGCACAACGTGGGCAAGGTTGGTGTTTGACACGATAACCACGTAAAACGTACGCAATTTTTTAAAAGTACTTTCAGAAATGATATAAAAGAATGTTGCCCTTATAAATTAGCTAATCGGCTACTTAATAGTGATATGAAGCAATAATGCTCTAATCATATAACGCCAATCCTGCTTAACTTCTACCGCAGCAAGTACAACGACACACTTGTAAACGTGTGGAAACGGAAGCACTGCAGATGGAATCAGTTGGCTAATCAGCACATCTGCTGCTTACCTGCGGCGCGGCAGTCTGAAAAAGGAACGCGAAGAAGTTGATAGGAAACAAGCAATTCATTCACATACGTACTGCGATATTTCTGACTGGGCCGCATATACAGGAATACTATATTGGCGCTTGATTTTATCGGCTAAATATCGCTTTCTCGCAAACCTGAGGCTTCTAATACCACCCCGCACAATAGAAGCACCTGGAATGGCATGCTTTCGTTGTTAAACTGTTTTGTTGTGAAATAGTACTGCCGTCATCTCGCAGCCGCAAGATGCCAGATTATCGCATTAAAGAGCTTTCAAGACGTAGGGTCTTCTGCGTAAATACTATATTGAGCGTAAGCAACTGTACCCTTATGTATTAACACAGAGTAACTTTTTTCCGGATGAAAACGCGCTCGTTCACTGACGGCGATGTTGCAAAACGTTGCCAACATTGGTAATGGACACGATAAAAATATAAGTAAACTTTTATTGAAGTGCTTCAAAATCTGTAATAAAAGAAAGGTGTCCAAATACAATTAGCCAAACCGGTACCTAGAAATATCATATACCACTGCTCTGCACCGATAACCGAATTCCTTTCTTTCAGCATAGCTTAACAAGTAAAACTGAACACTTGGAAACTGATGGAAACGGAAGCTTTTGCGGGTGGGATTTAAGTCAGCTGATTAGTACATTTGTGCTTACAGTGACCATGCCGCTCTGAAAAAGGAGAGCGAAGCAGTTGAGAAGCGACAAAGTTATTATACACATACGGACTGTATTATTTCTTGCTTGGAGTGAGATTATTTAAGCGATAAAGCGACGCTTGAGTTTATTAGAATAATATCACTTTCAGACAATCCTGAGGCTTGGAATCCAACAGCGCACGTCAGAAGCACCTGCTATACGATCTCTCGATTACATTTCAGTGATCTAAACAAAAATCCTCAGGGAACTGTCGTCAACTGACCCCCCGGAGGAGTCAAGTTCCCGTATCAAAATGCGTCGCTAACAAACGTGCTCTGGGCAACCACGCTGTGAGTGCAACTAGTATGCACACTTATGCATTGCTCTCGAGTAAATTGTTTGAAGATAAATCTTGTCCTTTACTGCAGTCGCTCTTACAATGAAATGGCCACATTCTCGATTCACCGCAATAACAGTTAGACTTTCCGAATTCAGATAATTCAACAATGTAATGCAATGCAGGTAGCCAAAATAAATGAAAAAAAAATGCTAATCAAGTCATTCGAGGTATTTAATATTTAAGATGAACTGACACTTCGAGGTACCCTTTGAATTGCTTGCTTTTGTTTTTAAACTTATGTTGTGAAATTGTGTTGCCGCTATATCACAGCCGCTAGATGCCAAATTTTCGCCCTAAATGGTTCTGATGACGCATGGTCTTCTGGTTAACAATATATTGAGCGTAAATAAATGCGCGCTAGTGCATTAACACAAAGTACCTTTCTGTAAATCAGGGCGTTCTCTTTTATGGATGGCGATTTTGCCAAACGTTGGCAAGATCTGTGATCTGTGAATAACCCCATAACACCCACACAATTTAAAAGTACTTTAAAAATGTTAATAAAGAATGGTACTCTAACAATTAGCTAATCTGGTACTTAAGAGTTATATGATGTATTAATATTCTAATTACGCAACGTGAACCCACCTTAACTTGTATCGTAGCAAGTACAACGACACACTCGTAAACGCATAGAAACGGAAGCATTGCAGATGGAATAAGAAGGCTAATCGGTACAACTGCTGCTTACCTTCGCCTGTGTCATCTGAAAAAGGAAGGCAAAGGAGTTGAGAAGAAACAATTTATACAAACACGTACTGTGACATTTCTGACTTGGAATACGCTCAAGGGAATGTTGAAACGACGCTTGAGTTCATCGGATACATTGCACTTTGGGACAAATCGTGAGGCTCCGAACACGACCCCGCACATTAGAAGCAATTCGTATGCCGTCTCTCGAATTAATATTAAAATGAACTGACGCTTCGAGGTCCCCTTTCAATTGCATGCTTTTGTTGTTAAACTTTTTTTTGTGAAATTGTGTTGCCGCCATCTCAAAGTGACTTAAACTTAAATATGACCACGCAAATTTGTTCAAGTTATTGTGAAGTGTCTGTATAAAAAGGCGTCGTTGCCCGACACGTCCTGTCCGTAACCACGCTTTCAGTACAACTAAATACGGTGTTATGCATTCCTCTAGGCTAAGTTGTTGTGGCGAAAATTTTTTTCATCAGACACCCGTTTGATAAGACTAGCAGGGTTCTTTACTCTCCGCGATAAAGTAATAAAGCAATACAAAGCAGGCAGTCAAAACAGTCAAAAAACACCAATCGTGTCAATCGAGATTTTGATATTCAAAATGGACTGGCAATTTGAAGGCACCGTTTGAATTTCATGCATTCGTTGTCAAACAGTTTTGTTGTGAAATTTTGCTGCCGTAAGTAACTACGTATGCAACATCAGAGTTAGTTTTTCGGTATCAGAACGTTGTCTTCACGGATCGTATTTTGCCACACTTTGGCTATATTCGTGGCTGACAAGACAACAAGAAACATTAAAAATTCTTTAAGAATAATTTGAATGTAAGGAAAGAAAGGTTGTACAATTAAATTAGCTGATCTGATACATAGGAGTTATACGGTGTAATAGCGCTCTAAATAAATATGCGAGTTATTCGCTAACGCATCGAGTAGCAAGTAGAACGAAAGACCAGGAAACCGATGGAAGCGGAAGCATGGCAGATACAATTTAAGTTCGCTAATCAGTACATCCGCTGCTCACCTTTGGGACTCCGGTCTGAAAAGGGAGCGGAAAGCAGTTGACAAAGAACAAACTTATTATACACATGCGTAGCGGGATATTTCTTGTGTGCACTGAAATTATTCGAATGCTAAACCACGCTTGATATTCTCAACAAAATAGCACATTGAAAAAAACCGTAAGGCTTCTAATATGACCTCGCGCACCAGAAGCACTTGCTATGCGATCTCTCGATTATATTTCAGTCTTCGCAACGCACATCCCGTCGGTAACCTCACTGAAAAAAATCACCAGGGAACTAAATACGCAGTTATGCATCCTCTAGGCTATGTCTTTCTGGAGAAGAATTTTTTTTCGTCGAACACGCGTTTACAAAGAAATTGCCAGATTGTTTACTCTACTTTCAACCTAAAGGTTCTCTGCTTTTAAAATTCTTGAGGTAATATTTCAACGATACAATCAATGCAGGCAGTCAAAATAATGAAAAAAACTCTAATAATGTCAATGGAGATATTTCATATTTAAAACGGACTGACACTTGAAGACAGCCTTTGAATTGCGTGCTTTTATTGTTAAACTATTTCGTTGTGAAATTGTGCTGCCATCATCTCACAGCCGCTAGATGCCAGATTTTCTCATTAAGAGCTCTGATGACGTAGTGTCTCCTGCGTCACAATATATTGAGGGTAAGTATCTGTACGCTAGTGCATTCACAGATTTAGTTTTTCTGGATCAGAACGTTCCCTTTCACCGATGCCGATGTTTCAATGCGTTGGAAAGATCGTTAGTTGACACGATAAGAATATTAGGACATTAAACTTCTATTTGAGTACTTCCAGATCTAAAATAAAGAAAAGGTAGGTGTCTAAATAAAATTAACCTACCTGGTACCTAAAAGTTATATGGTATTTAATGCTCTGTATCGATAATCGGATTCCTTTCTTTACGCATAGCGTCGCAAATACAACGGCAAATCTTGGAAATGGGTGGAAACGGAAGCTTTTCCCGATAGAACGAGTTAGCCAATTAGTAGATTTTCTGCTATCCAAGGGTAATTTGGCGTGAAAAAGGAGACAAGGTAGTTAACAAGCAACAAGTTTGTTATACACATACGAACTCTATTATTTCTGGCTTGGAGTGAGATTATTTAGGTGTAAGAAACTACGCTTGAGTTTATCAGGAAAATAGCAATTTGAGCTTTCTAATACAAGCGTGCACATCAGAAGCACCTGGAAAACGATCTCTCGACTACATTCCAGTGATCTAAACAAAAAATCCTGAGGGAACTCTCGTCAACTGACTCCCAAGAGGAGTGAAGTTCCCGTATCAAAAGTAGTCGTCACAAGATACCTGCTCTGGCCAACCACGCTGTGAGTGTAAATAAATATGCGCAGTCGTGCATTCCTTTTGACTAAAGTTTCTGAAGATAACTGTGTTTCTTTGCTGCAGACGCTTTTACAAAGAAATGGTGATACTCTCGACTCACCGCGATAGCAGTTCTCGACTTTTTCATTCTTCACGTATTTCAACAATGAAATACAATGCAGCTAGTTCAAATAAATGAAAAAAGGAATGCTAATCAAACCACTCGAGGCATCTAATATTTAAAATGGACGGACACTTGGAGGTATCCTTTGCATTGGATGCTTTGGTTATTAACTGTTTTGCCGTTAAATCGTATTGCCGTAGTTGCACTGCTGCATGCTTTTTGCACTGAAGGTCTTCGATAATGTACAAGTCTTCTGCGTAAAAATATATTGAGCGTAACTAACTGCGCGCTGATGCATTAACACCCAGTACGTTTTTGTGGGTCAGAACGTTCACTATAACCAACGCTAACGTTACAAGGGGTTGGTATGTTCGGCGAGTGACACGATAACGACAATTTCTCATTTATATTCCTCAAAAACAATTTCAACAATGTAATAAAGGAAGGTGGAAAAATAAATTAAGCTAATCTGGTACTTAACATGATTCGCTAATACTCTACAGACAACCGAATTCCTCCCTAACGAACAGCGTAGGAAATACAACGCAACACATGGAAACGTATGAAGAAGGAAGCATAATTGGAGATCAAATTGAAGTTCTCTAGTGAGTAAAACTCCTTATTTTGCTGCTGTGCTCTCAAAAAGATATGTAAAGGAGTTGGGAACAAACAAATAATACACATACGCACTGTGATCCATCTGAATTGCAGTACGTTTACCGAAATTTGAGTTTATCGGCTAAGTTACCCTTTGGCACAATTTTGAGGCTTGTATTACCGTCCCGCACATCAGAAACGCTTGCCATACAATCTCTTGATTGCATTTCTGTGATTTAAACGTAAAAAGCATGAGGAGGAGCCATATATAGACTCGGCGCATATAGACTATAGACTTTTTTTTCTTTGCGCTGAGTAACATTATTTGTTGTTAGAGACCCTTTTACAATGAACTGGGGAGATTTTTCTTGGGCAACCATAAATGTCCTCAACTTTTCTTTTTCAGGTAATATTTCAACAATGCAATGGAGGCAGTCAACAATAAAATAAACCAACAATTACAATACCCTATAATGCGAAATTTGAGCGCAACTCTATACCTGCTTTCGTTTCACGATATATTGAGGCAAAGAATGTGAGAGAAACGTGTTGGAGAGTCAGCAATTGTAAAAAAATCTGATCTACGGGTTAAGCGCGTCGTCTGTTATACAAGATTTGAAGAAGGTTCCCATGTAGCTTCCAGAAAGTATTACACAATTCGCATCGTGCATACAACCAGAATACAAAACAATTGCAAACCATGACAATCAAAACAAGCGCGGACGAGACCAAACCAACGAAACCAAACAAGCGCAAACGCGAGCCAACGCAAAAAGACAATAGCACGAAACTAGCGGCACGGCTGAGCATGGAGCATGCATGGAGCAGTCGGGTGTGTCCGCATGAAGCCACTTTCTCGCGCGCACGTCGCTGGAGGAGCCGCACTCATTGGTGTCCCCCGTTTTGGGCTGGCGTCTTATTTCATATGCCGCTTCGCGTTTGCTCCTTCCCCCCTCGTTGTTGTGCTCGTTCACTTGGTTGTGCCGAAGCCGACGCCGACGCTCGCCGCAGGAACAGGCGCCTAAGAGCTGCGCTCTACAAAACCGCCAATAATCGAATACCATATATTTTATACACAAAATTGACTGCCACTTGGAGGCAGCCTACGAATTGCATGCCTTCGTTGCTGAACTCTTTTGTTTCGAAATCGTGCTGCCGTCATTTAACAGCCGTAAGAAGCCGGATGCCTTTTTTTTTTTGCATCGTAGGACTACGATAACGTACTGGTCTTCTGCGTAACAATACATTCAGCGTAAGTAACTGTGCGCTGATGCATTAACGCCCTGTACATTTTTGTGAATAAGGGGCCCTATAACCTGAAGCTATTCTAATCTGTTTTCGTTCCAATTTGTTCATGTCAAACTGACGTCAACAATGTAACGCAAACTAGCGAAGTAACCCGCAGCATTGTTTAAAAAGCCCTACCAAACGCGCTCCTCGTTTATAGGAGGTCAGTTTTTTTTTTTTTTTTTTTGCTTTCAAAGCGAATAGTATTGCTTACATTGAGCAGTTTTAAATACAAAGCCTTTCTTGGCGAAAATTCGCCACTGACGTGCCCTGGTCCTGGCACTTTCATGGTCGTTTCCTTAACTTGGTATGTGCCAAAATTGGAATAGCATGACAAGAGTTATGACGAACATAAGAGCTAGGTTCTAACATGAATCTCATGACATGCGTGTCATGTAGGTCGTGAAACAGTCGCATCGGTCGTTGTGCTCCCATGGTTGTTTCCTTAACTTGGTATCTAACGAAAGTGGCATGGTATGAGAACAAGTATGACTAATATAAATGAGAGGTAACGAGATGAATGTCATGATATACCTGTCTTGTTGGCCATAAAACAGCCGCCTACGTCTTGCTGCTCTCATGGTCGTTACCAAAACTTGGTATGTACCAAAATTGGCATACTATGACGAGAGTTTATGACGAATATAAATGAAAGGTGATGCCATGAATGTTATAACATGCGTGTCATGCTGGTCATGAAACCGCCGACTACGACCTGGTATGTACCAAAATTGGCCTAGTATGACAAGAGTGTATGACGAACATGCGACATGCGTGCGTGTCATGTAGGTAATGAAACAGAAGCCCACGTCTTGGTGCCCTCAGGTTTCGTTAACTTGCTAGGCACGAAAACTGGCATAGTATAACAAGAGTATATTACGAACATAAATGATAGGTTATGACAAAGTAAAGACATGCGTGCCATGCAGGCGTGAAACAGCGGCCTAGATCTTGGTGCTCTCATGGTCACTTCACCAACTTGGTATGCACCAAAATTGGCAGTATGACGAGAAGGTATGATAAACATAAATGATATGTCATGACATGCGTGTCATATAATATGAAAGAGCCACCTACGGTTTGGAGCTCGCATGCGCGTTTCTATAACTTGGTAGGCTCCCCGCATACTGCTTGGCATAACATCGATTGCCACAATGCCTGAGATCTTCCGGTTTTGTCTTATTTGAATTGGTGACAATAGGTGAGGAGCACACTCAAGTTGGGAGGGTCTGAATGAGGAGGGCCGCTCCGCGTCTGCGATTTGTCCGCATCCTTTTACTTAGCTTGCAATGGCTGGTATAAAATCGCGGCGGTGTACAATGAAAGGTTAAAAATATCGCCAGAACAGTTCCTCAGCAAAGAAGGGCTCGCAGAGCAATCTCGTATACGTGCCAAAAGTACACGATAACTTTATATTTTTATTATTCGCAAATAAATTCGTGCTTCCTCGACGCTCCCAGACTAACTTAGCTTATCTCCAGTATTAGATAAAATATTTTCCAAGATAATCTCCAATAGAATAAGGGAATGACTTGACTTCAGTCAACCAAGGGAGCAGGCTGGCTTCAGGAAGGGCTACTCTACAATGGTTCACATCCATGTAATCAGGTGTACAAAGAAATAGTGATATTCTCGACTCACCGCGATAGCAGGTCACGACTTTTCAAGTTCTTCGGATGTTTCAACAATGAAATACAATCCAGCTAGTACAAATAAATGAAAAAAGAATGCTAATCAAGTCACTCGAGGTATCTGATATATAAAATGGACGCCGCTCTGCATGGCCTTCATAGATTACCAAAAAGGCATTTGATTCAGTAGAGATACCACTAGTGATACAGGCATTCCGTAATCAAGGAATACAGGAGACTTACGTAAATATCTTGGAAAATATCTAGAACGATTCTACAGCTACCCTAATTTTCCACAAGTAGGAAGATACCTATAAAGAAAGGGGTCAAACAAGGAGACCCAGTATCTCCAATGCTAATCACTGCGTGCTTGAAAGAAGTATTCAAGCCAATAAACTGGACGGCTTAGGAGTAAGCATCAACGGCGAATATCTCAGCAACCTTCGGTTTGCAGATGACATTTTCCTGTTCAGGAACACTGTGGACGAGTTACAAGAAATGATTAAGGTCCTTAACAGAGAAAGTAAGAGTGGAGTTGAAGATTAACATGCAGAAGACCAAAATAATGATCAATAGCCGGGAAAGTGAAGAAGAGTTCAGGATCACAAATCAGCCTGTAGTGTCTGCGAAGGCATACATTAACTTAGGTCAATAACTAACAGGGGGCCCTGATCACGAGAAGGAAATTTACAGAATAAATTGTGTTGGAGCAGATACGTCAGACATACTCAGATCCTTACTGGAAGCCTATCATTATCAATAAAAAGAAAGGCACATAATCAGTCAATACTACCAGTGCTAACATATGAGTAGAAACTACGAGACTGACAAAGAAACTCGAAAACGAGTTAAGGACCACACAAAGAGCGAAAGAACGAAGAATGATGGTCGTAACGGAAAAAGACAGGAAGAGAGCTGTGTGGATCAGAGAGCACACGCGTACAGCCGATATTACAATTGACATAAACAGGCAAGAAACGTAGCTGGGCAGATAATGTAATGCGTAGGTTAGAAGGGAAAGGTGGGGTTATGAAATTAAGAAATTCGCCGGCGCAAACCGCAATCGGTTGGCCCAGCATAGGACTAATTTGAGATCGGAGGGAGAGGCCTTCGTCCTGCTGTAGACTGCTGTAGATAGGTTGTTGTTGATGATGAGTTTTCTCCCGTTCGGTCTAATCATACAGAAACTTCGGGCCCATTTTCACCGGGAGCCTGTCGCGTGACGGACAGGTGAAGTGAGGATGGCCCGAAAGTTTTTTGACCAATCGTGGATGGCTGATTGCAGAATTGGAACAGAAACGTTGGGAGCAGCTCCACGTGTAAGTACCTAGAACTTTGTCTCAAAAAAAATGAGGAGACAAAGTTTTGAAAACAATGTCTCAAAACATTCGCAAGGTCGGTGATTGACATGATAAAAATACAACACCATATAAATGCCCGAAAATATTTTCGAAAATGGTAATAAAAGGAAGGTGCTCCAATAAATTCAGTGAAGCTAGAACTAAATTTATATTCTCGCGTTGTACTGACGGTCCAGAACACAGCAGCAAGAGTGTGGATGGCAGAACTAAATTTATTGGACGCCCCTACGACCAGAAAAAGCACACCCATAATGTTAACACAGTTGGCGATCGTCAGATTTTATAGATCGTCGGCATTAAGGCACGTCGAATTATACATGGACGGTCGGTGACACCAGACAAGGTATAGAACCGCCGCTAGCATTCGAGAAACTTCCGATACATGCAGGCTCGTCCTGCGAACATTTCTTAGACGGTGAAAAGCGGTCAGCCGAGAAAAATAAACAAGCACGCCTCAATAACCCCCACCCTCACCCGTCCCATCAAAACAGTGTCGTCTCGATGCTGGAAACAACGAAAGCGAAAACAAAACCACAGATAATAAAGAAAATAACAACAAAATAACAAAGGAAGTTCTTAAGTTCGTCAGCGGGTGTAGAAAGCCTTAGAAATTCTATGGCAGCACTTTGATTGGACTGCCTATAACGCATGCACATTGACCCACCACCGCCAGATGACGAGGATGACGCCTTCCTAGGAGCAGTAAGCGTGGAAAACTTCGCTCAGCAGCAGTCAGCAAAGCCCGAGCTAAAAAGCCTCGAGTATTTGGAAGACAACACCGACGTTGGCCCTAGGGCATTTAGGAGAGGATTCTGTTTGTTTCCCCTGAATAACGAAGTACTCGTGAAGAATCTCACCATTCCGCGCCAACTGCCTTCTTATTGTTCCTTCAACATTGCGTACAGAAGTACTGCACGCCCTACATGACGGAGGCCGCTGGGCACGTCGGGTTCTCCCGGACACTATCGAGGGTACAGGAAAGGCATTACTGGCCGAACCTCACCGCCGACAAGGCCCGCGAGATTACCTGTTGAACTTCTTTGACGATCATTTCAGCAGACGTTGTATTGTCCTGACACCACGCGTTTACATGACTTTTCAGTAAGTTGGGTTTACGGTACTTAATAAAGATACGCCAAATTGCTTTCCGCTGAACTTTTTCAAGTGCGGTAACATCGTGTTTAGGGTGAGACTTCCAGATGGTACAAAGATATTCCATTGTACCCCTAATAAGTGATGAATATACATGATGTTGAGTTTGGGAGGCGGTTTATGTTGAATACAAAGCTTTCGGAATAAGGCAGCAGATACTGACGTGAGAATTCGAACTTGGCTTGATCGTTCTTTAAAGAGCCACATAATTATCTTTATTCATTTGAATAAGAGGATCAGTAAGAGGATGGCAAGGAAACATCTGCTTATTGCTCTTCATGGTAACTTGCATGTTAACAGGTCTTTCATGATTAAGTCCCGTGTCCCATTTTTCACATCATGCGTATATATTGCTAAGGCTAACGTTCGGTAGTTCCTGATCCACTCGGCAAACAACGTCGTTATAGAAAGTCCATTCGCCTGCAAATAAACAAGTCTGCATTCAGCCTTTATTCAGAATGCCGGTATCTTTATTGCAAAGAAGGAACATGAGTGGTCCCCACACGCTACCTTGTGGTACCCCGGAAGCAACCGGTAAATGTCGCCAGCAGGAAAAGGGGTGGAAACAGGCTGTTTGTTAAATAGGCGCGAATCCAGATTACTATGAAACAGGGGAGTTCTATGTACACTGATTGAAAAAACTTTTGTGGGAAGCAACATAAAAATTTATTTCAAAGGCTATGAAAAATGGCGTATTTTTTGTATTTATTCCGTATAAAATTATCAAGACAGTAAATACATTTCTTTAATTTTATCTCAAAGGTTATTTACATTTGACGCATGAAAGCTGCTGCTTAGTCATGTCTGGTTAGCCATGATGCTAATAGTCTGAAAAAAGGGTCAGGGTGCAAGGCGAATTTGTTATATTTAAGGAGAAAAATAAGGTTCAACCTTGTACCTTTCGACCGACGTTGCATTGTCCGGACGCCATGCATTTACATGACTCTTGAGTCAATAACCTTCTCATTGCAAACCTACAGATGTCATGCGTCTCTGTCGGTAGATTGCACCAGTCCTGCAGCCCACGCAAACCTAGGCCAAATATTGCTAATTCTATGGACACTGATTGAAAAGATAAACATTCCTTTTATGTTGCTTTTCACTTTCATCACTTACTCATAACAGTTTCGTTTTCTGCAGCGTATCCAGAGAGTAAGTGTGCTGAATAGATATTTTTGCCCGTTTTGGTTTACGCACATTCTTAAGAACTACTTGTTTATCATTGTAGTCCTGAAAATGAACAATGTTTGGCCTAGGTTTGGGTGGGCTGCCTAAGTGGTGTAATCTACCGACAGAGATGCATGACAGCTGTAGGTTCGCCCTGAAAAGTTAATTCAAAACTATTTCCTTTAAATCAGAGTCAGTCATGAGGCCCAGTCGTTGCCAGACAGACGGTTCATACCGCTACTGTTAAAGATGAGACGCTTTCCCCGGAAGAAGCCGCCTCTGCCCCCCCTTTCGGCACGCCCAGTTTTCCGTCCTCCTGCAGACTAGGCCTGCAGCAGGCTGGCTCAGGTGCAGTTGTTCTATTTGTCGTTCTTTTTCTTTACTTTTTATAAAAGGCGTCCCAGGTGTCACAAAATTATCAGTAGAAAGTTAGCCCCCCCCCCTCCCCTTTTCTCGCTTGTTTTCCTACGGGTTTCGTTTTCCTTGTGTGTCTGGTTCCCTTCACACATTCTTGCGTGCGCTAACTCAAGAAATCAGCGACATTTCGTCGAGATGGAGGCTACGCCCTCATCACCACGAAAAATGTGTTTGTTCGGGGTTATAGTATGCCGCAAGGAGCTATATGCGCATGCGCGAGCTACGCCCTCCTCTTCCTTCTGTCCTACCTTTTCACCTCCTCTGAGGCACTCACTTTTTTCATGGTCGTGGAAACGTTTGCGAGTTTCCCGCAGTTATATTGTTAATGAAAGCAACGTCTTTGAAAAACACGTTTGCACGATTTAGGTTACTCGTTCAGATCTTGAGAGCCACGGCTCATATACTTACCACCTTTGACGTAGATAACTAATTTCCGGACCAGGAAAGAAAGTCCGCAGAAGATGCACGTCGATAATGTGAGCCAGCCCAAATCTTCCTGCATAAGCATTTGGACAACTCAAATAAGCAAATGCGATAACACATTTCTGGGAAAATTGTGCCAGAAAATGGCCTATTTGCACGCCCGTGAATCCCGCATCCAGTGGCTGCTTGTTGGTTGTGGGAGCGTGGGATTTCAGATAAACAAATCTATAAGCAGTTTGATGTGTGTTCCAAGCGCGTAATACATATTCAAGTTTCAGATCGAGAACCATAACGTTCTTCGCTTTTCCGGTAGGCTCAAATCACACGCGTTAATTTGGAAGGTGCGTTGGTGAGCACCCGCTTGTGATGAAACCGTTTGGCCACCTTGCACCCGTCGAAATTTTCTTTTATTGTCTCGGTATTCCCTCGTGGCGGGGTAATTTTGTGTATTGAAATCGTGTATAAGGAGACTGTCGTTCTAAAAGTTGATGTTCTAAGAGAATCCAAGGCACAATTTAGAGGTTAATGCGACCGAAAATGCGTTAGCAACAGTGTCGCATCTTTTTGAGGTCAAAAATTATAGGTTTAAAACCGCGTTGTCCGTATACCCTGTGTGGCTGAGGCGCCGAAAAAGGTATGCTGGCGTCTGGGACTTTAGAATGTGTTGGTGAGGGCGCTTAAAAAAATATATAACGAAAACAGACCAAAATTTTATTTATATATTTTTTTGAATCGCACTCACGAACACATTCCAAAGTCCCAGATGCCAGCATACCTTTGTCGGCGCCTCAGCCACACAGGGGGGTATCGCCATATCTGCATACCGCCGTAACGACACCCACGTTCAGTTCCTGGGGCTCACGTCCTACGAAAGACCATGCCGCTGCCTTCCAGTTACCCCATGCATAGCATCCCAGACACTTTCTCCTTCAAAATTACTCGAGGCATTTGATGCTGAGCTACTAAAGTCACTCAACTGATGTTCTGGGTCTTTCTGGTTCAGGGTCGTTCCGGCTCTTCGAAACCCATAAAATCATGCTGCCAACGCACCCCTGAATGCTCCCTAACCTCTCGCTTCCCCAACACCCTCCCATGCCCCACTTTCTTTTCTTGTTTGTCCCTTTTTGTCTCTCCCTTTACCGCCAGCCGCCACCGACAACCGCATGTGACGTCACTGTACTAACCCTTTAGCACTAACATGCCGAGGATGACGAGGACGCCTTTGACGAAGATAGGCCCTCTTATCGAAACGTTGGCCAGCCCTCTGAGGCAATTTATCCCTGTTTATAACATTTATACCACAGCCATAGGTAGAGGTACACAGTAGACATTGCAGGAAACAAAAACGATTAAGGAGATGTATGCTAAATACCAGATAAAACACTATAGCATAACCGATTAGATGAGGCAGGCTGCGTGACCGTCACCGGCTCGTTTCGAAGGCGATGCCATTAAATAAGCATCCGATAAAGCAAAAGCTGCTTTGGCGCGATCGCTTATACTTTAGCATCTGCACTACCCTCCGCGCCCTGCTTTACCACGGCTGTGTAGAGAAAGAAGCCAATACTCAATCATGCACGTGTCGAATGCACAGATGGCGCTGTTGTATCGCTGCGGTTGACGCAATCGGAGCCAGATTGAGCTCGGCCTTAGTTCGGTGTTCAGAGAGGCGTTGTGCGGCAGTACGTTTATCGAATAAGACGGGAGTGGCCGCATTTGAATGAGCTCACAAGAGTATTGTAAATATATATCAGTATATTAAGCACGTGCTAAAGAGCAGGTATATAGCCAACAAGTACGCAATTTGTTTAGCTAAATTTTAAGCTTTCCCGGGTTACTTGAGAAGGAACCAGAAATGGCGGGAAAAAACTAGGCCAGCAAGATGGATGGATCCCATGTTGCTTCCATTACTTCTGATCGCGGCAGGCCCGCTCCAAATAGAGAGCCAACACGGTTGTAAGAACACAACGTGGGACCGCTACCAGCTGGATCTTAAGTTATGCATGTGCGCTTACTGTAGCGTGAATCAAGGTTATCAACTTTACTTTATTATCGTTGTGTGGAGGAAGGAAGTCATTACTCGATCATGCATGTGTCAAATGCGCAGAAGGGGCCGTTGTCACACCACGCTTATTGCAGTCGGAGCTAAATTTAGACTGCCCGGTTGTATTCAGAGAGGCGGTATGTTTGTCGTTCGGAGCAGCAGTGAGCGCGTCTGAGCGAGCTAGGTATGGTATGGGAGACACAATCGAAATCAGACCGTCGCTCGTCAGGACGTGTAAGGTCCGAAAGTGGCTTAACAAACAACATTTTTTGGATAAAAAAGTTCTTTTGGCGATGGCCATTTTGCCAAAAATTAGAAAGATTTGTGACTGACATGATAAATTGAACCTTTAAAATTCTGTAATACTGCATTTAGAAACTAATAACCGAAAGATGAACCAATAAAATTAGCTAATGTGGCTAATCGATCTATTAGTGCTCAAAATAGAAAACTGAATTCTTCCGTAACGCATACTGTAGCGACTACAACGAAGCACTTGGAAACGGATGGCCAGGGAAGCACTGCAGGTGGAACTTAAAGTGGGCTAATCGGTACATCAGCTGCTTATCACTAGGACGTCGTCTGAAAAAATAGCTAAAGGGAGTTGAGAAGATGCAAGTTATCATGCAAATACATAAAAAGAATCAAATTAAATTATGGGGTTTCACGTGCCAAAACACTTTCTGATTATGAGGCACGCCGTAGTGGAGGACTCCGGGAAATTTATACCACCTGGAGTTCTTTAACGTGCACCTAAATCTAAGTACACGGGTGTTTTCGCATTTCGCCCCCATCGAAATGCGGCCGCCGTGGCCGGGATTCGATCCCGCGACCTCGTGCTCAGCAGCCCAACACCATAGCCACTGAGCAACCACGGCGGGTACAAATACATACTGTGACATTTCTTACTTGGGCTAAAATTATATAAATGGTAAAACGACGCTGGAGTTTATCAGGAAGATAATTTGAGAATTTTGTGAGGCTTCCAGTTCTACCCCGCACGTCATAAGCACTTCGTATTCGATCTTTCGATTACATTTCAGTGATATAAACGTAATAATTCCCCGCAACTTTCGTTAACTGAATGTCAAGAGGCATCTTTACCAGACACGTGCTGTTGGTAACCTGTTCTGGAGCGTATTTAAATGCGCATTCATTCATTCCTATAAAGTAAATGTTTGCGGCGAAATATTTTTCTGTGTTGAAGACATTTTTAGAAGGAAATAGCAGATCCTTAAGCGACCACGTTAGCAGTTGTCTGTTCCAATTCTTAGGATATTATTCCAACAATTTAATACAATGCAGGTAGTTGAAATAATTGAAGAAAAGGTCTAACCAGGTAGTTCGAGGTATCTCACATTTAAAGTGAACTAAAACTGTGAGGCAGCCTCTAAATAGCATGCCTTTGTTGTCAAACTGTTTTGTTGTTCAAGCGTGCTGCCTTGATCTCAAAGACGTAGCAAGCCAGATTTTCGCATTGAAGGACTTCGACAACGTACAGGTTTTCTGCGTGGCAATATATTGAGCGTAATTAATGATGCGCTTATGCATTAAAAAAATTACCTTAATCGTGGATGAAAACGTCATCTTTCACTGACGGTGATATTGTAAAACATTGGCATGATTGACACGACAACAATATTAGACCTCTAATGAATGAATGTGTGTTTAGTGGCGCAGGGGAGAGACATCCCAACGAAGTAAGCTATCGCACGCTTTCTTTGGAGCAACACCCTCCTTGAAGTTGCTTTTGTGTGCGCAACAAAGGAATACAGGCATTGATTCTTCATCTCTTGTCCGCACTTTGGTGCGGTTATTGCGTTGGCCGGTTGGCCATCCGGTTGGCCAGTTAGTGCGTTGGCCGGTTATTGCAAGACAATATTCGCCGTAAGTTCAATTTTGAATCAAATGTTCTTACTCCTTCCATGCCTGGAACAAACGCCAGCTGACAACTGCCCTTAATCGCTTGTTTTAGAGAACACGAGCTGGGGAACAGTGAGACAACCCAAAGTGAGCAAAAAAGGTTCGTTGTTGAAGACGTGCAGGATAGTGTTCGGTTTATTTCTAGCGCCGTTATAAGAAGTATTCCTGCGTTGCTGGCATCCTAGATCTTAATTATCTTCGTGCGCCTGACCCCTGAAAAAACGTCCTCTGGATGCCCCATAAGATTTGAGGGCTCCTCATGCAACTTACGATGTTGCGTAATTGTGTGTACTTACCGGGTCATGGTGTCCTGACGGTGACAACCAGAGCGATGGCAAGGACAATGGCGCAAGCTCTCCATGCACCAAGTCGCACAAGCCTTGAAAATAAAAATTGAGGAGGAATTACTTACAACCTGCTTACAACCGTAAGGATTAGACGGCTGACTTTTAGGAAAAGCTAATATAGCCTGAGCATACTGCGTAATACGTCCTAACGTCAGACACCTTTGGATTGTAGTTTTTACTTTTCTTTGCAACGTGCTGCGAGTTTTTCAACAGTAAGTATGGAGACAATATTTTTGGTTGCAAAAAAGTAATCTTTCTGCAGCGTATTCCAAGAATTCACGGATCTATAGTGTGCACACGTCACACTACGTACCATATGGCAGCTAACAGACTTCACAATATACAGCGCTCTTTTTTCTTGAGTGAAGATATAAAAATTGCCTATGGCAGGCAGCATTATTTTAAGCCATGAACCGGACGGAAGAAGTAAGAATTACTTCCATGAAGTAATATGCGCATTCTACAAATTATCGAAATTTCGTAAAGAAATTTTGTAAAGCTTTATTATCGTACTTATTGCAATTACATGTTGTAGACGGCAATGCCCCATGCTACAATGACAGGAAACAAAATGTGATGATGGCACCGGTGTAGAGATATGGGGCATCAAATTTCGATGGGTCTCCAATTTGCCTAAAGATATCGAGTCTTCCACCTAAGTACCAAAGTTACAGCAACTACATTTTATTTTCTCGCATGAAAAGCTCATAACTTGTGTCATTCAGAAAATTCGTTGTAGTGGGTGCGCCTTGCGAGCTCTTCGGCTACAGCTTGTAACTTGCAGTATTTCAACGATAAAGTAATGAGTTGAAACTTAATTAGCGTAGTTTCGATATTTATTTCTTTACTGGCATTGATTTCTTCCACTCCTAGATCGCACCCTTGAGTAACTTTTTCCTCTCAGTAATCTAGCTGAAGAATTAGAATTGAGCTATCTGCCCACTAAATTAATTTCGCAGCAATCATAGTAACAATCTGGTGCATGCTGCGGAACATGTTACCATGGTTACAGAAAGCTAAAAGCATTGACAGTCCGCTGTGTTAACCAGCTTTATATAAATTAATAAACGCATCGATATAATGGAAGCTGGGCGCTTTCTTCAATGCAAGCAATGCGAGTAAATCGCAAACCTCGTTCTATAGAAGTGAGTGTTAGCACGTTGGCGGGGAGCTATACTGAATATTGATAAGATTCTATATAAGCACGTAGATATTCGATAAAATACTTTTCTGCACGAACAACGATCCGCAATGCAATCTACTCCCTGTTTTCGTTCGGAATAAAGAAGCGAAGAAAATAAGGGAATGCAGTTTTTCTCGAATCTAGTTGAACGTTATGGCTTAAAGATCAAGTAGACCGCTAACAAAATGCGCAGTTATGCATTCCTCTAAAGCAAGGCTTTTATTGAAGGAGATATTTTTCTTTACTCAAAACGCTTTTGTAAAAAAATTGGCATAATATGTATTAACCACGATAAAAGTTCTCGATTTTTCTCATTCTTAAGATCATGTTTCAACAATACGTTGCCGAAAGTCAAAATAATGAAAAACACACCAATAGCGTCAATGCGAGATTGTTTAACATCTATATAACAACCGCGATTTAATGAAATTCATGATGTAACAAACTATTTTCATTTCCCCGATCTTAGTTGCATCAAAAACCTAATATTTATTTTTCGTCATTTAACGAAATAAGTTCGTGACACACTTTCAACACACCATTTCATTCATTTACTGGGAACCTCCATGGCTAGCACATCTTGCAAATAATTATGTCGGCAGAGGCAAAATTTATTTGATGCGTCCTTCCGCATGAAAAGTTTGAGCGGCAAAAACACACTCAGAGCACGCGCGTCGGGACGCTGTAGGCGGGAAATAGTGCTGCGCCATTTGTCGCGTTGGTGAATAACTCGGAGAAACACGACAGCTAACGATGCCTAATGCGCAAGAGGGATGGGGGAGGGGTGGAACACACGGTAACGTGATGAGATGACGCGCTGGGATGGAGGGGTGGGGGTGCAGGAACTCGCGCCTATCTGCCTTCTCCCCGCGCGCGTCCGTGCGCGGGCTGTATCGACTTTGGGGCTGATCCGCGGTAAAATGAAATGGATGGTGCCTTGGCACGCATTTTGTTGTTCCAGCGCGTGTAGTGTGGGCGGTCATGTAATCTAAAATTTCGGAGAAACGGTACGAAACGCTCACTCATGTTGTGACTGCGAGTTCGCGGTCATCGAGTGACATCTGTTAAAGGTTTGCCCGAGCGTGTGTGATAACGATAAAACTACGAACCTTACTTCGTGTAGTCTCTTTGCTGTCGCCATCAATGGTCCAGCTTTCTGGCGAAATGCACTTCTTTTTATTGGAATAGCAATTATATGGACACCCAAAGCGTATTTCTGCCGTTGCCATCGGCGTCGCCGTGATGTTTGATATAAAGTCCACGGGGGAAAGCAGTGCGCCACGCGTCGTCTGCCATATGTGCGAGTTAATACACGCGAGAGAAGCTGACGGTGGCGGCTCAATCTAGCGCGCGCGAGCTAAGAAAGCAGTGAGCGAACGTGCTATGTTACGTCGCGCGAAAGGCCGTGGGGGGAAGGGAGCGAGGTGGGCTGTGTTGTGCTCTGGCAGCAGCTGCGCATATTGCGACCGGGCGCTAGAGGAACTGACAATCGCTGCTCAATTTCGCGCGCCATATAAGCAGGAAAGCAGGTCGGTCGCCCGGGAGGGAAGGGGGGGGGGGGGGGGGGGGCGGCTTCGACTCCGCCAGCAAGTGCGTACTTTGAACGGCAGCACGCCATCGCGCGCGCTGTGTTCTCGCGGCTTTGGCGCTGAAGTAGACTGCACGAAGGTCACTTCGCTCGCTGCCGCTGCCGCGCTGGCTCACGCAAGCGCTTTGACCGCCAGTGTCCGCGCTCATTTCAAAAGCGACTCAAGCGACTTTCAAAAGGCGGACACAGGGAACCAGATGCTTCATCATTTTCATCTTTTAGCTCATTCTCATCCTGTGCTCGCTTTAAGTTTGCTTGTGCACGCTGACACCATGCTTCTTAATTCAATTAGCAAGCGAATGTTTCCAATTTTATTCGGCCGTTAAAATACTATGCTTACTTCGTATAACTGTCTACTAATTTGCTACCGCAATCGATGGTTCGCCGCGAGATGGAACACGCGCAAATCTCGGACGCCGTAAGCCACGTCGATCAATTAGAGAGTTTTAGTTTACGGACGCAAGGCGTTGGGGCCCCTAGCGCTTTGGTGCGTTTTCGTTTGCGTACGCAAGCAGAAACACGTCATATATTAGCGGCCCCAAACGCAAGCCGCAGTGGGGTCGCATGTTTCGGTCGCATGCTTGGATCGTTGCTACGTTATCATTTAATATATATATATATATAACGTAAGCGTGGCCTCAGCCGCGCTTACGTTACGGCTGAGGCCGAGCCGAAGCAATCCAAACGTACGTTTGGTGAACATAAATTAGGCGCCTCATGCAGCATAATCGGTTGTGGTCTGTGTTTTGTTTATTTGGAGCCTCCTGCAAATTTTGACATGCCACCGTTGCGGCGACAGCGTGCCGGTGTGCTTGTCTCGGCTGGTCTCGCTTCTCGTAAGCTCTCGTACAGCGCGACAGTCACGTGGGTAACGTGACGGCTTAGGTGCAGCGATGTTTTCGGCCGCCCAAAGAATCCAAAGACGCAAGCAGACGTAGCGATCTGCGCATGCGCAGTACCGTCACTCCTAATTCTTGGGTACGCAAGCCGCTTGCGTCCCCTAAACTAAAACTCTCTACCGCTTTCGCTGCGCTCTGCACCACAGGTGCTGGCGCCGATCACCGCGTCATTATTACCCGAACTATTTCCGGTTTGTTAGCCAGGAAATGCTTTTAGTTCCCGTTGTCGGCAACCTTCCAGTGACCCCGAGCCGAAAGCCAAAGACGTTATGGTGTAAATATAGCTTATTTAGCACGTCAGCCATGAAATGCGCCCGGTGTGTCGAAATTTAAAAATTTAAGATAACGTGGTCTCTGCCCCCCCCCCCCCCCCCCCCCGCAAATTATGTATGCCACATTACATACGCCAGCTATTGCCCAAAGAACTTACAAAAGATATTGCTTCAGAGTTCTTCCTAATTTTTGTTCTCTATATCACTGAAGCTGTAAATTCTAGTACTCTGAAAAATTTCTTACATTTCCAATAGCGACTTTCAAAAGCGAGCACAGCATTCTCATCCTGTGCTCGCTTTAACGCCATCGGTCCGTGAGCTCCGCGGTGCGGGTTGGCTAAAAATTGCCTAAACCGGTACTTAAGTGATTAGGTGTAGTGCTCTAAATCTATAACCACATTCTTCCCTAAAGCATGGCCTAGAAAGTACAAGGCAAGACTTGTAGACAGATGGAAACGAATACATTGCAGATGAAATTGAAGTTTGCTAATTAGTACATCTCTTGCTTACCATTGGTGGCACGTATGTCTGAAAAAGGAGAATAAAGGAAATTAGAAGAAACGTGTTTATTATACACGTACCTACTATTCGATGAATTGCTTGTAGTATATTATTTAAACGATGCACGATTTTATCAGGAAAATTGCGTTTTGAGACGATCATGAGGCTTCGAATACCACAGGGCACATCAGAAGCACCTGTAATACGATCTCTCGATTACATTTCAGTGATTTCAACGTAAAACTCCCCAAGCAACTTTTGTCAACTGACTCCCAAGAGGATTTTAGAAATGGTGTTATGCGCAAGAAGTAAAAGGCACGGACAACAGAATAAAAGACACGGGCAGGCACACCAGTGTGTGGACAGTGAGCCTGTCTCTTTTATTCTGTTGTCCGTGTCGCATATTTTTCTGCGTTTAAAACCATCTCTAAAAGTTATGTACCATCTAGCCCGGCAGCAGCTGTTAATAAACTCCCAAGAGGAGTAAAGTTTCTGCATACAAAGGCTGCGGTACCGGACACGTGCTGTTGGAAACCACGCTTTCAGTGTGACTAAGTGCACAGTTATGCATTCCTAAACAATAAGTTAGATAGATTTTTCTTTACTGAAAACGTTGTTACGAATTAAGCACTGGCGAAAATGTTCACTGACCTCAATGAGAGTTCTCGAATTTTCCAATTCCTCAGATATTTCAACAATGAAATGCAATGCGGGTCGTCCAAATCATTAAAAATACGCTAATCAGGTTATTCGAGGTATTTGATGTTTTAAATGAACCGCCCCTCTGAGGCACCCTTTTAATTATATGCCTTGGCTGCTTAACATGATTGTTGTGAAATCATGCGGCCGTCATGTCAAAGCCGCAAGGAAGCAGGCAATTTTTTTTGCGTTCAAGAGATTTGATAAAGTATATGTCCTCTGCCTAGCAATATAATCAGTGTAAGTAACTGTGCGCTTATGCATTAACACAGATTAAACTTCTCGTGGCAAGAGCATTGTCTTTAAGCAACGGTTATGTTACAAAACGGTGGTAAGATTGGTAATTCACACGATAACACTAATATACCTATTATATTCATGAAAAATACTTTCCGAATTGGAATAAAAGAAAGGTGCTCAGATTAATTAGGCTCGCCGGGTACCTAATAGTAATATGATGTCATTAATGCTCTAAATAGATGACCCAATCACTCCATAGCGCATAGCATACCAAGTACAACGCAACAGTTGCAAAAGGATGGAAACGAAAGCATTGCAGATAAAATTGAAGTTAGCCATTCAGTACGTCTGCTGCGTACGTTGGCCAAGGTGGCCAACACGTACGCGCTGTGATAGTTCTGGCCTGGACTATATTTATTGAAATAGTAAAATGACGCCGCAGTTTATCGGTTGAAGCATTTTGGGACAATTGGGAGGCTTTTGATACATTCGCGCACATCAGAAGCAGCTGGAATGCGATTTCTCGATTACATTTCATATCAGTCATCTAAATGAAAGAATCACCCCGTAACTTTTGTAAACTGATTGCTACGACGAGACAAGTTTCTGCGCAAAAAATATTCCGATTCTCGCAGAACCTCCTGACGCACCCCAGTGCCGCCTACGCCCCACTGGCTTTATTTGCCTGCCGCCAAAATCAATAGCCTATATTGAACTCTTGTCTTCCCCACCAGTCCCTGATGGCCAGTACCTCGTCACTCCTCTGCGCGACATTCCACTACAGTATGACGTTACCGTGCCTCACAGTATACTTACTGTTACTGCGAACCGCACTTTCATGCCTATCTTTAACTTTGGATTGGCGAAGCAAATTCTACCACAAGGTATTTGCCTTGCCAACGTTGATTGTCTCGGCGACCATCACGTGGCAAATTTATCCACCGATCCTTCTTGCGAGCTTAGCAGGCCTCTCGTGCCAGCCTCGGCCGCCGATCCCAAGATACAGAAAATGGTTGCGACGGACCTGTCTTCTGCGCAGGCTGAAGACCTTTATCGAGTATTATCGGCCTACAGAGATATTTTCGACTTCGACGATCGCCCTTTAGGCCAGACGCTCGCGGTCAAGCATCGGATTCTCACTGGCGATGCTAGTCCTATTCACCGACGACCGTACCGAGTTTCTGCGTCGGAACGCCAAGTTATTCAAACCGAAGTGAACAAAATGCTAGACAAAAACATCATTGAACCTTCTTCGAGTCCCTGGGCGTCGCCTGTAGTGTTGGTTAAGAAGAAGGATGGCACGTGGCGCTTCTGTGTAGACTACCGTCATCTGAACAACATTACTAAGAAAGACGTCTACCCGCTCCCACGTATAGACGACGCCCTTGACTGCCTCCACGGTTCCAGCTATTTCTCTTCTATTGATCTTCGTTCTGGATACTGGCAGATTGCTGTTGACGATATGGACAGAGAAAAAACCGCGTTCATCACACCTGATGGCCTATACCAATTTAAAGTAATGCCGTTTGGATTATGCAACGCCCCTGCCACCTTTGAGCGTATGATGGACTCCTTGCTCCGAGGTTTCAAATGGTCCACTTGTCTCTGCTACCTCGACGACGTCATTGTCTTCTCACCCACGTTCGACACTCACCTTGAGCGTCTCACAGCTATACTTGACGTATTTCGAAAGGCGAAGCTGCAACTTAACTCGTCCAAATGTCGTTTCGGCCGCCGCCAAATTACTGTTCTGGGCCACCTCGTTGACGCTTCCGGCGTACAGCCTGATCCTGACAAAACTCGCGCTGTCCGAGACTATCCGGTTCCGAAGACAGCCGCCGACGTTCGAAGTTTTGTAGGGCTATGCTCGTACTTTCGTCGTTTTATTCAAGATTTTGCGGCAATTGCTAGACCCCTCACTAATCTTTTGAAGAAAGGCGTACAGTTCTCGTGGGGTACTGCAGAAGCCGCCGCCTTCTCTCGTCTCGTTACTCTTCTCTCCTCACCACCGATCCTCGCCCACTTCGACCCTGATGCCCCTACAGAATTGCGTACAGATGCCAGCGGTCACGGCGTAGGTGCCGTCTTAGCCCAGCGTCAGCGTAGCCAGGATCGCGTTATTGCTTATGCGAGCCGCCTCCTCACACCACCGGAGCGCAACTATTCCATTACGGAACGAGAATGCCTTGCTGTAGTCTGGGCGGTAGCGAAGTTCCGTCCTTACCTTTATGGTCGCCCTTTTTCCGTAGTCACTGACCATCATGCTCTCTGCTGGCTCTCATCGCTACGAGATCCTACAGGCCGGCTTGGTCGATGGGCTTTGAGGCTCCAAGAATTTTCATATTCCGTGGTGTACAAGTCTGGCCGCCTGCACCAAGACGCTGACAGCTTGTCGCGTTACCCTGTTGACGACCCTGACTCCTCCAATATTACCAGTGCTGCTTGCATATTCTCTGTGTCGCAGCTGCTTCATTTCGCCGACGAACAACGTCGTGACGCCTACATCAGAGCACTCATCGACCGTTTTGAACACACTCCGGCCGACGCCACACTACGCCTCTTCGTCCTCCGCGATGGTACTCTGTACCGTCGTAACCTTCATCCGGACGGCTCTGAGTTCCTACTTGTCGTGCCTAAACACCTCCGCTCAACCGTTTTAGAAGAGCTTCACGACGCACCAACGGCAGGACACCTAGGCGTATCTCGAACCTATGACCGTGTACGTCGCCGTTTTTTCTGGCCGGGCCTTTCCCGTTCCGTGCGACGTTACGTCGCCGCCTGTGAACTTTGCCAACGACGCAAGAAGCCTTCCCAGCTCCCCGCTGGTTACCTGCAGCCGATCGACATCCCTGCCGAGCCCTTCCATCGTGTCGGCTTAGACCTTCTCGGCCCATTTCCGGAATCTACATCAGGAAACAAGTGGGTTGCAGTCGCGGCGGACTACGCGACCCGCTATGCCGTAACCCGCGCTCTTCCGACCAGTTGCGCAACTGATGTTGCGGACTTCCTCCTGCATGATATCATTTTGATTCATGGTGCTCCGCGTCAATTGCTAACAGACCGTGGCCGTATGTTCTTAGCCAAAGTCATTGACGACATCATGCGTGCCTGCGCAATACAGCATAAGTTTACCACCTCCTACCACCCTCAAACGAACGGCCTCACTGAGCGTTTGAACCGCACCCTTACAGACATGCTATCCAAATACGTTTCAGACGACCACCGTGACTGGGACCAGGCTCTACCTTACATCACCTTTGCGTATAACTCTTCCCGTCTCGACACTGCTGGCTTTTCTCCTTTTTACCTATTGTATGGCCGTGAACCGACGCTACCACTGGACACTGTGCTTCCGTCCACCCCAGCATCAACTAGCGCTTATGCCCGTGATGCCATCGCCCATGCTGACCATGCTCGCCAACTTGCGCGCGCTCGTCTACAAGTCTCTCAAGACAAACAAAAGCAGCGCTACGACCTCCGTCACCGTGATGTCACTTTTGTCCCCGGCACCCTCGTTTTGCTTTGGTCACCATCACGTAAAGTTGGCCTTTGTGAAAAACTGCTTTCCTGCTACACGGGCCCATATCGCGTGCTTCGCCAAGTGACAGATGTCACCTACGAAATCGTTCTCGCCACGCCCACTACGTCCTCTGCTGTGACAACCAGTGACATTGTCCACGTCGCCCGACTCAAGCCCTACAACTCTCCACGTGCCTTGGATATTTAACTGCACCGTGACGGCGCTTTTGCCGCCGGGGGGTAGTATTACGATATGATCGGTAAATACCTGAGAGACGAGCCGCCGTGAGAACGACGACGAAGTGGGTCGGTGCCCTTGGCGCGGGTGAATGTCGGCCTGGCGCTCTGGCTCCCTTCTAGTGTAAATAGTCTGTAAATAGTCTCTTTTGTCTGTGTCTTTCTACGCGTAACAATATTTACCAGACACAGCCTATCGTCAACGATCCTCTGTAACTAACTGCGTGGGGTTTCTTCATCCAGAGTATAGTTGTGTGGAGTAAAATATTTTTCTTTACTAAAACCGCGATAACCGTTTTCGACTTTTTCAATTCTTCAGGTAATACTTCATCAATACTATGCAAGTATTCGAAATAATAAAAACAAACGCCTATCATCTCATTCGAAATATTTGACATACAAATTAGACTGACGCTCGGAAGTACCCTTTGGATTACATGCATTGGTTGTTAAACTGTGTTATTTTCAAATCGTGTTGCCGTCATCTCACAGCCGCAAGAAGCTAGCTTTTCGCAACAACGGGCTTTCGTAAGGTACAGGTATTCCGCGGAGCAGTATGCTGAGCCTAAGTAACTGTGCACTTATTTATTAAGATACAGTAAATTAAGGCAAATCCTCAGATGGCTCATGGGATTGAAAAATCCGTTTTTCGTTGTTATGGCAACAAAATTCAAGCGACCAAATTTGAATTCCAGTTTATATCGCGAAGTGTTGGAGTCGAACCCACGACCTTTGGTCTTATTTACGGCTTAGTTATTGCAGACTTTCGAACCCACAACCAAACTGACAGATGTGTGCGAACTGGCCACATTTGGTGTTAAGGCGAACACCACCCCATTTAACTTCGCCTTAACACAACCAATTTTGGTGTTAAGGCGAAGCTAAGGCACATCTAATTGAGTAGAATTTGTTAAGGCACTCGAACCCACGACTTCTAGCGACAGAAAACAAACAGCAAGTAACAACGCATTTGAATGGGAATGTCTAGTGTTAGGCAAGATTGCCATCGCTGAAAGACAAGCACAAAAGTTGACAGTCACTTAAGCATATACGTTAGTGAGAATGAAGGCGGAAGACTGCGCATTCACTAGTCTTCCGCCTTCATCCTCACTAACGTATGCTAAAGTGACTGTCAACTTTTGTGCTTGTCTTTCAGCGATGGCAATCTTGCCTAACGTTGTGAAGATCGGTACTTGACACGACAACAACATTATATCTTTAGGATTCTATGAAACACATCCAGAAATGTAATAAGAGAAATGTGCTGCAATCAAATCAGCGCTAATTGACTACTTAGAAACTTAGAAACCAATGGAATGGGAAGCATGTAGATGGAGTCGGCTGCATACCTTTCCGATGTCGGTCTGAAAAAAGAGCGTAAGGCAGTTGATAAGAAAGAAAGTTAATATACAGATACGTACTATTGTTCGTGTTGCTTCCAATGAAATTATGTGAACGGTAAAATTATGCTTGATTTTATGAAGAAACTAGCGCTATCAGACAGTCGTGAGGCTTTGGATACCACCGCGCACATGAGGAGCAACTGCAATACTATCTCTCGATTACACTTCCGTGATTTTCGTCAACTCACTGCAAAGTGCAGGAAAGTTTCTGTATAAAAAGGCTTCGTTACCAGACATGTGCAGTTGGTAATCACGTTTTGAGCGTAACTATATTTATTTATTTATTTACTTATCTATTTATTCACTGACATATGCTGCAGCCCAAAATAGGGCTATAGCAGGAGCCCTATATACAGTAAAAGCTGAATGACCAAAAAAGAAGCGCATTACATGTGAGCCAAGGGCTTACCAATGGTAGCTATAAAAGCTTTTAGGGATAGTGAAAAATGTTAGCGGATAGAGAACTCCAAACGTCCATTGTAAGTGGGAAAACAACTGTACTTGAATGTGTTAGTACGGGCACAAACAGGTGTTATGTTCAAAAACGAGGGAGTTACGGGTACAACTTGCGTTAGTAAATGCGATACAGTTTCAATCATACATACCAGGGGTATGATTATTATATGCTTATAACGCTTATGTCCTCAGTGTAATAACGCGAAGGTAATGGCTAAATGTTCCTAAACAGTGCATGCAATGATGAACGCACCGCATTTGGTGTTAAGGCGATGTTAATTAAGGCACAGTTAAGATAGAGATATTAAAGTACTCAAAGCCACGCTATTTTGTTGGCAATCGTATGCTCTACTTTTGGTGAGAGTTCAAGCCACGAACTCTGGTGTTAATTAGGGCGAAGGTAATAAAGGCGCAGTTAAGTCGAGTTAAGGCGCTCGACCCACGACCTTTTGTGAGAGAAAACAAGTAATAGGAAGTAACAACGCTTTCGAATGGAAATGTCAAGTGTTGTAATAAATGTCTCGTGAGCGGGCAGGCTTCCGCCTTTATCCTCTGTAGCTTATGCTAAAGTGACCAACGGCGATATCGCAAAACGTTGTGAAGATAAGTGATCGACACGATAACAATATTAGACATTTATGATTCTATAACATACTTTCAGAAATGTAATAAAAGAAATGTGCTCGAATGAAATCAGCGCTAACGTGGTAATGAGAGTTACATGACCTTTTATTGGTCTAACTAGATAAGCGAATCGCCCGCTAACGCATAGCGTAGCAAGTACAACGCAACGCTTAGAGACGAATTGAATGGGAAGCATTAAAGGTGGCGTTGGCCAATCAGTGCATCTGCTGCTTACCTGTTGAGCAACTGTCTGAAAAAGGAGAGCGGGGTTGAGAAAAAAAGTTTATTACACACATAGGTACCTTCGTATTTTTTCCTTTATTTAAACTACAAGCAGATACATTTGTGCGTTTAAAGGCGGTTACAACGCAGTTATTGATTCATTCACTATCAGCTTTTGTATAGCTGAAAATTGAGGTAATCACGATGTTTTACGAAGGAATAGCAAGATGCGAGATTCTCCTCGACCACAATTGCAACAAATACAGATGGAAGCATTGTACGTCAAATAAGATTGCGTAATTATTCACGTGGTCCTATCCACAAGCAGCTTGTGTGAAGAAAAAAAACCGAAAGCCCATGAAAAACAAGAGGTATATCATGCGTGTAGGCAAAGTGATATTTGTTCCTTGGACTGCAGATTTTGGAAGTTTGAAACGGCGCTTGTCGTTTTCAGCTACGGTGCCCTTCGAAGGAATTGTGAAGCAGTGAATGCCACCGCACAGGTCATAACAGTGGCGTAGTCAGGAGGGGGAGGCTCTAGCGGTCAGTCACGCGGCAATTTCGCGTGAATTTGCGGGCTTCATTCACGCTCGGAAAAGCACTTGTGTAGCACGTATTATTGAGCAACAGAAAGCTGTATCCGGAGTTTTTTATGTCGCTATACAATTTTCCTATTGACACCTTTAATCTAATTATAATATTTGAGAAGTTGAATAACTAATATTGGGCAGAAAGAAAAAAATTAATTTGAGTATCTCCAAGCGATGGCAAACAACATTACATTGGTTTTAACTCTAGCTAAAGTTACCTGGGACACCCTGTATATCTCTTAGAGGGTGAACTTGCAGATCTATTTCTTTAATGGATATAGTGAGAAGTCTCTTCTGCGCGGGTTGCTCTAATCTGTGGTTGTGATAATGTGGTTACGTGCTTCGCGCTTGTACTTATTTCCTCGCGGTATGAACCAAATCGCCGAACCAGTCTTATTGAGCTGTACCATTACTTGTTTTTTTTTTTTTACAATCTATAAAAGCTGTTCCACGTGTCACAGATAGAACAGTCGAAAGTTAGGAACCCCCACCCCCCTTTGCCCCGTTTCTAAGATAAGAAATGAAATTATGAGGTTTTACGTGCCAAAACCATTTTCTGATCATGAGGCACACCTTAGTGGAGGACTCCGGAAATTTCGACCAACTGGGGTTCTTTAACGTGCACCTAAACCTAAGTACACCAGTGTTTTCGCATTTCGCCCCTATCGAAATGCGGCCGCCATGGCCGGGATTCGATCCCGCGACCTCGTGCTGAGCAGCCCAACACTATAGCCACTAAGCAACCACGGCGGGTGGCCCCGCTTCTCGTCTTTTTTTCTATGGTTTTGTTTTTTCTTGTGTGCGTGGTTTCCTTGACACATTCCTTGCAATAACTTGACAGAATAGCGACATTTCGCTAAGATCGGGGCTACGCCCTCATCTGTACGAAATATGTTTATATAATAGATAATAGCGAAGATGCGGTTTACGCGTTTTGACTATGAGACTAGCATGCCGCAAGGAGCTATCTGCGCATGTGCGAGGCACGACCCTCTCTCCACCTGTGCTACGTGTTTGCGTCCTCTGAGGCGCTAATCCACTTCTTTCGTGGTTGTGGAACAGTTTTCGAGTTTGACGCCGTTGTATTGTTCATCGAAGTAGCCTCTTGAGAAAAACACGTCTGCACAATTTACTACCCATTAAAGATGTGTTAGTTTACTTGTTGAGAAATTGAGAACCACGGCCCACATACTTACTAACTTTGGCGTAGATAACTAATTCCCAGACCAGCAAAAGAAAGTCCGCAGAGGATGCACGTCGATAATGCGAGCCAGCCCAGACCTATTCCTGCATAAGCGGTTTGATGACTCAATTAAGCAAATGCGATAACGCAATGCTGAGAAATTTGAAACAGAACAGCGCGGTGTTCACGGGGCCAACCAGGGATAACCGACACGGTTCTGTTTCAAATTGCTGCAAAAATTGTGCCAGAAAATGCCCTATCTGCAAGCCCGTGAATGCCACAACCCGCGGCTGGATATTTGTTGTGGCTGAAATTTCAGGTCGAGAACCATGACGTTCTTCCGCTTTTCCAGTAAATCCAAATCACATCCGTTAATTTGGGAGGTGCGTTCGGAAGCAGCCCCTTGCGATTAAACCACTTCGCCATCTGCGTTCAACGAAATGCCTCGGTATTCCCTCGGGGTGGCAGATAAATGTCGTTGTATTCAAATCGTCTATAAGGACACTGACGTTCTAAAAGTTGATCTTCTTAGAAGTCAAGGAACAATTTAGAGGTAAATGCGACGGAAAATGCTTTGGCACAAAGTTGGCCTTTTCTTAGGTAAGGGATTCATGGTTCAAAACCGCGTTATCCGCATTGCAAATTGTTGTTCGGGAACTCGCTCGACATTTCCTGCCTGTTCGAGGAGCGAAGTGCGACTGACGCTGGTGCGGAGAACAACCGTCACTTGCACTAGATAAATACGCATACCTTTTGCACGTGACCGGCTTCCAGCACTTCCCGCACAAATCTTTCTTTCCATATTGACACAACTAATAGCAACCCGTAAACACATGCTCGCTTGGGAAGAATATTCAATATATGTAGCACTCTTGAATTGTGCTGCAATCAGTGTTTGCCGAGCAGGTCATTGGCCCTCCAGCCCAATGCTACATTATAAAAACGGTACGCGCAGAAATAAAATAGAGAAGGAGAATCACACGCTATATTTTCTAATGATAGTGGTTCCAACAACTATTCTAAGATAACCCATAGAGGACATTGAATGAATATAGTGCTGCTGGGCATTGCTGGGCATGAAGTTAAACACAATCAAAAATTTTATGGCATAAATTGTAATCATAGCAGTTTCCTTTCTTCCAATGTATCCCGAGAGTAATTGCGCTGAATAGATACTTCTTTTTGCTTCACACCATCTGCCAACAAGCAAACGCGCATAAGTTAAAAAATAGACTTTTTTGTAGACACATGCGTGCTTTTAAAGCCTTGACATTCGCACGTAGACCCTGCAGTCGTGGCACAGTTCTTTTTAAGGAAAACATATCGCAAGCGTTTGTTAGGGACTTTAAAAAAAAGAAACACTGCGCATACGAATGACTTGCGCATATCGTTTTGTTGTTTTTTGTTAATGATTACCGCTTGGGAAATGCTGAATACAAAATGATGTTTTACGAGAAGCTTACAAAGCCATCGCGGTGGCTTTGTGCATATGGCGCTGCGCTGCTTAGCTGGAAGCTGCTGTTTTATCACTGACACGGTGGTGTCAGTGATATATATATATATATATATATATATACCATATTTTCATCTCATATATGGGATCGAATGCGAGCGCTGTTGCTTTGTCTCTGCGTGTAGTAGTGAAGAGAACGAATTTAAGGGAGGAGAAGAAGACAGGAAAGTTTCTGAAGCATAATTGCAGCACCGTGGTTTTAAAGCGCACCCGCGGTAGAAAAACGGAAGGCGATATAAGCGTGCGTGGTGACGATAGGCACACGATAAACTGCCTTAAAATATTTAGAGACTAGAGAGAAAGTTTCGTTGACAACCGATAACATTGCAATCAGCACTCGAATACGACGAGAGAAATTATTGAGACGTGGAAAATTCCCTTGAACTAAGTGTGGTTTGCGAGACAAATGCTTGTAAGTATTGAACTTTTTAAAAGATGAGGGGAATAAGCGCTCATTGAGAGGACAGCATCCGCACGAGACCACACCAGGCACCTTAATTGGACATGGAGCGCTTTGTGGCCGGAACGAAGCCCCCTTCCTATATATATATATATATATATATAGAATGAGAAGCCAACAAACACTGACACCAAGGACAACATAGGGGAAATTGCATGTGCTTAAATTTCCCCTATGTTGTCCTTGATGACAGTGTTTGTTGGCTTCTCATTATACGACTAATAAATATCGGGTCCCTCGGTTAACCCCATTTCTTCTCGTTTATATATATATATATATATATATATATATATATAGCAGCTGTGTCTTACAAGTACTCACGCATGGGGCAGAAACCTGGAGGCTTACGAAAAGGGTTCGCAACAAGCTATGGAAATAATGATGGGTGTAACGTTAAGGGATAAGAAAAGAGCAGATTTGGTGAGGCAACAAACGCGGGTAAATGACATCTTAGTTGAAATCAAGAAAAACAAATGGGCATGGGCCGGACATGTAATAAGGAGGGAAGATAACCGACGGTCATTAAGGGTTAGGGACTGGATTCCAAGTGAAGGGAAGCATAGCATGGGGCGGCAGAATGTTAGGTGGGCGGATGACATTAAGACGTTTGCAGGGACAACATGGCCACAATTAGTATATGACCACGGTAGTTGGAGAAGTATTGGAGAGGCCTTTGCCCTGCAGTGGGTGTAACCAGGCTGATGATGATGATGATGATGAACTCTCGTTTGTTCCCACACCCAATCTGCTCTTTCTTGTCCCTTAACGTTACACCTACCATTCTTCTTTCCATAACTCGTTGGGTTAACCCGCCGTGGTTGCTCAGTGGCTATGGTGTTGGGCTGCTGAGCACGAGGTCGCGGGATCGAATCCCGGCCACGGCGGCCAGATTTCGATGGGGGCGAAATGCGAAAACACCCGTGTACTTAGATTTAGGTGCACGTTAAAGAACCCCAGGTGGTCGAAATTTCCGGAGTCCTCCACTACGGCGTGCCTCATAATCAGAAAGTGGTTTTGGCACGTAAAACCCCATATATTATTAACTCGTTGGGCCGTCCTCAATTTATGTAGAACCCTTTTCGTAAGCCTCCAGGTTTCTGCCGCGTACGTAAGTACTGGTAAGGCACAGCTGTTATACACTTTTCTCTTGAGGGATAACGGCAACCTGCTGTTCATGATCTGAGAATGCCTGCCAAACGCACACCAGCCCATTCTTATTCTTCTGATTGTTTCTGTCTCATGATCCGGATCCGCAGTCACTACGTGGCCTAAGTAGATGTAGTGCCTCGCTACCTATCATAAACTGCTGTTCTCTTCCGAGACTGTTAAACATTAGTTTAGTTTCCTGCAGATTAATTTTTAGACCCCCCTTCTGCATTACCTCTCCAGGTCAGCGCGCATATGGAGAGTGATAACTCGTAGATGCTGCTACTGTCGAGTGGCTGTATTGGTTTACGTAATTCTCAAGAGCGCTTACATAGTACGTAAATTCGGACCCGATAACGTGTCACCTGGAAGTGGTAAGGCGGCCGTGTTATGCGACATTCTCAACGGTGGTCAAGCGAGTCTCAAAGGGTCGCTTTGGTGGGAAACTGACCGAATTCATTTGCCGCGAACTGACCAATTTTATCTCTTCGTGGTTCAAGCTATTGGAGTCGCAAATGTGCTGGACTAATCAGCGGCGCAGTAGCCGGGAATCACGGCTGACGCATAGTTTACGTGTCCGTGGTTGCGAGAGCAAACGTTAACGGCCCCAATCGCGACAAACTGCTTTTTTGGTACGGCGATGGGCAGTTCGTGATCGCCGGTGTCGCAACCGCTTGTGAACTTACGTCGGTTGCTGGTGCGAATGCCAACTTAATGTTTGTTGTTGCTTGTCGCGAGCTACGTTGTCCGCGCGGCTATCCCATTCGCGTACTCACATGCCACGTTTTACATTTCGTGCACAGAGAAATATTTACTCATGAAAGTGCGCACTGAAAACGATTGCATGGGATAATTTAGAATTAATTCTTTTCGGTTGGAAGCCATGCCTTTACAACAGAAAGGAAGTCAATAGAATATTTTATTTACCTGATTTAATTTGTTCACAAAAACTATCTTGACGGCTGATGATCAGATAAATGATAGACGCATACTGCAAAAAAGTACACACGGCCCGTTGACTTGTCTGTGCTGTGTTAAAGTCGGCTCCTCAGTGAGGACACCGTAATAAACATTAGCTTATAACTGCATGATGCACACTTCTATCGCCTTGCTTGCAAAACTGCAGCGATCAAAAGCGATGGGCCAAGTGATGTTCCGTGAGTCAAAACTTGGGCAACTGTCTTCGACTCCAGTTGATTTCACGCCTCCAAATGTTTGCCCTTTTATCAGCCTAGCGCTCCCCTGGTATGCTTGCTTGCTTACCTCTCGCCACGCGTGCTCCCCTCAGGCGCCTTATGTGAAAGGTGGACATAGATCTCGGATTCCGCTACGTGACATAGCATCGTCTGTTGCTATGTGTCTGGGTCAAAACTTGCGCATTGCAACCATGCGCTCGCTCCACCACGCTTATTTTCAGGACACTGTATTTCTTAGCGAGCTAACCCTTCCGTCTTTTTCCTATCCGGCATTGTGTTTGCAGACTATTTCGTGGGCTGGTGCAGGCTATAGAGCAGACTAAACAACTGTGTTGACTACCAAGATCATCATCATCATCATCATCATCATCATCATCATCATCATAACCATCTTTTATGTCCACTGCAGGACGAAGGCCTCTGCCTGCGCTCTCCAATTACCCTTGTCCTGCGCCAACCGACTGCCAAGATAGTGTTGTCTAAAGATCTGTCTCGTTCCGTTGGGCACGTTCTGTCGAAAAATGTGGACCAATACCGAAGGTAGTACAGTCTAGAAATGTGGCCCGTTCCTGTTGATATGTCCAGTCCAGAAATTCAGTCTGATGCTCTGCCTACTCCCCTCACGCAAGTAGCGCCTCTGTAGAGTGCCATGCGCAGCGAATTTTTTTTTCCATTCTTAACTCTCAACCTTCTCAGGAAGAAATTGGCGTTGATCTACGCGGACTAGAGGTTCAATTGCTTTAGTGGGCTACTGCCGGCGGCAACATTGGTTTTGTTGTTTACGCGAATTCTCATCCACATTATCGTGCCCGTTGTAGAGTACCATACATTGCATCCATCGCGCACCTATCGCTCATGCCTTGCAGCAGCTTGCAGGCACCGACGTCATCGCCATCCGCTGACGTTATCGAAGGTTCGACACCACGTGCGCTCCTCGCCCAGTTAAATGATGAGCTCGCAACACCAGCACTTTTCAGTAGGCTGCACGCGACAAGCGTCGCACGTGCTTACGTCGAAAAAAGGCAAAGCAGAAAATCTATATGCGTGAATGGGGCGCCGAGCGTAATTTCCAGTGTACAGGGCAAACTTAAATGCCTCCTAAAGTTAGCTACAATTGCTTGAAATTGATTTTTTTAAGTGCATCGTAAATACTCGTATCCAAACAAAATAAAATGTTACGTACTTCGCAACCTCTTCCCGGTTCAAGTCTTCGCCTCGTCTGCAGTAAAGACAATATGCACATGAGTATACGTCGGGATTGCACAGATTGAAGTATGCGCGGATAGGTGCCACATAAATACACAAGTAGGCGAACAACGCTAATCACTTCCCGAGATGGCAATTGCTGCTGGAGTGACTGCACTAAATGAATGAATGAATGAATGAATCACCCCAACTGCAAACCCCGGAAAAGAAGTAGGATAGCCAGAAACCAATACAGGCTCGCCGCACATGTCTCCGCATCGCTTATTGCGATCGTAGGCTGCAGCGTTCCAAATACTAATAATCGTAAATTCACTAATTCAGAGATAACAAGAATCATCTCGTCATTATCAGGCTTTATACGTCCTGTTGGAAAACGCTAAGCTTACCGACAGCAGTGCTCATTAAACGTGCTTGACCCGCTGGACACAACGCGAATGAAGGCAGCGTAAGACTCGAGTGTTATTTCCTTTGCAGCGCTTCACTCCGTTGCACGAGACAGATTGTCCGCGCCAGCGAATAAATTGCTCAATGAAAACACGCACAGCGTTGCGCTAAAGTTTGCTCTATGTGCCTATGCTCCACTCGCTATCTGCCCCTCTTCAATGAGCCTCTTTGACGCCAACTTGGGTCACTGCGTATGTTCCACTCCGTATCTGCCTCTCTTCAATGAACCTACTTGACACCAATTTGGGTCACTGCGTAAGTTCCCCTCGGTATTTGTCCCTCTTCAGGGAACCTTTGTGATGCCAAACTGGGTCACTGCGTATGTTCTACTGGGTATCTGCCCCTCTTCAATGAACGTCTTTGACGCCAACTTGGGTCACTGCGTGTGTTCCCCTCGATATTTACCCCTCTTCACAAGGAACCTTTGTGAGGACAACTTGTGTTGCAGCGTCTGCTCCACTCGCTATCTGCCCCTCTTGAATGAACCTCTTTGACGCCAACCTGGGTCACTGCGTGTTCCTATCGTTATCTGTCATTCTTCAATGAACCTCTCAGATGCCAACTTGGGCCGCGGCGTATGTTCTGCACGGTATGTGTACGCAGCGAGTGAAAAAACATTTTTATTGTTCAAATATATTCACATTCTGCAAACGCGGTTAAGCACAGTTGGTAAGGCCCTCGGCTTCTGAGCGTGAGGTCGTAGGGTCTAAACTCACCACCGCCAATTTTTTTCTTCAGACTTTATTTTGTTTTATACGCTTGTTACTTTGTAGCGATTCATCCTACTTGACAGAACGGAAGGTTCAACCTGCGGACGGGTTTCCTCCTTGGGTCGGCATAAAAATTCTGACGCATATTAAAGGAGGAGAAGGGCGGTTGACAATGCGTGAAGCTATGACACAATAACGCAAAGTTGTGAAAAGAACAATGACGGGGAGTTATGAAATATAAAGATCATAAAAATAAGCGTTACAAAGACTCGGTATTCTCTGGTTGACTGAGTGTTGGTGACGACAGCAAGAACATGGAAATGTATATTCTCTGGTGATCTTGCACGCAATACGAGAAACGACAAACAAAACTGAGCAGTTCGGGGCAGGTGAAGATACCATGGAGTTTAAGCATAAAGTTCCGGCGCACCTTAACTCTCCATGCTGTACCCACTTCAATAAGTACTCTAGATTTGCTGAACCTTCCCACACCCCTAGCTCTCAATAGCTAAACCTTTTGACACTGCAGTCTAGAACTGATATGTATAAACAGTTTCTTCCCCTGAATAAGTGAACGTTACAGTACATTGCCCGGAAGTGCTCGTTCATTGCCCCTGACCATCTTTTTTCTGCAACTGACATATGATGGTATCGCCACTCCATCTATAGCTCAAGATGGGAAGCACTATGTAAAAAATAAATAAATGAAGCAAAAATACGAGAAGCTTTCTGTATGGGAGGGAAAGTGGAAGTATTAGAGAGTTATTAAATATAGATCTCAACAGTCGGGCCACATCAGGGCAGCAGGATAGAGAAGGCATCAATTGCTTAAGGAGGAGCTTTTCTTCAAATAGCACATCACTAGATGTAGGAGGCGTCGCGTGCTGCTTACTCATAGCAGCGTTGAAGCCTGAAGCTGGATGTAAGGATGAGAAATGGGCAGCAAAGCATTTCGCATCCGCTTGGACTCCTACTCCGCTTAAGTCGAGCAAGCGAAAGCACTCTCCACGTTCAGCAGAGCGCATGTGGATATACTTCCGAACGTTCCCCAACGAATTTGGAGTGCAAATATTGTGCAGATGTTTTGGGAGCCCGGGACACGATTTCAATATACGAAACTTGAAACTCTTGTTTAGGTAAATTTTTACAAATGGTGTAAGGAACCCACACAGATGAAATATCTATCGCTAGTCACACAGAACATGCTTCCTACTTCAACAAAATACAAACTCACTGCATCGTATAGAGTTTACCGAAAAAACTGGGAAAGCCAGCCATCCGCTTTATGCGTACAATTTTCAATGTGCATCAGTAAGCTACACAGGACCGACTTTAGGCACGCATGACCCAGAAAATGGCCCCATTTTCGCAGAATACGAAATCTTTGCAGATCTTGCTCCTGCCAGGGAACATGCGCCATTCTGACTCTTATGCACAAACAGCCTCAAAATGAAATATAGCGAAAAAGTCAGAAGGGACACATCCCGGTAGAAATTTCAGGTCAGCGCTGTAATGGTACTGCAATGTCTCTGCAAATTCGACAAGGTCACTTTCAACCAGCTATCTAGAAGGACTCGCGATTACACAGCGAAATTTGGCAGTTTGAACTGCAATGAAATTGATGGTTTGACGATAATTCGTTTGATCGGGAGTAGGCATAATGAAAAGGTAAAACAGAGAAACGCCGACCAAATGTGAAAACGTTTGAAATATTCAAGACGTTTAGAGTTCCGTATAGAAGCCGTTTCATGTCCGGTGGGCGTTTCTGTGTTTTACCCTTTCGGAGTTGTAATGCTATTAATTCCTTTTGATGGTTAAGAGAGACGCAGTTCCTGCATTTGCTAAAGCAATGATTTCACGCGTTGATACGTGCAAGCATAGATATCTATTCACCCTTAGGTTGAATATAGCAATCTGATTTTGTGATTTCTAATGTGATTAGGCGTTCCGAAAAAACGGGGCATGGTGCAAAAAGCGGAAGTAGACATTTGTTATGGCGAGAACGTTCCGTATGGCGCATCCCGCACGTCTTCCGCTACAGTGCCTCGCCGCGAGCACGAACACAATTCTCGCTGCCCAAGTAGGCGATACGTAATACAGAACAGCATTCCTTACGTTGACAGTGAATTCCTAACAAAATTTGTACTCAGCTGTTGGTTTCTTCAGTTTCCCCAGGGCGCCGCCTAGAGTGCCCACTTTTAAGAATAGCGGGGCAAATTGTATAATTTGCCTCTCCATTTGTGACAGTGGGGTGCGCCAAGTTGCCCCTCGGCCCCCCGGTAAATACGCGTATGTGCTCGTTCCTCTGTCGCTTGTGCATCAAATTACTCTTACAAGACACGTACTTAATTAAAACTTAAAATAAAAAAATATTTCCTTTCTTTTCTGTTTAAGGTGTAGGAATCCCACTTGATCCAACACTGTCCCCTTTCTGTCTCTGCGAGGACTAATCGAAACAGGAAATATAATTTTTGTTTCGATAGAACCCTCCCTTTTTCCTCTTTGCGCGGTGACCCCTACTTTGGGGCGTTTCCTTTTTTCTTAACCAACCCTCAAATTACCGCTTTCATCCCCGTCTATTCTCAGTCTTGTGTAGAAGGGAAAGATTGATCTATACAAGGAATACAGTTGTTTTCTCTGACGGGTATAAGGTTTTTGTCAATGCATCTGCTTACATCTGACGCTTTTATATTTCCTCCGAATGGCCAGATGAGGTTGCAAGAAGTTATTTCTAATAACAAAATTTAGGCATCCGACGTGCCAATAGGTATTTTTCTAATAAAATCCTCCAGGCGTATGTGAGAACGAGTGCGTACTATTTGGGCGGTGTATCTGCTTCTCACTTAAAGGAGAAGCCTTTAACTTGTGCATACTCAGAATATAAGCGGATCGATCTCTACCTCGAACTTGTTGCAACACGCAACGCACATGAGTACATGGCTGATTTTCCGTCCACTGCACTACAGGACGTCGCTCTCAAACCAGCATGAATATTGCGAGCCGTCCGAAGCAGTTCTCTCTAAGTATGCCAAAAGCGGTGTTCAGCAAGTGTGACTACCTGTAATAAGCAATCCAAGCAACATGGTACATAAGCGCATGAATATTTTGCAATCAATATTACTTCTGAAAAAGGTGCCCGCAATTCATGTAACCACATAAATACTATATCAACTTGGGCATTACTTATAGCTCTCCTTCGTGAGCTTTGCGTTTTCAATCTGCAGGTTTGTTGCTATCAGCATTCACAGGATACTTCTCACACCTGCACGTGTGTGTGCACATGTGTGTGCGCGTGTGTGAGCCTGTGTTTAAACACAGGGCACGCAAGCATGTGTTAACGCACAAGTGCGTACGTGTACTAGTGCGCGTACAGATACGCACACACATGTTTTCACCGTATCCACCGGTCACGGGCTCTTTCTCTATAGGACGTTTCACCACTAAAGAATGCGCAGCCACATCGCAGGATTCGGCGTCGCTTACTTATAATGTCTGGGTGCACTGGTGGAGGTCTGCTGTGATGCCAATTTACAAAAACCCCTGTTGCAGTAAGACGCTACGTGGAAAAAGGAGCGCACTGCCATACATCTAACTAGTTACACTAATTACTAGTTACACAGTTAACTAGTTACAAGGTACTAATGAACTAGTTACATACACCTTCAATCTGAATAGTTTCTCACCTTTTGCATTTTCCAGGCCTCCTTCTGTGTGCAGCTGCCACCATGTTCGAGCACACGCCGTTAGCCGAATCCGCCACGATTTTGACGGCGTCCACGATGAAACAGATCACTTCCACTGCGAGTGTAATCGATAGCTGTGCTTTTGGCTTTTGAGGAAACAACAGAAGAACCAATGTAATATGCACCCACATAACATACACAGGAGCAAATGGTTGTATCGACTGCGCTTTCTGCTTATCATTATTGGACATGCGAGAGCAGTCACTGTCACTGCTTTTAATAGTCATTATATATTTAGATGTCGTGTCCACTGCGTTGTTTAAAATATATACGCCGCCAGTGGCAAAGGCAGCAAAGAAAGCGCCACCTCACTGCGTCCGGTGTTCTCGAGCTACCCGTGCCACTGACCGACGCACGGCCATTTATCGCCTGTATGCAAAGGCGACTGCGGCGTAAGACTCACCCACACTTTTCTATTTAAACTTACACCACATATGCCGTAACAGCTGACAGAGTGGCCCAAGGCAAAGGTCGTTCGTTTTCTAACAACGATAACTTAAGAAAATGTGCTCATAGCAGGTTTCTTATCCATTGCCACCATCCATTAGACTGTCTAAGCCTGCCATGGTACTTCTTATACTGGCCCTTACTTCCTGGTAAGCTTCCTAGTTATTTTCTTGCACTGTGAGTCAATTGTTTTCCTGTACAAATATCGAAACACTCTCGCAACCCATTTAATTTCTTCCATATTGCTCAGACGTTCTTCAAGACCAATTTCACTCTGAGCTTCCCTCACTTAAAAACCTTTACAGCCCATATCCCCCCGCGCAGCTTCATTTGTAGGCTTCCCTTGAGGGCCCAGTGCGAGGCGTCCTACTGACCCTCGACTTCAAGCAAGCAACCACATTCGGAAACGAGAGTCCTGAAACGATCTCACCTTTCCACATTCCACGGACCACCTCATACCTATTGTATCCCCATAGCGCTCTGTGTTTGATTACGGGTACATGTTTATTTCCTTTTGCTGTTACCGTTTTTCTGTTTTTTTTTTTTATTTTCATATATCTATTGCCTGCCTTTATCCATATATACCAATGTATTTGTGTTCATTTAACCTAGGTATTTCCTGGCCCTGTACTGACACTGTCTTCCCTGTATTCATTGAATAACACCACATTTTTTTAAACACTGAATTTGAATCCCAACTTCTCACCTTCCAGTTCACAGATATTAACCAGACGTTGCATATCACGTTGCTTATCAGCAAGCAATAGAATTTGTGTTATACGCATGTGCCGAGTAATGCTCCCGCATTAAAAGTCTGCCAGCGAGTTATGGGCTCCATCCTAAACCACACCACATATCACCACTAAAGAACGCGCAGCGACATTCCAGGATTTGGCTGATTATCCGACAGACGGCAATACAGAAAATTTACTTGGCCACTTGCTATGCTCGGACCGGTTTGTATGAGAGATTAAACACTATAGTGCTTCCCTTTAGCGCTCTTTCCATTCGTATCATGTACATTATAAACAGCTGCAGGGATAAAGGGCAGCCTGCTCCAGTCCCTTGTTGATATCAACTCGTTGCCTCAGTCTTCCACTTCCAGAATATCTCGCAATATGTGGTAGCCTACGCTATCATACGCTGCAGTAATATCTAAAGAAGCCACATATAGTGGTCTCTCCCTTCTCTGGATATTTCAATACACCGAGTAAGGGCAACTATGTTATCATCCACACACCTATCAATTCTGAATCTATATTGAAGATCTCGCAATATGCCATTATTTCACGTAAAAGCTTGTAACTTTAATTTAATCGCTTGCGTTATTAACCTGTACATTAGCGATGTAATGGTCAACTGTATATACCTTTTTTTTCCTTTAGCTTCATAAATTGAATGTCTTTTGTCCCCAGCGGTGTGGTATTCCTCAATCTTAACGTTTTTTCTGCTGCTTTCAACAACGATTTCTTAGTTTCTGGTCATAGTTCATTAATCAGCCTAACGGGAACCTGGTCTAGCCCTGTGGGTGCGCGCTTAGCAATTTTCTTTTTTGCCTTCTTCCAGTTGCAATTTTTTAGCACCAGCTCCTTTTCCATCTGGTCATTTTTCAGCCTCTTTTTTTCTCATATACCACATCCTCATTGCTTTGGAATTATTCGGCTGTTACTTCGACGTAATTTAATGCCACGTCGCGTTCCTCTTTCTTTCCATCTTCGTCTAGGATGCGTATGTTGTTCCGGACTTGCAGCCTAATGAATTTAATGTGGCACAAAAATATTCTAGGTGGGACCTAGAATATTTTTTTCGCGCAAATTTGGCAACAAACTTTAACTTTCAGTTTTGATATTTGCTTTGACCAGTACTTGAACCATCCATTTTTTCTCCCGCTACAGTTTCTCTTTTGGTCCGCAGACTGCAACGGTGGCGAAGTGGTTAGCGGCCACTTTTTAAATTCGTAAGCATTTCTGCGCCTACCCAAAGAGAAAAAGCGTCCGTCCGTGCGTCCGTCTAGTAAGACGATCGCTTTCAAGACAGGGCCCGCAGCAGCGAGCGAATTTACCTTTGCGGTACCTCACGCTTGAACACGAACTAAACTGCTAGAAGAGACAGCTTGTACGCAGTAATCTGTTGATTAGGACTGTGTAGATTAATAAAACGTATGCAACGTATACGCATTGACCAACTTGGGTCGCTACGTATATTGCACTTGACATGTGCCCCTCTTCAACGGACCTCTTGGACGCCAAGTTGGGTCCCTGCTTTTGCTCCACTCGACATGTACTGCTCTTCCATGAACCTTTTGGACACTAACTTGGGTCACTGCGCATGTTCCACTTGATATGCCCCTCTTCAATGGACATTGAGACCAACCTATGTGCCCCTCTTCAAAGCAACTCTTTGACGTCAGCTTGGGTAACTATGTTCCACTCGATATTTACCCCTATTCAATGAACCTCTGACACAGACTTGGGTTACTGCGTATATTCCACTTCATGTGCCCCTCTTCAATGGACCTCTTTGACGCCAAGTTGGGTCACGGTGTTGACACCAACTTGGGTCACTGCGTATGTTATACTTGGTATGTGCCCGTCTTCACTGAACCTGTGTGACCCTCCCAAGCTACTCACCTAAATTACGTCTGCATCCCACAGGCTCGACGATGACGCGCAGACAAATCGGCTTGGGCGTTTGCTAAAGTGCAGTAATTCGCAGTTCAGTTTTCTTTCTCGGCGTGTTAATTCGTCTGAGATTATGAAATTTAAGTTATATAGTTTGATTTACGTGCCATAACCACAATATAATACTGAAGCATGCCATAGTGGGGCAAACCTGACTATATCGCCTAGGATTAAGTGACGTCAGTTTATGCGACTACATGAGCATGTATTGTATTTCACCTTTATCTAATTGTGGCCACCGTTGCCGATATCAAACTCAGCTGCGCAGTGACAAGCACCACCTTACTGCGTGTAAGAAGGCAGCAATGTGAACTACGAATTCCTTGGTTGATGGACTTCGCAGAGTAAAAATTGCCGGACTAATCTGCACAATTAACTGTTTCATCTCAAGTAAATTTAAATATATTTGCAACCGAAAGCACCTAATTATTGCAGGTTTATTTTTTCCGAAATTATATGCGCCAACACATAGATGCTATTAATATATTCAAAATTATTGAAATATAGATACTTTAATTCATATATATTATAACATCGAGTTAAAATTTACAAACATAGGGCAAACAAGACCTCGGCAGCTTTAAACGAAGAAAAAACGTCTGATTGATCGGAATTCAAGTGCGCCATCTCAGAAAATATTTGCGGCGCATTCACCGCAGCAGAAGAATAAAATTCAAACAATTAGTTTTTTATGAGAAATGCTCTTACGGGTGGCAGGCGCTTCTCTGGTTGGTGGTGGTGCTGCAAGAACATGAAGGAAGAAGACACGAAAAAACATCATGGTACAGCGAAATATAGACACTTTTCTCGTGCGTATACAATTTTCTCTTTGCAGTAAAACGCCTAAATCGCCGCTAAATGTCTCATCCAGCGTCTACAGTCTGTTTCGCGCTGCTTGCTTTCAAAGATGTTCAGGCCACATGGTTCAAGTCGTTTGTCTTCAAGGGGGGTCCACTTCTTTAGGGCAGAGCAAGCTGAGGCTGTGGAGTATTAAGGAATCACTTCTTATGGTTTGTATCTACTGCAGCATATCTGCACCCAAGGCACCATTCCAGAGAAAGATGGAGGTTTCATGTGAGTCGCTTAAGAAACGTTACTGTAGTCAACGTTTTGAGAAGGGGACAGTCTTTTTTAAAACGTTCGCTAAAACTACATTGACTGCTCTGTCACTGTAACTACAAATTATTTTCAATTCAATTCAGCGTCAAAAATTTGGCGGTGTACGGCCCAGTTTTACAAAGATGAGCAGCGGGTTTGACCATCCCTCTGAGAGTACATACACATTTCTGAATTGACCTGCAATAAGGGACTGACAAACGAACATTTGGGCTCCACTGCAATTCTACGGCGAAAAATTTTCAAGATGTAAAAATAAATTTGAGAACTAGGCTCAGGCGCTATATGTTCTGTCATTTGTTTCAAAACCGAATGTTGGCTAACCCCATGAGTACAGTGAATTGATATGTTGTTCCAGTGTTCAATTATTAAACGAAAATGTTTAATATGCGGAGCCCGAAGCAGATGACGATAAACCAAATCAAAACGTTTATTGCAAAAACAAGACCCCAAAGAATGCAACCTGCTTCTTACCGGCCGGCTCATCGAGGTTCTGAAAAAGGAACACGAGGCATTTTAGGGTAGTAGTTTTTTATTGCTATATCTGTATTTCAACACTTGTGGCTTAGACAAAGAAGAAGACTGCAACGGTACACGAGTTCTCTGCCACTAATAGCGTAACAAGAGCACTCGTTAAGAGGCCTTTGCAAAAGATTGCAGGTAAGTTTATTACCTGCGAATTTCTAGAACCTTAGCATCTGATAAACAACACTTCGGAAGCGTCGGATACGATGGCACATATCCTTACATGAACTACTTACGAAGTCACAGCGATAACTTGGTGCCTATGACATTCAGTGGTGGATTCCGGGGGTCGAGGGGACTGGCAGTGGCGGTCTCTGCCCACCCCCCCTTCCCTGAACCAGTGTAGCACCACCAGCCCTGTCACTCCCCTCAGTCCGTGTCACACGCGTCCTTCGTCAACTTGCTATCGTAAGTGCAGTGGAACTTCTATTCCCGATGTTACGATCCAACGCTTATTACGCGATCCTAATTCAAGCCAAGGAGCAGCGCGAAAAGAAATTCATTAGGAGGTGCCGCGTTGAGCATATGGTCTATGGGCGCCAGCAATATTTTAATCTGAACAAAACGCGTGCTCTAAAAATTGCAGTTGACATTCTCCATTTAATGTAAATGTCATATTCAAGAAGAAGGGTTGCCCGGAATTCATAAAGCCAGGGAAGGATGTACAGCTTATCTACTGCACGAAGCTGGTGCCTCAACTATTAGCTGGCAGCTGAGCAACCTAATTGAGTGTCTTCGTGCACCGCCTATAATATATATGATAGCATAAACACTGACAACGTAAATGCGTGTTCTTCACATGCACATTTAGGCATATGAAAAAAGAAGCTTGGATGAAACAACAAAAATAACCACTTTTCAATGTGGCCAGAAGGAGTGATGTATGAAGCCTGTAAGTTATGTGATGAAAACCTCTGCTGGCGGAGACTGGATATTTTTTAAATGATTTCCGACAATGCGTGAAGCACGAAAAAGTCAGAAACTAAGATACTTAAAAAGGTGTACATGCTCTTAAGTTACAGTACACAAGTTTTTGAGTTTCACCCTCATGCGAAGCGGCCACCGGAACCTCGCTCAACACCGTAAAACTACTGTCAACAAAACAAGGCATTAGCCACTCAGCTTCCACAGTGCATTTCTAAGCTTTTCATGTAACGATATAAAACATGTCAAGAGGCATAAAACAAAGCTTCCGCAATGTTGTTTAGCACTTCTTGTAGACCACACGCTTTCAAACATGCGGGCACATCCCCCATAAAATGCTCCCTAATACAAACCCGGTCAATGATCAATACCACGGGACAACTTTCCGTGGAAGCGCAGCAAAAGACACCGAGCCAAAGCTCCCTTTTTTGTACTACGCCCGTGCAAGTAGTCCGCCAATTTGAGCATCTCTCGACTACGTAGCGTAAAACTAAATACACTAATAATTCCTTCTTCACTCAATAAAGATTTTTTATAAAGTCTTTCATAACGTGCGGCTTTTCTGCGTAACAATATATTGAGCGCAAGTAATTGCGCGCTGATAAATCAACACAGAGTAAGTTTTTGTGGATTGGAACGTTGTCTTTCACCGATGGCGACTTTCGAAAACGGTGGCTGCATCGGTGATTGACACAATAACAATACCCGTGAAATTTTGCAGATATACTTTTAGAAATGTAATTTAAAAGTTATATGACGTATTAACGCATATAACCGGAGTCCTCCCTAAAGCACTGCGTAGCATGTACAGTCGAACGATTCTGTAGCAGTACCGCGCGAGCGTCACTGGCCGGCCGTCAGTGCCTTCTGACGGCGCGAAGCGCAAGTTTCGTCTTCTAGGCCATTCCCTGGTGCATGACAGCGCACCTGTGGTGATTAACTCCGCGGAAGCTTGCGCCAAGTTTCAAACTAGATCGAAAAGTTGATAATCCCCCCTGGCGCTGCTCTTTGTCCCCATGATACGGGTGCATTTCAACGTTGCATTACTTTTCTGCGCATGAGCACTACATCAGCACACTAAAAAAAAAAGAAAAAAAAACTTAGTGACGTTTCACTTCGTGAACGCGTGTGAGGCGTTCCTGGAAAATTTAGTTCTATATGTCTGGCGGTTGAAAGGCGAGCAAGTGGAGCATAACGTAATTCTAATGTAAGGTGCAAAGTGAACCATGGTAATAGGTATGTAGGCTGCACTACCAATGTGGTGTACTCTTTCCCGCTGGAGTGTGGGCGAGTGCACGTAGGCCGAACTGGCCGGTGCATCAATGTAAGACTTATGGAGCATGAATTGTCCTTGGACGAGAATGATTAAGCGCATGTGTCTGTCGATTGCCGACGATGTAAGTGTAAGCCTCTGGTCAAAGAGACAATTTTGTTTAAGCATACTGATTTACCCACCAGATTAGTCGTGGAAGCAGCCCACATTGAGGGAAAGGGCACGTGGTGCATTAGCCAGCCTCTGATCGCACTTTCGCAACAGCAATTCATTTACCTAGGTAGCTCGATACGGTAACAGATGCCATGTATCCACGTAGCCTAGATGTGCGTTCCTCGCTGAGCGATGTGATCGCATGTTTCGCTTATATTCCTTCGTGCGTGTGTTTCAGTAAAGTTAGCTGCGAGTCAGCGCTCGTCCTGTGTCCTTTCCCTCCGTCGTCGTTTGGCTCGCGCTGTTACCATTATGAATGGGTACCAACTCGCACAACTTTCCACTTTAATATGGTAAGGAATCGGCCGGCTGTACAGCGTAACACTTGGGGACGGATGGAAACGGAAGCACTGCAGATGGAATAAGTTGGCTAATTAGCACATCTGCTTACTTTCGTTGGCACCGTCTGAAAAAGGAACGCAAAGAAATTGATAAGAAGCAAGCAGTTCATTCACATACGCACTGAGATATTTCTGACCGGACCACTTTTACTGCAATAATATATTAACGCTTGATTTTATCGGCTAAATATCGCTTTCTCGCAAACGTGAGGCTTCTAATATCATCCCGCACATGAGAAGCTCCTGGAAGACGATCTCCCGATTGCGTTTCAGTGATGTAAACAAAAATCCCCACGCAACTTTCATCAACTGAGTGCCAAGGATAGTCAAGTTTCTATATCAACAGATGTAGTTACCAAACACGGGCTCTCGGTAACCACACTTTCACTATAACTGAAAGTGCAGTATATATTCCTCTAGAGAAAGTTTTTTCTTTGTGTGGATGGCATATCTTTATCGAAGAGTCTATTACAAGAAACAAGCCCGATTCTTTACACACCGCGATAAAAGTGAACGACTTTTGCAATTCCACGGCTATCTCAGCAATACAATGCAAGTAATGCAAGTTACTTTTTTCTGTAAAACATTTCAAGCGCATTAATAAACTGAAGCAAACTGAAACTGAATCAAAACAATAAAATACGACAATGTAGTAATTCGAGATATTTGATATTTACGAGGGTTCAATGAAGGGCTGAGACTGGTGCTCTGAAATCAATCTCTCATAAATATTCAACACTTTATTCTCTTCCTATATGCTCCCTGTCAAGTGATATGCACTCCTCCCAACGTTTCTACCAACCCTAGGTAACGTGACCGAAGCATCTTTTGACACCTACTTAAAGATCGCCTCCAATGTCAGCACTATCCCTGGTTTCATGCCAAAGCAATGTCCCTCTTTAATGTGAAGTGCATACTGCAATGTGCCGCATCTGAACAGTAAAGCAACAAGGATGTTGATGCGATGCTTTGAATAACGGTGAAAAAAGGGGCATTGCTTCAACATGAATAAAACTAGGAACGAGGGTAGTTCGCACGTTGGAGGTGATCTTCAAGTAGGTGTCAAAAGATGTCTTCCCTCATGTTTTCTAGGCTTGGTAGAAACGATGCAAAGTGCGCATTTTACTCAACGGGGGGCATAGAGCAAGGGACGAAATTGCCAGTGAATTATTTTCACGAATCAAGATGTGGCAGCGCCAGTTTTAGTCGTTATTGAACAACCCACGTATAAGCTGACCCTTGGAGGCACCTTTAGAATGGCATGCTGTTGTTAAACTGCCTCGTAAAATGTGCTGTCCTGACCTCACAGCAGGAAGAATCAAGAGTTTCGCATTGAAAGAATCGATGAATTACAGATCTTCTGCGTAACAATTTATTAAGCTTAAGTAACTGTGTGCTTACGCATCAACAGAGACTAAATTTCTCTGGATCAAACAAACGTTTGTCTTTCCCAGATGGCGATTTCGCACAACGTTGGCAAGGTCGGTGTTTGAAACGATAACCACATACCATATTCACAATTGTTTAATTGTACTTTCAGAAATGTTATAAAAGAATGGCGCTCTAATAAATTAGCTAACCTGGTACTTAATACTTTTATGAAGTATTAATGCGTGGCGCTCTTTGGCCATACCTGGCCCTTGCGCCATTAAACGTCAAACATTCATTCACGTATTAATGCTCTAATTATATAACGCAAATCTTCCTTAACTTCTAAAGCAGCACGTACAACGACCCACTTGTAAATGGATGGAAACGGAAGAACTGCAGATGGAATAAGTTGGCTAATCAGCACATGTGCTTCTTACCTGGTGCGCGGTCGTCTGAAAAAAGGAACGCAATGAAGTTGATAAGAAACAAGTCATTAATTCACATACGTACTGAGATATTTCTGACTGGACCACATTTGCTGCAACAATATGTTGACGCTTGGCTTTATCGGCTAAATATCGCTTTCTGGCAAACCTGAGTCTTCTAATACTACCCCGCACATAAGAAGCACCTGGAATTGCATCCTATCGTTGTTAAATTGTTTTGTTGTGACAAGTGCGCTGATGTGGCAGCCGCAAGATGCCAGATTTCGCATAAAAGGGCTTTCATGACGTAGGGTCTTTGGCGTAAATTATACATTGAGCGTAAGCAACGATACCCGTACGTATTAACATAGTTTTTCTGGATCTAAGCGCACCCGTTGACCGACGGTGATGTAGCAAAACGTTGCCAACATCGATAATGGACACGATAAAAATACAAGTAAACTTCTATTGAAGTGCTTTCAAATCTGGAATAAAAAAAATTGTCTAAATAGAATTAGCTAAACTGACCCCTAAAAGGTATATGATATACTAGTGCTCTGCATCGATAACTAAATTCCTTTCTTTACACATAGCATAGCAAGTAGAACGGAACACTTGGAAACTGATGGAGACGAAAGTTCTTGCAGATGGAATTTAGGACAGCTAATAAATACATTCCTGCTTAACATTGCAATCCCTCTCTGAAAAAGGAAAGCGAAGCAGTTTAGAAGCAACGAGGTTATTATACAGATATGGACTGCATTATTAGTTCTTGCAGATGGAATTTAGGACAGCTAATAAATACATTCCTGCTTAACATTGCAATCCCTCTCTGAAAAAGGAAAGCGAAGCAGTTTAGAAGCAACGAGGTTATTATACACATATGGACTGCATTATTGCTTGCTTTGAGTGAGATTATTTGGGCGATAAAACGATGTTTGTGTCTATCAGGCAAATAGCAGTTTAAGGAGTCCTGAGGCTTCTAATACAACTGTTCACGTCCCAATCACCTGGAAAACGATCTCTCGATTACATTACAGTGATCTAAACAAAAATTCTCAGTGAGCTATCGTCAAATGACCCCTAGGAGGAGTTAAGTTCCCGTATCAAAAGGCGTTGCTGGCAGAAACTTGCTCTGGGCAACCGCGCTGTGAGTGCCACTGAATGGGCAGTTATGCTTTCCTCTCGAGTAAGTTTTTCAAGATAAATGTTTTTCTTTACAACAGACGCTTTTACAAAGAAATAGCCAGATTCTCAACTCACCGCAATAACAGTTCTCGACTTTCCAAATTCCTCAGATATTTCAACAATGTCATAAAATGCAGGTAGTCAAAATAAATGAAAACGCTAATCACGTCATTCGAGGTATTTATTATTTAAATGGACTGACGCTGCGACGTACCCTTTCAATTGCATGCTTTTGTTGTTACACTGTTTTGTTGTGAAATTGCGTTGCAGTCATCTCATAGCCGCAAGATGCCAAATTTTCGCACTAAAGGGTTCTGATGACGTATGGCCCTCTGCTTAACAATACATTCAGCGTAAATAAATGCGCGCTTGTGCATTACCACAAAGTACGTTTTCGTAAATCAGGACGTTCTCTTTTACGGATGGCGAGTTTGCATAACCTTGGCAAGGTCGGTGTTTGACATGATAACGACATAACACATTCAGAATTATTTAAAAGTATCTTCAGAAATGTTATAAAGGATTGGTGCTCTAATGAATTAGCTAATGTGGTACTTAATTATATAATTAGAGCATTATCACTTAATATAACGCCAATCCTCCGTAACTCATATCGCAGCAAGTAGGACGACACATTGGTGAACGTATGGAAACGGAAGCATTGCAGATGGAATAAGAAGGCTAATCGGTACAACTGCTGCTTACCTTCGCTTGTGTCATCTGAAAAAGGAACACAAAGGAGTTGAAAAGAAACAATTTGTACAAACACGTACTGTCACATTTCTGACTTGGAATGTGCTTACGAGAGTGTTAAAACGACGCTTGAGTTTATCGGATAAATTGCACTTTAGGACAATCTTGAGGATTATAATACGACCCCGCACATTAGAAGCACTTAGTATGCCACCTCTCGATTACATTTCAGTGATTTAAAATTAAAGATGACCACGCAAGTTTGTCAAGTTATTGCAAAGTGTCTGTATAAAAAGGCGTCGTTGCCACACACTTCCTGTCGGTAACCACACTTTCAGTGGAGAAAGTTCTTGTGGAGAAAGTTTTTTTTTCATCGAACACCAGTTTGCAAAGACTGGCCAAATTCCTTACTCTCCGCGGTAAAGTAATAAAAAAGCAATACAAAACAGGCATTCAAAGTAGTTAAAAAACAATAATCATGTCAATCGAGATATTTCATATTGTTACGGAAGGTCGAACGAAGAGAGGAAGATGATCGCGAGACGCTGACTGCTGTGGGTTGTTAGCGGATATATATATATACATATATATATATATATATATATATATATATATATATATATATATATATATATATGTAGTAAATACAGTCTTTATATACTAACATCCTCGTAACATATTGGTGGGAGGTGCGGCGTACCACTGCAGGAAACGGAGCTCCGCAATGGACGGCGCATCACCGTCCGCCCCATGAATGACGGCGAGCACGCGGGATCAGCGTCCTTTCCGCCACCGTCACCGTCACCACCTACGACTGTCGCCTTCGGTTGTCGTTGTGCAACCTAAGGATCCTGGAACTTTGTGCGGGACCGATGGCGCCGACTTTGAAGGGTGGGTGGGTATGTACGAACGCGTGAGTGGAATCAACAGATGGGACCCTACGCTTATGCTAGCCCGGCTGTTCTACCTACGAGGCACGGCAAAGGTGTGGTACGAAAACCACGAAAAGGAGCTCACCAGCTGGGACCAATGCAAATAAATTTGACAGAGTTGTTTGGCAAACCAGCCGGCCGTAAGGTTGCCGCAAATCAGGAACTAGCCCGTGTCCAATGCGCCACGGAGTCCTAGGTCTCGCACATCCAGGACGTGCTGGAACTTAGTCGTAAAGCCGATCACTACATGACAAAAGCTGAAAAGGGCGGGCACGTGCTTAAGGGAATTGCTGACGACGCCTTTTATCTGCTCATGTGCAAAAGCTGTTCTACAGTTGATGCCATTATAAAAGAGTGCCGACAATTTAAGCAGGTAGAAAGCCGACGCGTCTCGCAACCATTCGCCAGACTTCCCCATACTGCCGCGATGTCGACGTGTGAAGAGCCACCCGCACAGCAGCATGTGTCGCCATCAGAGGACGTGGTGCGAATCGTTCGACGTGAACTGGATGCGATGGCGCCCGCAGCTTTCTGTTCGCGTAGTCCTGATGCTACCACTTTTTCGCTTCCCCTCGTACAAGTCATCGTTTAAAGGGAACTTGGAAACATTGGATTACATTCTGTCTGTGCTGTCGCCAATGCCAGCGCTAACGAACGCCCTTCTACTATTTTCGCTCCACCCCGACACTTCTCTCCGCGTTATCGCGACCCGACTGATTGGAGAACCACTGACGACCAGCCGGTATGTTTCACCTGTCGCCGCATTGGCCGTGTGGCCCGATACTGTCGCAACACATGGCCCTCAACACCTCGCACGCCGACCAACCTGAGCCGTCTTGATGAAAATGCCCGCAATGTTTCGCCCACCGCTGAGTAACAGCGCCGATGACTCTGCAAGGAACACGTGACACAGCCGCTCACCATCACCGCGCGGACACGTCTCGTTCACCACAAATACGTCGCCCATCTTCCCTCTCGCCGCAGCTACGTCGCCTTTCCTTCCATTTGGATTGTGGCCGCACATTTTCGGAAAACTGTTCACATACGTTCCAAAACTGTTCCACATACGTCGGTCACGGTTGCTAACAAGGACGTCGTTCTACCGCTTCTGAATTTCAGCCTGTGCCCTCAAGTGATTCCGACCGGTATGTTCTTGGCCAGCCCCCCCCCCCCCCCCCTTCAAGTCCCAAATTTCACATTGTGAGTGTTAATGCGAGGGGCTTATTAGCTCCAATTGCAGCTCACAGCTCTGGTTTCTTAACGGATAACTAAACAAAAATGATTGCACGTGACCTCACTTCTGCACAGGCCACGGACATACGTCACCTGCTTGAATCGTACAGTGACATCTTTGATTTTTGTGACAGGCCTTTAGGCCAAACATCTGTCGTTGACACCGTATAAACATAAACACGAATCCTATTCATCGGCGACCCTATCGGGTATCGCATGCTCAACGTCGAGTCATCCAATCAAAAGTGGACAAAGTACTCCGCTAAGTGGTCACTGAGTCATCAACCAGCCCTTCAGCTTCGACTGTCGTCCTTGTGAAAAATAAAGGTGATACCTGGCGTATTTGCGTCCATTATCGCCATTTCAACAAGATCACGCGCAAAGACGTCTACCCACTACCACGCATCGATGACGCCTTGGACTGCTTGCACGGAGCTAAATACTCATCGTCCATCGATCTTCGACTCGGCTACTGGCAGATTTCAGTTGATGAAATTGACCACAAGAAGACGGCTTTCATCACGCCGGCTGGCTTATATCAGTCAAATCATGCCCTTTGGCCTATGCAACGCTCCGGCGACATTTGAACGTATGATGGACTCTTCTGCGAGGCTACAAGTGGAGCACCTGCCTTTGTTACCTTACGACGTTATTGTTTTTTTCTCCCACGTTCGGCAGCCACCTTACCCGACTCGCTGCCATTCTTGCAGTCTTCCGAAAAGCCGGCTTCCAACTTAACTCCACGAAGTGTCGATTCGGGCGCAGTAAAATTACCGTGTTGGGACACCTTGTTGATGCATCCGGTGTTCGACCAGATCCGGAAGAAGTTCGCGCCGCACGCAGTTTCGCTGTGTCACGTATTGCTTCTGCCGTGCGCTGCTTCGTCGGCCTATGTTCCTACTTTCGCCGTTTCGTCAAAAACTTCGCCGACGTTGCTCGGCCTTCGACATATCTTCTAAAGAAGAACACGCCGTTCTCATGGGGCCCTGAGCAAGCTCCCGCGTTCGCCGGTCTCATCGGGTTTCTGACCACCCCTCCCATACTTTGCCCACTTTGATCTATCTGCACGGACCGAAGTCCACACTGACGCAAGCGGCCACGGTATCGACGCTGTTC